>NC_088931.1:62427500-62675000 GCF_038396675.1 Hydra vulgaris | reverse complement strand
TTTAACTACGACACTTTTAGTAATGATCCTGCCGACTGGAAATCCTCTGAGGAACATATCTCATATCTTATTTCGTCGAAAAAGAATATCCCCCCAAAATGTGGAATTTGACAATGCCGAATTTATAAATTCTACTGTGCAGGTAATTGGAAATAAACAGCGTTTTCTTTCAAAATCAATGTTTAAATGTAAAATGATAAATGGTGAAGAAGTCGATTGTACTTGGTTAATTTTTTCTCCAAAGACCAAAATGTTGTATTATGGCGTTTGCAAATTAACTTCAACTTCAACATCAACTGCAACGTTAATAACGAGATTTAATGATTGGAAAAATGCGGCATCGTATGTAGTATGACTATAATAGTCATCGTAATGTAGATGACTATTTTTATTGTTATCACATGAAAATAGTCATCTGTATTCTCGTTCCTTTCAGAGTTAGTGTGCTCGATCAAAAAAGCAAGGTTTAAATTTTTGTAAATTATATGAATCTCAATATGACTATTTGAAAAAAAGTTTTGCAAAAAACTATAGATGTTATTTTATTTTTGTGCGAAGGAGGTCTAGCTCTGAGAGGGCAAAATGAAATTATCGGTTCTGTTAATAAGTGCAATTATTTAGGTACGTTGGAGTTGTTGGCAATGCATGATGCTTTCCTTGCGAGTCATATAGAAAAATTTGGAAATTATGGTTGCGGAAATGTATCGTGCTTGTCATCAACAACTTGTGATGAATTTATTCAATTGGCTGGCAAATATATTACCGAAATGGTTTTAAAAGAGGTCAAAAAATTGAAATATTTCGGTATAATAGTAGATTCTTCTCCCGACATACAAAACGTAGATCAACTTACCCTAATAATACAAATAAATACAAATTAAAAGTCACTAAGGTAGTAGCTTAGCTGAAACTGTGTCAGATTATTTATCTGAATGCGACCTTAACATAAATGACTGTCGTTCTTAAAGTTACGATAACTCTGCTAACATGTCCCGCAAGTATAACGAACTTCAAATTAAAATTAAACAAAATAACAGTCTTGCCAAATATGTTCCGTGCAGTGAACATTCCTTAAACTTTGTAGGACACACCCTAGCAAGCATATGTTCCGAAACCGTGTCGTTTTTTGGAATAGTAGAAAAGTTGTACAGCTTTTTTGCTAATTCTACATATCGGTGGAATCTAATGAACAAAGAAATAACTAATTCCAAAAATGATCATAAACTAGTTAGCTCCCTTCCGTTAGTTCTTAAATCGCTTTCTGAAACACGCTGGTCAGCTAGGCATGATGCTATAAAAGCCTTAAAACAACACAATATACAAATTCTGAAAAGCATACAGAATATTGCAGAAGACAGTGAACAAAATACTGATTCTATTAATGAGTCAAAAAATATTACGCGCTAATTACTGAAACTTGAAACATGCATTCTGTGCTTATTTTGTAATGATATTGGAACGAATAAATAGGGTGAATGTAATATTTCAAAAAGAAAGTCTCACATTAAATGTAGTTGATGATCATATGAAAAGTTAGACAAAAACTTGAAAATTGTACGTATTATTAAGGTGAAGCTCGCCAAATGTTAGCAAATATTAAAAAGCAATTAGATCTTGATGAATTTGAAATCAATTACAAAAGAGAGCAACGGCGACTTATTAAACGAAAGCTACCTCCGGGGGAAACAAATACAGAAAGTTTATTTGTTGAAATGGAAAAACGTTCATCATGATATCAAATTTTTCAGTTATGTTCAATTTCAACAATAAAAATTTACTGGATAAAAGAAATCGAGCAAGACATTTTCAACAAAAATATTCTAATGATCTAGAAATTGAGTTCGAAAATGAACTGATTCACTTCCATGGCCACGTAAACATTCAGATTGGTCAGAACAAACCAAATGCAGAAGTAAAAATTTTTGAAATTTTTAAAGATATTATATCTAAAAAATGTGATCCAAACGTGGCAATTACTTTTAGGATATATTTAGCGATAGCGTGTGGTGTCTGCGAAGGTGAAAGATCATTTTTAATGTTAGCGCTTATTAAAAATCAAAAACGTTCTGTTATGTGCCAAGATTGATTAAATGCATTAAATATTATATGCATTGAACATGATTTTGTAAAAGAATTAAATTATGCAGAATTAGTTTCTAAATTTGCGGCGGCAAAAGCAAGAAAAGTAGATTTATAAAAAAACTAAATACTTATATAGTTTATGAATAATTTGTTTTTCTGTGTGTAATTGTAAGCCTACTCTGAACCTTTGTTTGAAAATAAAGTACAATATTTACCAATTTTTTTTTTTTTTTAATTTTTAAATAAGAAGTGAAAGTGGGTAGAACAAAAATAATTGCATGTATTGTATATAAGGGGGGCCCCCAAACATAAAGTGCCTAGAGGCCCCAGACGCCTTAATCCGGCACTGGAAAGTATCCGGCACTGGAAAGTATCCGTTGTCATGTTTTTGTAAAATATGCGACTGTTTCAACTCAAATGCAATAAAAAATTTAGATTTTTGGAAAAAAGTGTTTTTTCAATATACAATGATCTAAACTTAATTCTCAAACTTGCGGTACCTAATTAATGCATGTAGTTTATTTTATACATGTTTTTTAATTAATTTTTTTTTATAAGCATATGAAGTTTTTGAAACAGGCTCGGGTATGCTTAAGCAAAAAGTTAAAAGAAGCTCAAAAATATGCTTAAGCTTAAGCATGTTTCTAATAAAATGTGCTTATTTCAGTACTTTCTAAAAGTGCGCGCGTTACTAAAAGTTAATGGGTATAAAAAAAATGTTTTAATGCTGTTAAATTAATGTTGTCGTATAACAATAAAAAATAAAGCATATATGCTATATACAAATGTTATCAATGAAATCAAAGATATGAACTTCGCATTCCTTCTCGTCCGGACCAATAAAGGTGTCATCTAGAAGAATTTCGTTGGCATCATCTACCTCCACCTGTTAAATATCACCCTGATTTCCTATGGGTTAATCACTGCCAGGATCAATGATGGATGATGGGGGCACTTCGTAACTATTGAGGCCCTCTGGTTTAATTAGCGAATCTTCTGAGCCATCAGAAATCATTAAACACACAGTCATCGTCCAACATTTCTTCATTTGCTTGTAATAGTTCGAAGTATTTAAAGCTTTCCATGTTTTCCCTACCCAATGTGTAATCAAAATTTGTCTCTCTCTATTGCAGTGTAGAGCATTTCACTTCTGAACCATCTATCAGAACGATTATCTCTATTGAGCCATTTTTGATGTTCAATGGCAATAAGTCTTTTCAGAGTGGCACCATATCCTGTGTCAACTGGTTATCAATGGTCAGTGGTACTTGGTAGACCGTACAAGAGAGGTCCTTTAGCAACAGCCACAGCATCTTTAAAACCCTCCTGCATTTGTCCCTTCAAACTGTACAGAAAAAAAACAAATTTATCAAGCTTTTGTTTTTTGACAAATGGAAGGAGTGTTTTATCACACCACTGCTTACATACGTTTTGGTTTAGTAAACGTTTGTAAGCACTAGTGTGTAAACGTGAATATTTTTGTAACATGCTAACTTTTCTTCTTTTAAAAAGCGTTGACCTCTAAAAATGATGGCTAGCCTTGATTGCTCTCCTTCTGGCCGAAACATAATTTGAAGGGAACATTGCCTTTTTTCCAATCCTGAGCCCGGTTGTGAGATCCATATATTATGTGTTGCACCTTGACCCTTGGGTAAATACTCATAAGTTTTCTTGTTGGCTTTTAAATAATTTTTTGCAATGTTCGCACTAGTTCCAACAGATTCTAAAGGCAATCGGATTGCACTTATTTCTCCTCTGCGCATAACATTTTTTGTGAAATCAAACGCTGCCAATGTAGGCTGCTCTCTCTTTATTCTCTTTGACATTATTATTACGATTTTTAACAGTATCTGAAAATAAGACTTAGAAGTAAAATTACCATTTTGATTATGGCATTAAATAAACTACACATTTGTAGCGAGAGAGAAAAAAGAGAGAGAGAAATAAAATACTTCAAAGCGACTCTTAAACTTTATGTTTTTCTGTTCAAGTACTGAGGTTTTGGTTTTGCAACACAATGACTTCATTACTTCATAAAGTCGTTGCATTTCAAAACATAAACTTCGATTTTTGCTGTATTTGTTGATTTAGATATAGAAATATATATATTTAAATTTTTTAATTAAATAAAGTTTAAATTTTTTAAATAGTTTTTGAGGCTCAGCATTATGGTTTCATATGGTTATTTTTTTCCAAATCTGAGCCTCCATATGCTTATAAGCGTTATGCTTATAAAAAAAACGACGTAATGTATTAATTAACTTTATTTTTTAACCTATAAAAACGTCAATTTCACATTGGGAGACTTTTTTCTTCATTAATGTATTAAACTTTATGACTTTATTTTAAACGTGTTTTAATTCAAAAGCCAGTTATTAAAAGGGAACACTTTTTGATTTTTTTAAATTTTTTCATTTTTCAGTACACGCTAATACATACATACATACATACATCCATACATACACACATACATACACTCATACATACATACATACAAATATATATATATATATATATATATATATATATATATATATATATATATATATATATATATATATATATATATATATATATATGTATATATATCAAGTATTAAATGAATGTAATTAAATATAATAAATGTAAAAAAACAATTTTTATTGTGTCAATATATATCACTAAAACCAATCAAAATAAAATTGAGATAAAGTAGATGCAAAATGTATGTTTGAGCCGAAACCACCCCCTAGAAAGCTTTTTTATACCCCCTCTTATAAAAACTTTTTTATATATTATCTATGGAAAACCTTTTACTCGAAAAAAGTTTTAAACCCACCCACCCACTAGTACCCACAATCAAAAAACATGTATAGAAAACTTTTAGCAATGCCAAATCTCTACATAGTTACGTGCTATTAAGTGACCATTCCATGGAGGGATAGATTAAGTAATAAAAAAAAGAATTGTTTCATCTACAAACTTTAAAAAAATTTCTGAAAACTTAATTTCAAAACTACTCTAAAAAAAAAGAGAACAATGAGTCAAATTTGTAAAATTGATAATGATTTAATGAGCAACTATCTAAGGCGAACTTTCTTTTGAATGATGTCTTTATCAGTGAGACTAATCAAAGTTTTGAGTGTGACGAGGAACACCTAGAAAGAGTAGGTAAACATAAACTTGTAAAAGATATTGCTTATCCTAAGAAAGCAGGTGATGTATTTATTGGCTTTCAGATGAGAGGAATATAAAGAAATATTTTCCATGAGAATTCTGATGGATTATATTTGTAAAAGATTGTAATCAGCTAAAGCCTTTTACAATCTTTTACAAAGAATCAGCTTTCTTTTAATAAAAGGAGTAATAATCTTTTCCAATGTGAAACTTTTTAGCATGGTTAAAGAATATACGAGTCAGGGTGCATCTAACAATCCAAAATACAACTAATCGCATCTAACTAGCTGAGATGCAAGGATTTTACTAAAATTGGGCACAATAAAATTTTATGATAAAATTGAAGCTTTCATCCTTTAAGATAAAGCAAGGTATAAACCTGCAAAAGTTAATGGGGAGAAAATTTCAACTCAAAACATTAAAAATTTTGTTGAGAGAGGGTGCAAGATTGAAGAAGTTGTGAATATTGGCAGTGTTTGTATAATTATTCATTATGTATTGTATAATAATAATTATGACTTCTACTATATTTTTCTCCTTTTGCTCTCTTCAGTGTTATTTCATTTATAATTAAATTTTTTGGAAGGTAATATTACAAGATAGTAAACCATGTAGTATTTTTTTCTTTAATTACAAAGTTTATATGTGAAAAAATGTTTTTTTTTTTTTTAGTTCTCAGACTTGGAACAGGTAATACAGAAGAAATTATATAAATAAAAAAAAAAAAATGATGAAAAATTTGTTTATGAATATATTCCTCGCAATACTGGTGGCCCAGTAAATAAAAGTAAAAAAATTTGAAAAATTTGAAAAATTACTGGTGGCCCAGTAAAAAAATTTTTCAGTAAATAAAAGATATGTTACCAAGGAATTAATAGAAAACAAAGTCAAGGAAGATGGACTAAAAGTTACACTGATTTATTTTGCTATAATGAATAAAACTACGTTTGGTAATGAAAATGTTTTTAATGAAGGTGAATCTACTCAAACTATCCTTAATAAAAAAGGTATCAAGGTAATGCTTGAAAAATTTCCAAAACTTAATGAGCTGATGAAGGATTTTATTAATTTAGGATCTAGATGGTGGCTTAAACGTTGCGAATCATTTTACATCAGGTTCGCCAAATATAATTCTTTCTGAGGTAGGAGTTATACTAAAACGACTGACTGCATTTCAAAATAATGTTTCATAAATGTGAGAAACACTGGCAATCAATTTTGAGTGGGTTACCCTTAGCGCATTGTACTCCTTTGAAAAAAAATGGTGAACGCACAGCAAAGTATAGTCAACATCTTAAAGAGCTAAACTTTACAGATATTGAACTTCCAGTTAAAATTACTGATGTTAAAAAAGGAAAGAGGGTTAAAATCAGTCACTATCAAATATTGTTTTTGAATGGGAAAAAGGTATATACTCTTTTATATTACCAATCAAAAAGAAATTGATATTAATTTTCTACTCGTTTAGGACGGTTCAGAAAAGACTTTCTTTGACCGGATTCTCACAATGATACCAAAAAAATGAAAAATTGATATTTGTAAAATAAAAAATTGTAAATTATAGAAGGAGCACAAAACAATCCAACTAAAAGTTCTACTCAATTGATTGCAAAGTTCTACTCTATTGATTGCAAAACAATTGCTTTACAGCTATTACTAGTAAATGTTTAAAGCGATGGATTTACCGATACTTCAACCCTATACCGTGGTGAAAATGTTGGAAGCCTTTAATCTGAGTTGGAAAAAATAAACGAGGTTTTCAAAAAACCAAAGAAAATGGTTTTAACTGATGTCGACAAGACCTCATTTGCGGAAACGACAGTTTGCTACATCTGCGACAAAAACCTCGGTAATGGCAAAGCCAGATATTATTGTCACATTTTGGGAAACTCATCATATTTGTACAGCGTTTAGCCTTACAAATACGATGATAGCTTTGATAAGTATTACAGTCTCAACCCAGCTCACTACTTTAGCGCTCCCTTAATGCCACGGGATGCCATGTTGAAAAAGAGAAAAGTTAATCTTAAGCTTCTCACAGATATTGATCTTAAGCTTCTCACAGATATTGCTCTGTGAAAAAGGACTTCGCATTTTTCTGTAGAAAAAGGACTCCGCGATCAGATTACTATGATTTCGAAATTTTTTGCAAAAGCAAACAATCCGAAATGTCCATACTTTGACAGCAACAAACCGAAATGTTATATATCATATCTTATTATATCAACGGTACTTATGTAAGAACGGCTAAGCAGAATCTGGTTGGAAAGCTTAACGTAAAATTTACTGAATGTAAAAAAATTCTACATTAAAATTGAAATTTAAAGGCTTTTTTATTCCCAACCTCCATTACCGCAATTGTTTTTAAAGCATCATTGCTTGACATAAGTATACATATACAAATGTTTGGAGATTGTTCCATGTTTGGGAGTTAGTTCAAAATCTCAAACACTAAAAAATGCTGGATCCGTCACAGTACACTGATACTAGTAGTTTATTGTTTAAAGTACAGACTAAAGATATTTACAAAGATATGATAGAGAATAATGATTGTTATGATTTTAGCGTCTTTACACAAAATCAACTATGCTTTAACGTGACAAATAAAAGGCCAGTAAATTTAAGGACAAATACTTCTTAATATCTTTTCTAAAAAATATAAATTCCTTAAAATAATTAAAATATCAAAAATATGTGCAAAACAAATATCCAAAACTTAAATATACAAGAAAGTCTGTATACACTTAAGTGACGAATATAATAGTAATCTTATTATTAAAACAAAAGTTCTTGATGTCATCAAAAACTCTTTTTTTTTACTAATTTTAACCAAGTCTTAAGACTTAGTTTTCTGTTAGTTCTCCTACATATCTAAAGGTTTACTTTATTTATTTATTATATATTTATTTATTTTTCGGTTTATCTTGTTCTCTCAAAATATAAATTGCTATACTTCATTATCTCGACATTATTTTAATTATTTTTGAAATATTCTTATTGTATTTGTAAGAAAAGTATATATTTTTAAAACTTGTAAATCTATGTAAAAATATATGGAAAAATAAATGTTAGGCCGCTTTGTTTATAAAGAGGTATACCACCCATGGTGTTTGCTTTCACCCCTATTTCCATCCTTCGTGTGTGCAACTTCTGTTAATGTTTTACCGTTTAGAAGCCCCTTATAAATAATAATAACCAAAAAAATCTTGCACACACGAGGGGTGAGAGTAGATATTTCAATTTTGCTAAGTGTTATTTAAAATGGCTTCTTAGCTGTTTTTTTCAAAGTTTCTTACTTGGAATTGATAAAAGGCTAATCTATGAAATAAAGGGCTAATCTACGAAATAAAAAATACATTTTCAACCATATTTCAAAATAAAGACTTATAAATCGCTTGTTAAATTTTCTTTGCTCAGTTAAGCATTCATTTTATCTATTAAATATTATATTATTTAATATTTTTAAGTATGTTTACATATTCTGCACAGTTGTTTTTAAATTAAAAAGTTCACAAAAACAATTTAGTTTAATTCGGTACACACTATGTAGATAGATTTAATTCATGTTACTTTAATCTCTCGTTCACACTAAATAATAAACGCAAATAGAAATATGATGATTAGGGATATCCAAATCAATGTTCTGTAGACATAAATCATCCACTAAATAAATTTTAGATTTTGTATTAAAAATACTTCGAAAATGCTGTCTTTAGCAACAGGTAGTGCATATAAACTTGTACATTTTACCTTCGCCGAAAGATATTTCATTCGGTAGTTGATGGATATTTAACTTATCTTGAATATCTGACTCAATGAAAAGATAAGGAGGAACACCATTAAAATTATTTGAAATCAAAAGTTGATGTGAGCAATAAGATCACTTTTTTTTAAGAAAAAAGTTCAAGACTACGTCTTCATCTGCTTTTGAGAAGTAAGTAAGATCATTAATAGTTCAAGTTGAACTTCGCATGCACAATTGATTATTGCAAACTACTTGGGACTCAAAAGATTGAATTGGCTTAATGAATATAATGAAATGCTCCATTTCAGTTCCAAATGTACAGATCAAGTGATTTCCATTTTCGTCTTGAGAAACACAAAGCTTGCAAACGTCTAAGAGCCAAATACTTTTTGCTTTATTCCAATCATTTGAATCAACAAACCCTATTATAGAAGCAATTTTTTCTTTGATATCAGAGTTTTTCAAATTAATCAATATGTTCTTAGACAGCTTGCTGGAAGTCCAAAGCGCGAGTAAAAAATAATCAATTGTACATGTGTTCAATAATTTAACTGGCTTTTTAAAATTTGATTTAATAAGCTTTCCTTCCCATTAAGGAATAATACTAAAAAACCACGAGTTTTCACTTTGTTTTTCGTTAACTTTCAATTTCTTTGGACTGACTACATCCTGCTTATTAGACAGCGAACGTTTTTTATTCTTGATAGATTTATCTTCATCTATGCTTGAATGATCATCAAATGACTCAGAAGAAGAAACTAAATTAATTTTAGGCTTCTTTTTCAAAAACTTTTTTCAATTTGTGTCAACATCGAAGTTTCTGGTTTAGCTATATTAGTAAAAAAGAATGTTAGTAATCCAGCTGGATTCGGAAGCATCTCTAAGTACTTTCCACACGCTAAATAATAAATTACGCTAGCGATATGCGCTCAGCAGCCAACAATTCTCATGCCGGTCTTACAAGTACAGTACCATCCTTCAATTTCAGTTTCATCATTTGTATTAGGTAAATATTGCACGTTCACTTTATACTTTATAGACGTGAACGACGTGATCTGATAATAAGAGAAAGAACTTTTGATTTCCCTATCGATTGAACTATTTCAAAAATTGCCAATTTATATTTTCCTTTATTGAAATGTTCAGAAATGTAGCTTAAGCATTGTCTAAGTTGATATGAGCCTAAAGTGATGTTGTTTTTTATTATTTCTTCAGGCAATTTAGGAAAACCAAGTACAAGTGTTACTTCAATGTTTACAAACAAACTCTTTTTGTTTAATTTTTCAGTTTTGACCAGCTTTTCCAAACTATTTTCTAAATGAAGCTTTACTTTCATGTTGTTAATAATTTTTTGTTTGTCATCCTGATCTGAGTAAAGACGTTTGATAATTCTACTAATAAAGGATGCTGCAATTCTGTAGTCGGTGAGTGTGTGAGGCAAACACTTATTGCGCACTATCTAAGGCTCTGAAAGATGTTTTTAGAAATGAATTTGCGACTTCGATAACCCAACGACACTTGGTAATCATTCAAGAGTGATTAGCTTGTAATGTTGTCAATTTTTTTTGACCTTTTTCTACACATGCAGGCATTTTTGGCTGCAAATTATAAGTATTTTTTAAGTTATGAAGACAGTCTCGAAACCCTCTATCAAGTAATATAATGTCACCAGGATGAAGCAATTTTCAAAGATTTTGGTCGCCTTAAAGTACATCATTCATGATCGAAGCATCATTTTTCGTTGCCTCGTGAGGTCCAAACACATCTACAATTTTTCCATTTGATATAGAAGATAAAAAAGGTTTAACCAAATGTGTTTTTTTTTGTACGCTGAATGTTTTTCGTTGAAAATAGTTGTTGCTGCTCTTTTGACAATAACAGTAAGTTCCGTCGACAACTAATATCAACTGAGATTCTTTAGCATTAAATATTTCTTTGGCCAATTCGCTGTTATTTGCTAACCATTCACTCCTTGTTTAATGACCTACACCTAAGTTATTAGGGATGAAATCTTTGACAAAAGCATCTCTTACTTATTGCAAGTATCCAAGATACTTCAAAATGAGAGTCAATATCAAAATAATCAGCGCAGTGTATTAATTAAGGCCAGTTTTTAGCCAAAACAGAAAGATGGCTAGAACTTGAAATTTAGATCTGCTACTGGTGTTTCTGAGTGAAATCAAATCTCCACTTAGTTCTTCATATTGTTGTCTATTGAATCCAGTAGTTCGCTGGCAAATAGAATCAGGTAGTTTTGAAATATCAAAAAACTTTGAAAATAGACTGCTATGCTGAGCGTAATATCGAAACATCTCTTGTAAAGATTTAACTTCTGATGCATTTAGTTTCACATTCTTTTTAACAACAATCAGCTGATTTAAAGCTTCATTGTTTAATGATCCAACTTCGTTCAAATGCTCTCCGCAGCATCTTGATCCAGTAGGTATAAGGATTCTTTTTTTGGACATAAGCGTCAATAATGCCTTGCTCTGAAAAGAATTTGAAACTTTTTGAAGAGGTATTAATGTGACATACAAAAAATAGCGATAAGAAGCAGTTTTTCGAGGTATATCCACCAAAATTGATGGACCTTTTTTGCTCATTCCTTCGCTTTTTTTAGCTCAACTAATTCTTTTTTAAACTCAACTAAAAAAATTTTTGAAGACTTTAGTGATATTTGTTCACTTTGTTCAATAATCGGTGGACAAGCTGATATTTGATTTGTTTCAAGCGTTTCAGACAACTCAAGATTCGTTGTTTAAAAATCAAACAACTGAGTCTCTATAAATCTACTTAACAGTGAATTTATTTCCTCATTCTCCTTTCTCCGTGCTCTTTCAATACAGGCAGCACAGCAATGTGTTCCAAGCTTAATGATATTTTTTTTTTGTTGGTTGTTTCTCGTATTTCATTTAGGAACCTCAACTTTATTTCTAAAAAAAACTCTAGATATTCCACGCTTATTTTTTACTTTATCCAATCTTTTGAAACAACATCCGCATCTATATTCTCTTAAAGTTATTTCACTCATTTTTAGTTTTATTTTGAAAAAAAATAAAACTTATTTCGAACTGTTAATCTTTTCATTTTGGTACTTTTTAATTTTAAACAAACAACTTCTGTTGCCCGTTGGGAATTCTCTTCCGTTGGGAATCCAATTTAATAGCATTAAGAGGTTATTATAGTCAATTAAGTATTAGAAAATTACAAGACTTTTTTTTTAATTTTTCCTATAAAATAAGCGGTTAATTAATCGTAATGATTAATTAACTTCTATATATAATTAATTATAATTAATTGTACGCATTATAGTTGGAATAATAGTGTTTTAGTGATTTAAGAAATTAATTTAAACATAACCCAAAAGGGACGAAAACTTGATAGTTCGACGCCTAAACTCTTTGTCGATATATGACCAAAAATATATATTTTTTTAGCCGAAGGAGGAAATAAAATGGGCAAAAGAAGCCTGTGGAACTGTCGTTAAAAAAGATCTTAAGCATTATCACTATAAACAATGGCTTAAAGATCAACGAATTTAGATTGTGCTAAGCGAGAGCATTAAAAATTATATATTTGTTTAAATACTTGTATGCAAATTGCGTTTGTTACGAAATTGACTCCACATAGTACACATTATCTGTTGTTAATATATACGTATTCGTACCATTACGGTCACTTTACAGTGGCCCAGAAACCACTTTTACTGTACAAAACTAATAACCTGTCATATAATAAAAGTTTTAATGATAATTTTTGCACTGTTTACTAATTTGAGGATTGCAGTTTCAATGGTGAGATCAGTTTTAATTTTGGGTTGATATGGATAACTAAATTGCAAATATATATTTTTACTAACCATAATAAATATAAACTGGGCAAAAATAAAAACTTTATTGAATTACTCCCATAACTAACAGATGAAATATTTTTTATATTACCAATGTAGTGGTATTATGTATTTTTTATTTGATTGGTAGTGACACCTGTCTTGTCTGGCAAGGGTTTGTTTTGCATTGGTACCAGTTTAGGTGACTTTAATATTATAAAAGTTTTGTTTTAAAATTATATTTTATTCAAAAACTCTTATATTCTGATAACTGTAAAACAGCTTCTTTTTCTTTACCACCGTGGCGCAAACTGCAACCTGATGCAAACAATAGGTCCACAGTTTGTAGATTTTTGAACTAACCCCAACGAAAACACCCGGAAAAATCCTTTTGAGGGATAATAGTACATACCAATAGGAGTTCATAGCAATAAATCTTAAAATCAGGGATTACCGTCCGTGGGACTTTTTTGCGTTTAAAGTTCTAAATTAGAGTGAAAGTTAGTTTTCTTTATTTTCCGAATTCAATAATTAGTTTTACAAAAAACTTTATAAAACAAAAAATGTTTTACATAAAATTCTAAACAACTCTTATCTTATTCATACTATCCAAAATTTGATTAGTTTTCCTTGAAAAAACATTTTTCTATAAGTTCGAATATTCTTCTTCAACTTCATTGGGTTTGGCTCGTTCTCACTTGATTCTTTGACATTTTTGTTCTTTCTTGTTACCTTTCCTTTAGTTCTAGAGGAAACTGAAAAAAAAGCTTTGGATTGTTCTTTGAATCATTTTTGATCTGGGTTTTCCCCCAAATTTACGTTTTTTTTTAAGATGCAACTTAACAATCTGTAGCTATAACTTACCATTGACTTGCTGAGACTAGATTTTTTTGCTATTGTATTCAATAACACAAGAGAGGAGATGCTTGGAATAATCAGAATTTTCTGGATTTCTTTTGTATCTGTCCCAAAAGGGCTTGAAATTTGAGTGAAGAGCCTCAGTTGCTTGTTCGCTGAAAAGTCCTAGTCCCATATTTTTTCTCTTGATGAACTGAGGAACATGATGAAAGAGAGCATGTACTTTGGGAGTAATAGAGACTGGAAGATTAATGTAGCTCTGTTTAAAGCTTTCAATTTTTGCTTCAAAATCAGGATCCAAAGTGGTTCCAAAACAAGATGTAACAACATCTTTGAACAGAGACAAAGTTTGAATAAATCCATCGGCCTGTTTGAAGTGCTTTTGCTCTGCAATTTGCTTCAGGGAATCTAATCCTCTCAGCAGCTTAAGGCAATCATTTCCATTAAAATGGCCCCCATGGAATGGTTGAATAGAAAGGTGCAGAGTGGTTGGCCATTGCTTTACATCTGGCCAAAGATCGCAGAGGTTTTTAAAGAGATGGTTGACCACACCAAGAAGTAGATGAAGCTCCATAGGTGGGATGGCTTCCAGCACAAGCATGTCATCATGAAAATCAAGCAAGGGCAGATGAACAACATTTTTGAAATCTCTCGACTTGCGAATGTCACCGCCTGATTTCATGAACTCTGCGAATTGCTTCTGAATTTGACCGAAGGTTCTTGGATGGCCACATCTGATGAGGTTTGTGTTCTCTGCCTCACACCAGCAGCAAGGGTGTTTGCTACAATGTGATTGAATTCCACAGAGAATGTTAGCAAGCTTCAAATCACAGGAAATAACCAAAGAGTCTAGCAAAGACTTCTCATGGATTTTGATGAGACCAAAAATCTGCTTGATATTCTGGTAAGTTTCAGGTGTGTCTTGAGAGAGAGCAACAAGCATTTGCTGCTTGACACTTGTTGCTTTGGCTGAAAGTGGAGAAGTTAGTTTCATGTTTTTTTGAACAGGACTTTGTGGCTCCAACTCATTCTTTTCCAGTTCAATGTGAGTGAAACTGACCTTCAAAAATGGTCCACCTCCATCTATTCCCAGCTTCAAGATGACTGAATCTCCCAAGTTTCTTGGAACTTGTACGTTGACACTGAGGTCAATGAGACTATGGTAGTGCACAACCACCCGAGTCTGATTGTCTTCTGACAGGTTCATGCTGCTAATTGTAAAGTAGTCTGCTACTTTTTGTCCTGCCTGAGCAAATTTCAGTTGAAAGTTGGGTTCTACCAACCGTAAGGGACTGATTTGATTCAAAGTGGAGCTTTTCGCATACCATTATTGGAGAGTCCAGTGTTTTGCTGAATGTGAACCATATCCTGAGTAGAAAGCGGGGTTTTGAACAACTGTTGTGCTACTGATGCCCCTCTTCGCAGTGGAATGGCTTTGCCTCCAGCTTGTTGAGTTAGACAAATTGTTCCATTAGGAGATGAATCTTTTGAAGCAATAACTGCTGAAGCTACTAGCTCTGCGCCCTTTCCACCAGCTTCAGCAATTTTTTTCAAATTTTCATGGCGAGTCCCCGGTGTGCAGTTGTGAGGGAGTCCACGACCAATTAATGAAAGACATTTGGTGCATCTCTTTTCAACGCTCTGGTTTTCAGGCTTGATTGATTTTTCAGAGGAGTCCTCAAGTTTGTTCAGAGGATGTTGCTCCTTTCCTCTCAGTTTACCTATTTGGCAGATCAAACAATCACAAATAAGTGATGAGCGAGTTGAAGGCTTTTTTGAGATGTTCTGAAAGTTGAAAATTGTTGGAACTTTTTTCATGGAGCAATCCAATTTTCCAAGTTGAAATCTGCAGTTGACACAAATTTCTAATGAAACCCTGTCATCATTGAAGTCTAAATCAGGTTCAATGAATTGAAGAATCTTTTCCTTTGCTGCAACTGTCAGTTCTCTATCACTTTTTTTCATGCACACAACACATACAGATTTTCTGCATTCATCATGTGTTTTTGATGCATTAGGCATTTTGGTCGTAATGAGTCAAAAGTTAAAGCTTAGTCAAACTTTCAAGTGCCATTTCCCAAAACAAAGCGTTGTTTTTCCGTGCGACTAGATAAGATCGTCAAAAAATCATTTTTCAGTGTGACACGATGGTTGTAAAAGATATTTTTTCAGCGTGTCATTATGGTAGACAAAATGCCGATTTTTTGTCTCGAATTTTGAAGGTTAAAAACGCGTTTTTGTGAAAATATGAGTAAGATAAGAGTTGTTTAGAATTTTATGTTGAACATTTTTTGTTTTATAAAGTTTTTTGTAAAACTAATTATTGAATTCGAAATATAAAGAAAACTAACTTTCACTCTAATTTAGAACTTTAAACGCAAAAAAGTCCCACGGACGGTAATCCCTGATTTTAAGATTTATTGCTATGAACTCCTATTGGTATGTACTATCATCCCTCAAAAGGATTTTTCCGGGTGTTTTCGTTGGGGTTAGGTCAAAAATCTACAAACTGTGGGTCTAAAGATAAAAAAGATGCAACTAATAACGCCAACCTTTTATTTCAATGTTTTTACTTAAAGTATCAAATTTCACCAATGGTCTGCCTGATACCACAGTTAAAATTAGAGCAGAGTTATCTTTTTCAAAGGAGGCAGTTAGAAGTATTCTCATTATCAACTATAAGTTGAACCGATATCGGTTCATTTTGTAACAATTGTTCGTTATTCTCTTTGAAACAAATTTCAGAGCTTTTATTAATAATATATTTATGATATACATATTGAACCATGTATTTCAAGTGTCAAATAAAAATATAAAACCAAAATAATAACATTTCGGTTTCACAGTTTTACGATTATTTATAAAAACAAATTAAATATTTGGAGATGGAGGCTAACTTTTAAGTTGTATAACTTAATTAGAAACTTGAATTGACATATTTTATTTCGATATATATAACTTTAATTTTTAAATATATTCTTTTATTAGTTTAGAAAAAGTCAAAATGATTATTTCAGGTAGAACAAATTTCGGACTTCCTTTTTCAAATACATCCTGAGTAAATTTTTATCATGTTTTACTGTTTAACTATGATCAGGAGGCAAAATTAGTTTGTAACAATAAGTATACATTAAAATATATCAATGGACATCCTCAGTTTTATTACACAAAACTGCATATCTTTTTAATTTGGATTTTGAAATATAAATAAGGATGGAAAGAGTTTCAAACATGAAAAATTAAATTCGGACTCTTCTTTCAACATACACTCTCTGCATAACTTGTATTTTATTAAATTTAAAATGAAGCCGTTGCTTTGATGTTTATTTAAATGCATTTATCTCTAATAATCAATATGTGTAATTATTCTCTAATTAGTTCTATTATAAAACTTTACTTGGTCATTAAAATATTATTTTTGATAAAATATGTTTCAAATATAAGGGGAATCGCCGTTTAAATGTCTGCGATTAATGGCGTAAAGTTTTTAGTATCCCATTTTATTTAAAATTTTTACATTCTTTGGATACAAGAAAGGAAGATAGAGAGTTAGTGCAAAAAGAAACTGTTTAAATTTGCATCGATAAAAACTAGTCTTTGTTCCTTGGTGTTCTTGGATAATCATTTAATCATGCAACTTCTGCTACTGTTTTTTTTTTACTATAGTTAAAAATGAGTTTTGATTTTATTGTTGTATAACAAGACTTGTTTTTGATATTACTCTTAATTACACAGTTGTTTAGACAAGTTATAAGGATATTTTTTATAGTTTGAATCTTATTCTAGCATTAAATGATGTAGTCTCTTCACTTAGAAATATTGTTGGTTAGCGTCTTCAAATATGCTTTGAGCAATCCTAAATATTTCACTTTATTTTAAATAGGTATCACTGTTGCTTTACTAGACCATTTGAGTACTGAGTTTAAAACAATATTGATACAATGGTGATACAAATTTAAAATTTGTATTAAAATAAAAATCTTGTAGTTTCTTCGTTCTAAAGATTAGAACGAAGAAACTACAAGACAGGTCCTTAATGTTATTAAGGACCTGTCTTGTAGTTTCTTCGTTCTAATCTTTAGTTCTTCAAAAAATGTTTGCAGAAATTCAGGCTCCTTATTATGCTTGTTGGAAAGACCACATCATATCTTTTAGTGCTATTTTTATATAACAGATTTACCAAATCCTTTACCAAAAGTTTTATGAGACTTATTTATTATTGCCAAACGAAAGGCTTTATTACCCGAGTTTGACCTATGGGAAATTTGATTGAATTTGACTTCTCTGGCTTAATTCTAAAAATGAGCTCCAATCTAATAATACTGAAACATTACAAGCAACAAACCTTTTCTTTACTAGAGCGCCTAAAAGTTTATTAGAGAATGGTAACATGAAGTTGCAAAGCAAATCGGTAGATAACGTCAAAATGGTTTAGTTAAACTTTTCACATAGTGTTATCTATAGATAGAAAACAAGTTTGTAACAATTTTTTTTAATAAATTCTTGTAAATTGCGTTTTAAATAAAAGTCATATATAATAAAAGTATGGTTTCAAAAAATGTCTAAACTACCATTGTTGAACAACTATTTTCACAGCCAGACATATTTGTAAAAACATTTGGGATTGCACAGTTTTTTCAGTAAGTTTTTTGACTCTTGGTAAGTATTTATAATGTAATAAACATTAAATTAAAAGGTTATATAAAATTATAATAAAAAATTTACACAATAAAATGTTTAAAAAAGAATTTTTGAAAAATAGTGTTGGCCGTAAAGGTCTTTGTCAGTCGTTATGAACTTGTAAATAGATAGATAATTATTAACTACCTGGAAACAGATTTGTTCCTACGTTGTTAATAATAAAAGATACCGTACCTAATATGTTTGATTTTTTATCACGCCCCTGATTAGTAACACAAACAATATTATCAAATTAAAATTTTTTTTTTTTAAATGTGCTCCTTATTCTGCAGCTTAGAAGCATACGTCATGAAAATTATAGAAAAACATATACATTTTATAAAAAATGAATGTTTAAACTATAAAGTGATTTATAATAATGTAATTTTAGTTTACTTTTGATCACCACCTAGCCCACTTTGCACTGTTATTAAAAATATATTTAAAAAATCTTATGATTGATTGACTAATTTTAGCCTAAGTAATAACTCGTTGGAGCTTTCTAGCCTCAGAGAAGTTTTAATTGAAAAATAAAGTAAAAAAAAATCTTGGCTGATGGTTTAACTAATGATTTAACTAATATTATTAAAGATTATGATGATTACAGAATGAAAAGACTCTAACAAATGAATTTTCATCACTTTTAAAAAAAAAGAATAAATAACGTAATTAAAAAATACAACAATAATAATTCAGAATCACAACAAAAATTTTGAATGTGTCATTCACAATAATGAAGACCTTGCTTATATAAATAAAATCTTAAATTAATAGTCTAAAATACATACTTAAAGGGAAAGCATTGAAAAAAATATTAGGTTTAGCTTTAACAAATAATAGTTATGATACATTATTAAAATTATTTAAAGAGAGATTCAATAAGAAGCAGCCTTTAATATCAAAATACGCAATATCTCATCTATCCAAACTTATGTTAGGCCATGTTATTCTGCAACTGGTAACATGCAATGCAGTACAACCTACTTCATGTCCTGCTGCGTTTTATTATAGGTTTTTTTTAGGTAAAGGCAAGTAGAAGCCAACTTTCGCTAAATCGAATCCCTTGCCAAATTAGCATCATGCTTAAGCTGCAATTCTTTATCGTGCTCGCCACTTTCTTACTTCAGAATCTTATTCTTTATCATTAAAATCTCTAAACCATACTTCTATAGAATAATGTTGCCATATCTGGAGCGGATCTTCGAATGGCGCCCTTTTTCTTTTAGACACGATGGAAAAAGGCATTGTAAAAATAGTTTAACTTGCTCTTGCAGCCAGTCTTCAACCATTGTCACATCGTTGGAATATTGCTTCTCTTCCTCTTTTATATGACTACTTTAAAGAGTCCTGCTCTAAATTTCAAGATTCAAGAGCAAGATTCCAGGACGTTTTTCATATCAAAATGAAGAAAATAATTGCATGCCATCAAAAGGCGCAATATTTTTTTGTATTCAGAAGGCGCAATACTTTTTGCCATGAAAAAGCGCAATAGTTTTTGATTAGATAAAGATTTTATAAATTCCGATGGCAAAATATGGCGGATCATATTTTCGTTTTTAAAGAAGTTTAAGTAATATTAGATTACGCGATTTACGATTAGATTTTAATTTAAAACTAGTAATAACAGACGTTGACCTTAATACAATTAACGAGCTATTTGATACGGTTAATATACGTATTGAATAGTTTTTTGAAGATTAAGGAACACAGTTCGTTGTTGTTTTAGATAAAACAGTAACTAAGTTTAGTGATGCTTTACCGAATGTACATTTTGTAACATAAAAAGCAGATAATAAAAGAAAGACTGACGATAAGGGCAATAATTATGAAAAAAGTAAGATTGATGAAAAATACTAATGAAAAAGATAAGACTTATGATAAAGGAAAGACTTATGACGAGCCATAAAAAAATAAAGGCTGTCTTGACCATCTTACAAACTTTAAAGTGGTTAGCCTTTAAGACTGCTGACGCGATTCCTATAATTGATCAAACTTTATATAGAATTTTTATTATAGCATCTAAAATTGATGGATTTGTTGCTGAAAATGTATGGCTGCTGCTGGAACCTTAATCATCCGAGTTAGCTGCCGTTATTGATAGATATAATAACAAAAAGAAACAAAATGTTTGATATAAAAGAATTTAAATTATAAAATGTCTGTTGCTATTGACACTACCACGCGTGGTAAATTGGATTCACTCAAACATTTTAGTATTTTCATAAAAAATGAAACAGACAAGTACAATGGTTATCCTAGTTTAAATAACGCACCTGTAACAGAGTCAGATACTCATATCTTGGTTGTTGCAAAAATTATTATTCAAGTCAAAAGTTTAATCCAAACTTTAAGTATGTACCTGTAAAGCCTTAAGCAAATATAATTTTATCAATACAAGAATAAGCAAACTGACAAATATATATCCCAACAAAAGGTATGTCACGTTGCCCGATAACAATTGCTGATCTTGAAACTCCGGTTATATAAGTTAACGTAAACTTTTCATTTCACGCTGTATACAAAAATATATTTCTTACTTACATATATCTAGAAGTAATTCTTATATCCAGGCGTCAGAGCTTTATCAGATAGCATACGAGCGTAAACAATCTGTTTTATTTGCACTTAGCTGGCAGTTAGATCTTCTATTTTTGGTAAAAAATCAGCAGCCAAAAAAGCACAAAGCTAGTTTATTAACGCCCTTGAAACTTACACCCTTGAAACTTATATTAGGCGTCCTAACAATCTTAGTAATGATATTACCCGGTATCAAAACACCCTTTCAAACGCTAATTCAAATCTTATCTTCAGTATAGCCCAGGTCTTTATTTACTACTGTCAGATCTAAGTTGTATAACCAATACAACTAATGAATATAGTAAAATCTTTTGAAAGCTACTGCAACAGGTTTTGGTTTTACAAGTTTAATCAAAGTAAAAAAAAAGATGGCAATAAAAAAGAGATAAGAGCAACTAATAGAGGGGAAACAAATTTGGCAAAAATAAAACTAAAGGCTGCTGGTGGTATAGGTACTTGAAACTATGCGCTTTGAAATTAAGGGAACAAGTACTTATCAAGTTTAAGGAGCCTAATAAGTTGAAAAAGTAAAAAGTTCATTTTTACTTTTAATTGATAGTTTTTTTCACTTTTAAAAAAAAAAGTTAGACTCAGTAACACAATCATCAATAAGAAAAATACATTGATCTCCTTCCACCACACGATTTAACTATACATTGCAAACCACACGGATCAATCCAATACGTAGGCACAACATGAAACCACTTATTATGGGTAGTTTTACTTTTTAGGTATGTTTGATTGTTTTCAATAGTTAGAAACAACTATCTGTTATTACCCTGGCTGTGAGAAAAAAACTAACAAAAATTATATTTTATCTCCATAGCGCTGGCCACCCCTGGGATTGATAGACCTGTTTTGCAGTTAAAGATGGAGTTCATGTTGACATTAAAAAAAAGTTGATAAGTGCGGCTAAAATAAGGTTTACATGTATGTCTCTGAAGCAGTCAACCAAGGTGACTTTTCAATTGGAAAATTTATTGAATATGGGTGTCGATCTAGATAAAGATGGATTATATAAAAGGTCTTAAAGCTGAGAAAAAAAATTATGTAGAACATTGAAAAAAAATGCGTGGTACGAATTTCTTTTCAATGACGCTTTCATTAGGCAAAATTTGACAGCTGATCAAGATCTAAGAAGTAAATATATCAAACGGTATATTAAGTTTGAGTATATCTTTCACTGTGTATTTTAGAGCTTATGCTAAAGGTAACTTAACAGCTTCATAAGTTTAAAATCTTTCCTCGTTAGGTAATGATTCGGTCATTAGAATAAATTCATTAGAAATATTTTTAAATTTCAACTTAAGATAAAATACATATATTCATGTAGGACTAGTAACTCTTGGAATCATGCATCGAGGTATGTCCTTTTTTACCACGCAGCTAACTCACAAATTTATATAATTTCTCTTTTTTACCTTTAACTATTTTTATATTTTAGCCAATCTATCCCATATTAAACTTATGATTTCTAATTATGAATTTAATAATGGATAGAAAGCTTTCTAAGATTACCTTAAGCCCGCGATGGCAATGAAGTGGTCTTGCTGCTATTAAAAGCTGCAGCAAAAGTTTCCCACAAAGAAGCTGGTGAATGGCTTAAAAAGCAAGCAATATGGCAAATTTATTTGCCTGCCCCTGTATATACCAAGAGTAATTATTAAAAAAATAATTGTCCTTATAAAGATCATCAGGCAGATCTGCTTTATCTACCTCATGACAAAGCTGGTCAATATACTAATAAATATGCATTACTGGTTGTTGACGGGCTAGCCGCTATAAAGACGCTCAACCTAATTTTAGTAAAACAGCTGCTACAGCTTCATAGACTCTCGCTAAAATGTACAAGCGTAGTCTTCTCACCTAGACAATCTAAATTCGTTGATTGATAAGGCATAGTTTATAGTGATAATGCTTAAGATCTTTTTCTAATGCAGTTCCACAGACATCTTTTGCCCTTATTTTATCTCCTCCTTCACACTAAAACAAAATACATTTTTGGTCGTAAATTGACAAATTTATAAACAAAGCGGCCATAATATTGATTTTTCCATATATTTTTACATAGTTTTTACAAGTTTTGAAAATATATAATTTTATTAAAAATACAATAAAAATTCTTCAAAAATAATGAAAACAATATTAAAATAATAAAGTGAAGTAGTAGTACAATTTATAGTTTGAGAGAACAAGATACGTCTTAAAAAAAAAAAAAATCTTTAGATATGTAGTCAAGGAAAATCGCAGAAAACTTTAAGTAATCAAGTGAAACTCGCAGAAAACTTTAATTAATCAAGTGAAGCTCGCAGAAAACTTTAATTAATCAAGTGAAACTCGCAGAAAACTATGTGAAGTTTTAAGACTTAAAAAAACTATGTGAAGTTTTAAGACTTAAAAAAACTATGCGAAGTTTTAAGACTTAAAAAAAGAGTAATGACATCAAGAACTCTTTTTTTTAGAAAAAATTTTATAAATATTTTAGTCGTGACTTATCTATATACATACTTGCTTATAAATTTAAATTTTGGATTTTGTTTTGGACATATTTTTGATATTTTAATTATTTTAAAGAATTTGTATTTTTAAGAAAAGATATTTAGGAACTTTTTAGTATTCTCACTTGAATTTACGGACGACCTTTTTATTTGTCTCGTTAAAGCATGGTTGATTTTTGTTTTTTTAAAGCATGGTTCATTTTATGTATAGGCACTAAAACCATAACAATCACAATTTTTTTTATATCTTTGTAAATATCTTCAATCTGTACTTCAAACAATAAACTATAATTATCGGTGTATAATAAATAGTTAAGCTCTATATTTATATTTAGTCCTAATCTGGTTATAACAAAAAATATGTATAAGGTGTTTGCTAAGACTTAAGACAGCTTATCTAATGTAAATGGGTCCATTCAACTATAATCTTGCTTTCGTGCTGTGGATAACTGCAAGATTACCATCAAATATTTTATGTGGAAGATAGGCTGGGTAAAAGCCAATTTAGTTTTAGCTCTCAAATTAGTATTCATCTAAATATAGGGAGCCATCCATTTTTCTCGGCTTAACTTGATAGGTCTTTGAAATTTGGTGACTTTCATCCATTGTTTTTATACAATATCATATCGCGATTATGCACAATATACATTTCTTAATTTCTTAGGTTAGGTAGAAGTTTTTTACATTCAGTAAATTTTACGCTAAGCTTTCAAACCAGTTTTTGGCTGATATTTGCTTAGCCGTTCTTACTCTAACTGGCATTCTAACTCTAACTACCATTGTTTTGGCAGTATGCGGGTAGTCTTCACGTAGTGAAGACTATCCGCATACTGCTTTAGGGTACTCAATATCAGCCTTCACTATAAAACCTTTTAGAGAATTATGAGGCCTTGCAAGAACTTCTTCTATTGATAATTCACACCATTTGAAACCTTGATCTGGTAGCGGTTGCTTTATAGCCAACTAATTATTTGCGTCAAGATATGATATATAACTTTTCGGTTTGTTACTGTAAAAGTATGGACATCCAGGTTTGTTTGCTTTTGTAAAATGTTTCGAGATCATACTAATCCGACCGCAGAGTCCCTTTTTACAGAACAAATGCGGAGTCCTTTTTCTCAGAACAATATCAGTGAGAAGCTCAGAGCTAACTTTTTTCTTTTTCAACATTTCATGACATTTTAAGTATTGATCTGGGTCAAGACCGTAATTGGTTATTGAAGTTGCCATAAATTTTTCGAAAACATGTTTTAAAACAAAAATCTTCTGAATCATTTTGTTCGTGTTGATAGACTTTATAAGTAAATACATTTCTTATCAATTTTGAGTGAAATGCTTCCTGAGGTGGTTAATATGCTTTATTAAATCTGTCAAAGCTATTTTTATATTTGTATGCCTAAACGCCTTTACACTGCAGTAGCGATAGCTCGGTATCTGTTAATCCCTTTTTAGTTATAACCAATTCTTTAAGGTTCTCCGCTAAAGTCTCAAGACTAGAACTTATAAACTGAAATCTGTCAATAAATAGCAATTTACCTAGTGAAAAAGTCATGTACTTTTCTACTGTATTTGGAATGCAGCCTACTTCACCTTTACTGGTTTAACCAAGAGCCTGCATAATGAGTTAAGAATCATGTCCACGCAAATTATGAAAAAAGGTACCTTTATAATGCCTGGTTAAATGCAGAGATTAAAGTAACACTCCATGTCAGCAGCACCACGGTACTTGACCGTGATGTGACAAAATATCCTGACTTTATCATTACCGAGATTTTCCTAGCAGGTGTAGTAAACTATCGCTTCAACAAATGTGGTTTTGCCGACATTTTTTTTAAATCTCTTTTTTTTTTTCTAACTCAGATTGAAGGTTACGAACAAAGTGCTCCATTACATATTCACCACGGTATAGGGTTGAGGCTTCGGTAAATCCATGGCTTCGAATTTTTACTAGTAATAGCTGCAAAGCAATTACTTTGCAATCAATTAAGTAGAGCTTTTGCTGGTTCGTTATGCGCTCCACTACAATTTACAGTTTGTAAATTTTCAAATAATATCTTTTCCTTTTTCTGGTATTATTGTGTGCACAGCCTTCTCTTCAATTCCAAGACAACCGTTTGATGAACCAGTAAGTGGTCTTCTCATGAAAAATTATGTAAACATCGACAACATGCTTTATTTTTTCCAGTATTTCTACTCGTGTAATAAAACATTCCAGCCAAATTTTAAATCCGGCCACTATGAGTCTTTTGTGAATCGTCTCGAATGAGTAGAAGATCAATAATAATTTCTTTTTGATTGGTAATATAAAGGGGGATTCTACTTTATAATAAAGGGGGTATAGACATTTTCCCCATGCAAAGACATTAACTGATAGTGATTGATTTTATTGCTAAACTTTTTAATATCAGTAATTTTAACTGGAAGTTTAATATCTTTAGTTTAGCTCTTCAAAATGTTGGCTATACTTTGCTGTGCGTTAACCATTTTTTTAACAGAGTATGATGCGCTAAGGATAACCCACTCAAAATATCGGTTATCAATGTTTCTCACATTTATGACACATAGTTTTGGAATGCAGCCAGCCGTTTTTTTTTTTAAATTTTAAATTTTTATTTAAAATTTTTTATTGCTAAACTTTTTAATATCAGTAATTTTAACTGGAAGTTTAATAGCCCTAACGGTCTTGTCACAGAGCACCGCGGAAGTGCATTTAACCAGTTTTAATATAACTCTTTCCTCAGAAAGGACTATATTTAGCGAACGGGATGTAAAATAATTCGCAGCATTAAAGCTACCAACCAGAGCCTAAATTAACAAACTTCTTCATCAGTTCATAAATATTTGGAACTTTTTCAAGCATTCCCTTGATATCATTTTTATTAAAGATAGTTGCTAAGTCTGAGCGAAACTAAACAGTCTCGTTTATTGTTTGATTAGATTTACCTTCATTATATTTCCATCACCAATGGTAGTTTTATCCATTTTAGCTACAGAAATCAGTGTAACTTTTTATTCCTTTTTCGTGATTTTGTTTTCTATTAATTCCTTCTTGACATTTCATTATGAAACATAATTTCAGGCTCATGTCTGAGGCCTTTTGGTCACACCTTAGCTATATAATTTGCAAGCTGACCAGTTTTCGAGAACCTAAAAATTTGGTAAACTTTCTTCGTCCTGCAAATCTTCTTCATCTTCATCATCTCTACAACCTAAATCTCTTCTTATAAATGTTCAAATCTCTTTTTTAGCAAGCTCTCGTCTCAGTTGAGTTTTTTAATTTTAGGAAGTGACCTAGGAGGTGGAATAGGCCTAGGATTTGGAACAGGTTTAGGTCTCGATGTAGATCATTATTTTGGTTTAGGTGGTGGTATTGACTTCACAAATGGCTTAGATGGAGATGTTGTTGTTAACAAAACTACCTCCTCTCTCCACTGAGTTGAATTGATTACTTTTTCAAGTAAAAGGATAACTCTCAATTGCTTTTTTCTTTAAGGCGCTCATTGTGTCTTCATTGTGTCTTCATTGTATCTTCATTGTGTCTTCATTGTGTCTTCATTGTGTCTTCATTGTGTCTTCATTGTGTCTTCATTGTGTCTTCATTGTGTCTTCATTGTATCTTCATTGTGTCTTCATTGTGTCTTCATTGTGTCTTCATTGTGTCTTCATTGTGTCTTCATTGTGTCTTCATTGTGTCTTCATTGTGTCTTCATTGTGTCTTCATTGTGTCTTCATTGTGTCTTCATTGTGTCTTCATTGTGTCTTCATTGTGTCTTCATTGTGTCTTCATTGTGTCTTCATTGTGTCTTCATTGTGTCTTCATTGTGTCTTCATTGTATCTTCATTGTGTCTTCATTGTGTCTTCATTGTGTCTTCATTTTTAAATAATAAATACAATATTTCCTTTATCTAATTAGAATTTATAAGTATAAAGGAAAAAAAAATACTTTTTTCCAATTTTTTTTTTAGCTTTCTCAAATAAGCTGTTCAAGCTCTTTTTAATTACTAATTTTTACAACATTATCTGATACTTCTAGTTATCTCAAGCTTTTTCGCAGGTTAGTTGTACTCAAAAGTGCAACTAATATAGTATATGCTAACTTTGATGTTATTTGAATTTCTTTTGCTTTTATTTTGTAGATATAAGTTTGCGTTTTTTCTTTTACATCTTTTGCTACCTTTAAGCATATTCGGTTAAATAATCTATTACTGTATAGCTCCTTTTTTACTGGTCCACCATGTTCGCAAAGAATCTATTTATAAAAAGATTTATTATCAATAATATGAATTAAGTGTTTACGAAAGCGATATCGTTTTGGTTTATTAATAGTTTTTAGATTAGAATCAAAAGCTTCCCTGTCTGATTTTATAACTTCTATTATTTTTTTTTTCATTTGCTTTCTTATATTACAAGATAGTCATATCATTTAGGATTTTTTTCAATAATTACAAAGTTTATATGTAAAAAAAAAAATTTCAATTCATTTACTTTTTCTGAATTACCTATTCCAAGTTTGAGAATAAAAACTCTTCGTTTGCTATTTTTTTTACAATGACTGATTTTGCCTATAACAGAAAATTCTCATAGAGCTTATATAAACACTGCCAATATTCACAACTTGCACCCTCTCTCAATAAAATTTTCAATGCTTTGATTTGAAATATTCTCTTGTTTTACCTTAAACGGTAAAAATTCTTTTTTATCATAAAATTTAGTTGTGCCCAAGTTTAGTAACATCCTTTCATCTTGGATAGTTAGATGCAATTAGATGCATATTGTTAGATTGTTAGATGCGCCCATGCATCAGGGCACATCTAAAGCATTTTGATGTGGCGTTATATGCGCCATTACTTGTATATTCCAAAACCATGCAAAAAGATTTCAGATTGGAAACGAATATTACTTCTTTCATCAAAAGATTGTAACCAGCTTCTGACGGAAAATATTTCTTTATATTCTCTGCCATCTGAAAAGTAATAAGTACATCACATTGTTTCTTAGGGTAACCAATCTCTTTTACAAGTTTAATTTTTCCTACCTTTTTTAGATGTTCTTCATCACGCTTAAAACGTTGATTAGTCTCACTGAGAAAGGCAAAAGATAGTCTTATAATAGTAACTCATATTATCATTACCACTTTTACAAATTTGAATCATTGGTCTCTTTTTTATAGAGTCGTTTTGAAATTAATTTTTTAGAGATTTTTTTAAGGTTTGTACATATACAACAGATGACTATTGGGCTCCAGCCTTAATATTTAAATGAAACTTTGCTCGAAAAGGAAATCATGATGATGAGTGCTACATATATGAAAAACTTACCCAAAGAGTCTTTGTCATTATAAAAGTTTTTTTTTTTGAATTTTTGCTATAGGTGCCCCAAAGAAGACATAACGGTCTTATCACAGAGCGCCACGGAAAAACAAGGAAGTTCATTTTGTATAATAAGATTTAAATACTTAATCTAAAAACACACCGAAAATTCATAGTTTTTACAAATATAAAAAATTTGCAATAGTACAAAATTATATGCTACATCAATCATGTTTCGTGACTCTGGTAAAATCATCTCCGGTTATGTTTATAAAGCTGATCACTTATGGACAACAACAACCGAAAGTGGACCACCTAATGAACAATACAATCAAAGTCAGGACGGTTTGATTCTATTCGCTTTTTTGACTGGTTTGTTTTTGTTTTTTGTCAAATTGCTGGAACTAAAGTTCCTATTAGTTATAATCTAAGCAATCTTTTCAGTGAAAAGGTACTTAACTTTACTAAAGAAAATAGTATCTTATTGGGAAGAAAACAGTATCTTGTTCTATTACTGGTAACTATAACCATTTATTGCAACCTCTTGATGTTGCATTTTATAGACCTTTTAAAAAGTATTGGAGGTAAATACTTGATCATTCGGAAACCTCTTGTTCAAAATAAGCTCAGACAATTACAAAAAATAAATCTCCTTTGTTCTAACTTTATTTGCCTATATGCATTATATTCGTCAAATTAAAAGGTAATCAGCAACTGAGTAACCTTATGTTTTCGAAAAAGTTTTGATTTACCAAATAGATGTATTATCCTCAATCGTTTTCCAGATGGAGATAACAACATTAATACAGTAGTTGCCAAGCAGTAGTTAATTTACTTTAACAATTGTGACGTGTTGATGTGAAGGAAAAAGAGACTCAAAGAGAGAAAAAAGTTTACTTTTTTTTAAAAAAAGTATTTTTTTCGGCAAACAGTAAAGATGAAGAAACTGAAGTAAATGAGACTCTTTTTATGTAAGTCCTCTTAAAACATACCAAATAAAACAAAACAAAAAAACAAACGAAAGGAGTGTTTTTTATGAAATAATAATATATTATTTTAGCAAGAATAAATTCATGTAAAACTAGAATATTGTTTTTATTAAATTTTAAACCAAAACAATTTGTTTTTTGAATTGGTATTGCTTTTACAGAAACCATATTCAAAGTTATCCCATTTGAGGGGTAACTTTGAATAACAAATTAAATCAATATTAAGCAAAATCCTTCTATTTATATATTATTTTGAATTGGAGGTATGTAAGAGTCAACCTAGGCCCTGATATTTATTTTGTTAAATTTCAAATATTGTAAATAGTAAAGGTAGAGCAAGAAAGAATATCTCAAAGCAACATTCAAAGCAACCCCGGTTTACGATATATTAAACTTTAATAACACGATTTTTGATTCGATGTCATTAAATTTTTGATGCTAAACAAAACTTTGAATATACGTTTGTTTTGAATTTGTGCTCCCGAAACTAACTAGACCCGGTCTCTAGTGGCGTAGGTAGGTTATTTGATGTTTCAAATACAATTTTGAGGCATTATTTTTCCCAAATAGTTGCAATAATTGGAGCTTTTGAACAAAAATACCCAAAAAAGTTTTCATTATTACCCCAAATGTGAAGGAAATAAGTTAATAAAATTTTCTATTTTACTATATTTAAATTCATCTACAGTTTTTAATTTTAGTAAGTTATTTTTAGTGATCGTTAAAATTTAAAACACCCATACTTTGGGGAGAGGTATTTGTTTGAAATATAACGTATATAATTTATAAATTACATAATAAAGCGAGTTTTTTTTCGAATTTTAACTTTAATATTAGTAAAAATGAGTACTAGCATATTAAATTAGGTTCTGTTTTATTGTGTCAAGTAAATTTTTTAAGAAATCTTAACCACTTAAATAAGAGCTGACCACCATGTAATCATGTAAGGTTAAATATTAAGCACACATAATGAAATAAATATATTTGGTCATTCATGAGAAAAAAGAATTTATTTTTAGTTTAAAATATCTTGCTTGCATCGAAAAAAAAGTGATCAAATTACTTTTAGACTTTAGATTTTGAAAGCTCAATGTTGGTGTAAAGCCCACTTGAATACCATGCTTTTTAACATTGATGCTTTAACTGTTAATACTACTTAGATATCTAATGAAAGACTGGTAATTAAATTGAAAATGATAAGTATAAATTAACAAACTTTTGCGGTTAGTCCTACATTATAACTTAATAATAACTCTTTAAAGGTAAAGATACTTAGGTATCTTTACCTTTAAAGAGTTATTTTAAAAAATGAAGCTTTTGATCGCAATAGCAATCATTGGAGTTATTGCAGCTGAATCAGATTTAACCTATTTTATTAGTCTTTTTTTTTAAATATCTTCAACCAGATTATAACTTAACTAAGAAGTTGTGAAAATAACTCAAAAATAATTATTCATTACAATTTTAGTTCCAGCAAAACAAAAAATCTTCTTCTAATGAAGTAAGTGGAAAAAAAATGACTTCAGTCATTTTTATAAAAATCGAACAAAGTATTAAGTTTAAAAACCTTTTTTGAATATCATATTTGTTTGATATTGACTTTCAAAATAATCTTATTAAGTTTATGATGTAGAACTTATTTTTAAACTTAGTTCAGATGTTTTACACTGTAAAGGTCAAACAAAAGTCTGACAGTTTTTTACTGACAACATGAACACAAGCACACACACACTCAAAACAAAACAAAGATTTTTATAATAAGTAAAATCGTCTTTTTTGACGTAAGTTAATCTTTTGACCCATAAATCACTAAACTTTATAATTCAAACGTAGATTTAATAAAACGCTATTTGATCCAAGTCAAATAGCGTTAACATATCATTAAATTACATTTTTGGATCCAAGATCTAAAAATGTAATTTAATGATAAGTTTACTTATAGTGTTTAAGAACCTTTTACGCATGTGTAACATCAACCAAAGCGTCATGGAAAGAAAAAGCCAAGTGCTTTCTTGATGTTAGAAACTGTTTATACAGTGCTTGCCCTAAAGGTATAAGTCATATATATATATATATATATATATATATATATATATATATATATATATATATATATATATATATATATATATATATATATATATATATATATATATATATTTATATATATATTAAACTATTTATATTTTCAAGCATTCTTTGGTTGAGAATATTATTAGTTTCAAATATTTAACTAATGTAACTTTAAAATCAAACAAAAAAATTGCTTGTGTAAAAATTGAGTAAATCTATTTAAAATATATTTATGTCATGTTTGTTTACATATGTAAATATTATTGTAAAAAAACGTCCTACATACATTTTAGTGTCTTTAAAAAGCCAAAGAATGCTATATAAAGGCCGCTTCTTACGACAATTTTATTGCTTGCAACACGAACTTAAAAACCTGTTTGACTAGATATTGTATTAAAAAATATTTTTTTTGTTCAATTTTTATTGGAAATAAACTAAAATCAAAGCTTTTGGTTTTAATTCGCCAAACAATTTATATCAATTCTAAAGAACACATCTAATTAAACAAACCAAGGACATAAAAATAGATTAGTTTTACGTCCTATTATTAAGTCCTTGAACAAACTAAATAGGTTTTCCAGGTAACATTTTCATGTTTTAAGCTTTCTCCTAATGCTTTCAAAAAACCTTGTAAACAATATTAAGTTTAATTGATCTGAAGCAAAACAAATTTCATAAAAAGTTGTGGGAAAAAGTAACAATTAGTAATACACATATTAGAAAAATGTTTCATTTACAAAAATTCATATGAATAAATTTGAAAATTAAAAAAAGAAAAAACTATTTATAAGAAAATATTTCTGAATACAAAAACTAAATGGAATACAATTACGCTTCAATGCAAAAACTATTTTTAAAACACTTGAAGTCTTATTTATTTAAAGTTAAAGTTGAAAATTCAAACCTGAAAGGTTTTTTGAAACGCGAAATATGGTTCTTGACAATATCACCATGGTATGGATAGTTTCCTTTCAGTAAATTTAATACTTACGTTAATAAAGATAAACGTTTGTTTAAGAGAATAACATATCGATACCTTAATATGCAAATTGGGTAACTCCATTTTTTTACCAAAATGACTTAAGGATGGTTTATGGTGTTTTTATTAAGTGGAAATAAGCCAGTGTACTAGAAACCAGTGATTGCATGCAAGCGTGTAAAACATTTACCACTCTGGTACAGCATTTTGAGCAACGGTGGAAAATTATGTTTATCTAAATTCTTACATTTTGAATCTTTCTAATACTTTGTAAGAACTTCTTTCAATGCTTGTTTGACATGACAATAGACACCCCTATCCAATGGTTATATTATTTGTGAAGAATGCTCTGGTAGACAAATCTAGATTATATTGTGTTTTTTGCACAGCAATACCGCTTCCAAAGTTATGTGTGTTGTATGCCCATCTTATACTAAAATTTGAATACCACCAATTTGCTCAGTTTCAGGCATAAATACGTCTTTCAATCATTTAATAAACGTATCGCGCTTCATCAAACCTGATTTTGAAATTGAATATTTGGTGCCAAGTAGACCACCTCTTGCCCACTCAGGACGAAAGTTTCTTTTAGTTTTGTATATCACAAATGGTGGTGCGAAATGTCCATCATCGTTGCAGCAATTGTTTAATTGTTCACCCCAAAAACCTGTTTCCTCACAATTTCAAATATGCGACCAAGAAGTTATTCCAATCTGTTGATATTGCTTGGTGATACATTCAAAATAAAAATCAATAACGTACAAGAAGCGGCTCTTTTTGATGCTAAGTTATCCACTTTTTTTGTTGAAATTTCTTTTGACATTCTTTTCATAAGGGTTTGTTTATATCAGTTAATGCCGCTAGTATATCGTCAGGGTTACAATATAATTTCCTTGCATGCTTTTGAATTTTTAGTTGACATGTTAAAGTGAGTGAGTTAAATTGAATTAAGGAAGTAATGATTACATTGAGAAATATTATAATAATTGGTTTTTAATGAGTAAGAGATGAATATATTAACAAATAGCATTATCGTTCATTTTTAATTATAAAAATATATTAAAATATGTGCTGCATTTGGGAACAAAGCAGCAAGAACTATTTCATTTTCAGAGCAAAACTCACTGTTTAATTAAATTATGTGACGCATAATCATCAAAAAAAAAAAAAAAACTGGTATTGGAATTTCTAATTTTATCAAAAATAAATGAAAAACGTTTGTAATCTATTCAAAAAAAACACTCTGCAGCCATCCAACCATTTTCAATTTTTCAAATCCTGATGGAGCAATTTATAATTCTACTTGTAAGACGAACATATTTAAAAATTATTAGTGATGGAGCAAAAGTTCCGCTGACATTTAATGCAAATAAAGTGGTATTACTGTATTTTTTCCTCGTTCACCAATTAATAAATTAGTTTTTGGTGACAACTGAAAACCACTCTCATCCATATCGAAAACGCGCATCAAGTCATTTATATATTGAACATTTTATTCCGAAAGCTTTGGATATTTAGCAAATCAATCTCTTATGGCTTTTTCAGTTACTCCTCTTCTAGCTCGGTTTAAATATTCATCTCGTTTTTGAGATAAAACCAACCTATTGCAGAACGGATGTTAGTAAATCACATTTTTATGTTGTTGGAATTCAAAAATTTTTGCACACTATCTAACAGCTGTACTACAGACATGGCGAATCCCAGTCAGGAGCATGTTAGTAACCGCTCGACTAACTTTTTTTTCAATGTGTTAACCTAGTACCACTTCGCACCCACGGTGTTACATCTTCATAAAAATTCTTCCATATATTTTATCACGAAGCGTCTAATAAAGAGTTATATCTTGCTCGCTTTGTACACAACCATAACTTTTTCAACTGCATTAATAGCATCACGTAATTGAATATCTGTATATTGAATTCTTGCTTTTGAGCGCAAAGCTTTCGTCTTATACTTTTGTCTTGCTATTTTAAAAGAATCTAAGCAAAATAATATTTATTTTTATAGTAAAAAGAAATAAATTGGACATACGACATGGAACGGTATGGAATTACATTTTTTTTAGTTCATACATATCGTACATTCAAAAAAACTACATTGATGCTTTAATGATGAGTGGTTTTAATAATATTTACAATGATTTATGTTTTGTTTACCTGATTAAGTCAATTAAGAAATAAAATATTATGTTATCTTCTTAAACTTCTTTGTTTTATTTAAAACCCTTCTGACAGTTATTACTTTAAAAAAAGTATTTACATATGTTGACGTAATAAACCTACTAAGTTCATAAAAGTAACAATGTATTGCGGTTTTATGGATTGTAATTGAAGTGCATGACGATGTTGTTGATACACAAAATATAAAAACAAAAAAAATACTACTTTTTGAAAAATTTATGTTAGTATTTAAAACCTACGGTAAGTGTCGACTCACGGTAGGTGTCGAAATGACCCTGTGTATTGTTTAAATTAAGTTAGTGTTTTTGTTATAGTTTTTTTTAAATATATCAATAGATTTTATTGTTTTCTAATTTTTACTGAGAACCGAGTTTTACAAACATGGTCCCCGACAAGTAACCAAGAAGTCTGATTTTTTTTTAGTGATGTTAGTAGAATGTAGTAAAAGGGCCGTCAAGAATGGGGGCTGTAGTGGTGTTCTACCCCACCAAAGCTGTCATATAAACATTTGAGTCAGCACATTGAGCAAGTTTTGAACTATAGTTCGCAAATTGCAAATATTGAGAACCTTATTTTTTTTTGGTGTCTTTAGTTGTCAAAAAATATACCCAACACCCTCTCCCCCACGGTAGACCTCATCGGGACGGCCCTGTCTAGTTATTACTTGTTAAATGTGTAGTTTCATATTTGTGATTAGGGGAGACGGTGGCTAGTTGCCGCTTTTTTTACTATTTGAGATCTGTAACACTAACGGCAATATTTTTTGTAAATATTAAAGCGTAGTCATAATGAGTATGAATTTAGATAACATTTAAACTTGCATTCATTATTTAAAAAATTTTCTTGGGATTCTTCTGGGGCTTCAAAAAACAAAATTAAAAAAAGTTTGCCAACTTACCCCATCCCGGGGTAGTTGGTGTAAACTATAAAATTAACATTATTGTGCAAAATTTATAGAAATTTTTTTACTATTTATTTCGCAAGTATTTTAGACCAAAAATTTAATACTACTTTTAGCTGGTATATTTTTGGCTTATATAACAAGCCAAAACAGTAGCCCACTTTTTATCTTATAAAAAACCCTAATATTTCATTTTTAATTTTTGTAAAAAATATACTTTTTGAATACAATAAAAAACTAGAAATAAAAAAAAACTAACTTTATACAAATATACTTTTTTTCTATAAAAAACACTACAGCCATCTTGCCCTGTGAAAGTGTTGCCAACTCACCTTTAAAGTCTTTTTTCTTTAAACAATTCTAAAGATCCTGAAAAACGGCAACTATAGAAAAAAAAAAAAAGATTGGAAATAGTAAACTTCATACGACGAAGTACTTTCTTTATAAAGTAAATAGATGTTATAATGTAAATAGTAAATAATAAATAATAAAAAATAATAAAGTAAATAGATGTAAATAAATGTTCCAAAAGTTACAATTTTGTCCAAAAAACACAAAAATCCAAATATCAGTGCATGCGCTGATCCTAACAGTACTCCAGTAAAAGATGAAATGGTCTATTAGAAAGATTCATTGTAATTTTTGGCACTTTCTAACGAAAGGCTTCAAAGATAAACGCAGTTCGTCAACTTACCGCTGCTGTCAACTAGCCCCGGTCTCCCTTTATTAGAAAGAAATTTCTGATAAAATATTTCGGAAATATTTTATTTTGAAGTTTTAACATAAATAACGAGTTTTGCTAGATATTTAATTCCTATAGGTTAAGGGCATTTATTTTCTTGACATTTATTTTATCATTTTTCCTCTTACAACTATCTTAAAGCTGACTGGGAATCTTTCCGTGATTTTCTTTGTGATTGCCTTTGGGTAGAAAATTTTTGTCTGCTGACAAATGTGCTTCTTATGTAACTTCTCGGATCCAGGCTGTCATAAAATTTTTTGTTCTCTCCACAATTCTAAGTTAAGCCTCACTCTTCTCCATGGTTTCCCTCTCTTTATGGTGCTGCAATATCCAATCGTAACCATTACTTCCATACCTATCGCCTTAACAATTCCTCTGAAAACAAATGCCTGTTTGGTATTCCAAAGAGACATTATAAAAAGATTTTATCCAACGCCCAAGCTCACCATTCTCAGGTCACAAAATTTCGTATTTCATCTCAAAAATTAGGCTCCTGAGACTTCTGGAGAATCTTTAACAGTGTCTATTATCAATATGAATATTGATCTTGTGGTTCTCCTGTTGATTTGTAAACGGTTATAATTGATAGTTTTTATCGTGAACTAGATAGATGTACATCTATCTATTTTGAGAAAAAAGCTATCAGTTATTTTATCTCCACATATGTGGAGAGGTTAAGACTATCGCTCTCAACATTTCTAAAGTCTTTGACAAAGTTTGCTAAGCTAGTCTTCAGGCACAGATTGGCCTACCGGGAAATTTCCCTGTGCGCCTCACCATCCTTGGCGCCCCCTTCCACGCCATAATATAATTACCATATGTTATTTATAAGTAATAACTATAAAACCATTTAGTATTATCGCTTAAGGTGCAAATTTATGATCCTTTAATCAGTGGCGTAGTTAGGTAACCAAGGGCCCTGGGGCAAATTAAAAAATGTGGCCCCACTGCTATGTAAACTGATTAGGTTTCAACAAATAAAAATATGAAATATACAAATACTTTAAAAACGCTAAGGTACTTAAGTTCCTTTTTTGTGCACTGCAGGGCAGGTAATAAAAGTATTAAACAGTAACAACATAAATTACAATTAATACTTGGTGTAGGTTTGGCTAATAAAACGAAATACAGAAGATTCAAGGGTTTATTTTATATATTTCAGACCTACCAACTGACTAAATAACAATTATATTTAAAATTTTTTCCTAGCTTTAATTTTCGCAAAAGTATCAATGACTTCGTTTAAATCCAGGCTTGATGCGGTTTTGTTTTCAATTGCTATTAGCGATAAATGTCGGAGTCGAATTTGGCCCATCTTTTTTCTTAAAAATTTTATTTTAAAAACACAAAAACAAATAATAGGCTTATTTATCAACATTATATATTACCTATTTAGCAAATCGTGTACCTACTTATATTTATGTGTATTGAAATAAAATTAAAAAATTAAAAACTTCTTTTTGTCTACATTCTCTGGATTTTGCATTTTGGATTTTTATTCTCATTCTGCCGAAAACCGATAACATTTTTTTTTTTTTTTTAAATATAAACTTATTTTAAATAAAAGCATCCAAAAATATTAGTAATGCATAGCGGTTTATTGATGACAAGACCGTCGGTCTTGTCACCATGCAAGTTTTCCGCGTTTTTAAAGTAATTTCTAATACTTAACAGTTTTATTTTAAATATTTTTTTGTATTACATAACTTTGTATTTTTTTTTTTTTTTTTAATTTTACTTACTCTGTAAAGATTCTATTCTATTTTACGAATTTGTAAGGAATTAAAGAACAAAAAAATAAAGTTAAAAAAAAAAAATAATAAGATGGGCCAATTATTGCAGTTGGAGATACCTCCGGTGGTGGAGGTATCTCCAACTGTAATAATTGTCGAATCTTATTCAGTAGGCTTTTCAACCAACACTGCAGTTACCACATTATTTGAGTCACTATTAATAGAAATATTTTGGTCAGATGTACTTGCAGAAGGCTAACTAAAAAACTTGTCAATTTTGGGCAAATTTGGGCAAAGTTTGTAACAAGTCGTAATATCAAAATAGTTTTAAATCAAAATAAACAAACTCCTTTAGAAAGTCTCCCTGTAGTTGATAATTTTTATCATACAAAGTTGCCTTTACTCAGAGATGTTCTTTCACTTGTTTTTATCGAAGTCAACAATAAATTATCTTTTGAAAGTGCTTGTCGAAGAGTTGCAAAGTTAGTAGAAATTCATTGGACAGAGCGCAATATTTACACAATATCATATCAGGCCATTTTAAAACGTCTGCACAGTGAAATCAATGACTATCGCTACTTAAAAGGTGTTGACAAAAACAAGCAAGGTGATAGTTTTTTAAGTAGACGTATTTCTATGAACGAATCCTTTAAAAAACTTTTTGACATTTTTTGCCTTAATCCACAACGTCGTGAAAAGCTAGAGAAGTTTTTCGGTATTTCAATGAATACTGAAGACTACTCGTATCTAGAAAACATGCACGGTAACAGAAATTTTACATGTCAAAATGTTGATAAAACTTTCCATCAAAAAGTTATTAATGACAAAAAAAAAAATGGAGAAAAAGATAAGAAATGAAACAGCAGTTTATCAGACAATGTACGTTGATAATGATGATAGCGAGTTAAGTGAACTTGAAGACGAAGATGAATTTCTTGAAAAAGAATTAACAAAAAATGAATATGAGTTCTTTGAAAAGACACTGAACCAATTAAAAAAGAGAGAGTTAATTTTGTTGATGTAAGTGAACCAAAACTGCCATACATGACGAGATCAAAATCAAAATTAACATTTGAAGATATTTCTCACAATACTCATGTTCCACCTAATGTGCGACAATCAAAAAACTTAGCCTTAAGAGGTATCTACCATGCATGTGCAGAGTTAGATGGAGAAGGATTCTCGATGAGGGAAATGCAAATTGCACTAAGAGTAATCGGCAATCGAATTTTTAAAACAAATTGGAAAATACCAGATGAAACTAACCGCATATCTAAGTACGATAAAAATGATTGTGAAGCTATTGAGAGCACATTCATTGATTCTAACACACTCCCAACACGCAGTGCCATACGTAAAATACGAAAACAGATGTAGGCGTATTCTCTTGGCTTGATTGCAGACAGAATTGTTCAATTTAAAAATAGTGGCGATATAATAACTCACGCAACTGACTCTACGACTCGAGTCAACTGACTCTACGACTGGGACCTTTGCACCTTCTGGTTTACATATTAACCGAAAATTTTATTTTCCGTTGCTTACATTAGCAATTGCTTCAGAAACTACAACAAATATTGCAGATGGAATAAAAACAACATTCTAAATGTTAAAGGAAGCCTCAAAATACACCTCAGAAGAACTATACCAGAAGGTAGGTGTTAATATGACTGACAGTACTGTTCATAATATAGGAATATCTAAAATCACAGCTGATATACTCGATAGAGAAATTCCTGCTGGTCAACTGTTTTGCATTTCACATACAGCTTTAGGTTTTGACAGCGCTATTGAAAAAGTTCTAAATCAAATTGAAAATGAAATGAATATGGATAACTCTTTAAAGGCTTTCTGTTAGATATATCTGTTAACAGAAATCGGAAACGTTATCCTTAACCTTTCTATCATGGGTACTAAACTTGTTTGGTCCAAGTTTTATTCAAAAACATGAAATTATCAAAAAGAATATAAAACTTTTATGCAGCGTAAAAACAAAGATATTTTTCTTTTTGAATTTAAAGATGTTCAATTTGAATGTCTTTCGAAATGTTCTTCTACAGTTTGCATTCACTGGGATGACTTTAAGGAGTTTTTAGACCAACATAAATATATCACAAATAAACTTGCTTGCTTAGTCCGAGATTCTATGAATTTTCATTACATTATAGTTACTTTAGTCGTGGTAGCAGCTTTTGGAATGCAAGTCATTTCACCATTCTTCTGTAAAATTAAAGGCAAAGCCACGCATTCTAAACTGGAAATATATTCTTTAGCAAGATGTATGCAAGCTTATCTAATGATGTCATAAATGAACAGTTCTTTGAATTCAAAGAGCCATGTGTTCAAGGAGTATCAAAGAGACTTTTTGAAAATCTCATTAAAGAAGATTATGGCTTAGAAGTTGTTAATGTAGTTCGAAAATATGCATCAAAGAACTTTGATGATTGCATTATTCTTGCCAATATAGTTCGCTAAATTTTAGCTATAGTTCTTCGACACCAAAAAAAAGCATTATGGGATTGGAGAAAGAAACAATGATCAATTACCTGATGAGTATTACGTTTTTAATCAAGTTGTTGGAGTCGATAAAACAGTGACAAATAATATTGAACTTGAGCGTCAGTCTGGAACTCATAGCAATCGACTTCGAAAAAAACCGTCACTTTCAACAATTTCACGTGGTAATATTCTTAAATATTCAAACCATTTAAGAAATAAAGATTCAAATAATTTAGAACTATTTCGGAAAATGGGTCTTATTGTTAGAAAAATTGAAAGTGTAGAATACAGTTGGAACCAGCAACAGATTCAACTAAGACAAAGCGGCTTAATTAAAAAAGAACAACAAGCTTTACATCAGGTGTCCAGGAGAAGTTCTATTTTAACTTGTTTAAAACTACAAGGCGGCCCATTTACTAGTGGATCAGATGAATATATTGAAAAAAAAGCAAGATCTGATAAAATGCCAAAAACGATTGAAGAATGAAGTAATTTATTTTAGAGATACAAGTAGGTCACTGCCGCGGAAAGCAACTCAATTTAAAATCATGATTTTTGATAAAAATACAAAAAAGCGCCGTCTTATGCCTATAAAAGAATATGCTACTAACTTGAAGGTTCTACATGGAAAGTCATCACAGCAATCCATAATTACTTACATTGACTTCCACAAAGTTATTTCGCACCTTCAATAGAGGTCGAAACAAATTGTTATTAATATTAGACTATCTTGATGATGCACAATGTCTAATTTTTTGTGTTATTTATAACTAGGCATAGTGATTACATATTTTATTAATAAAATGAAAAAAAACATTTACCATGTGTTTTACATCGCTTATATTTAAAAATAATAATGATTTAATTTAATTTAACAGTAAATTGTTTTGTCAAAATAATCACTTTTATTAAAATTGAAGTCGAAGGCTAAATAGTAATAATGAAAGAAAAACATTGTGAAATTTGAAATCAGCATAAAAAATTAATTAAGAAAAAGTAGTTAAACTACAAAAAATCTAAAAAAAAGTTAACTTTGGACCCCCTAGCATTAATGCGATAATAGCGCGTTAACTTGCCCACCATTAAATATAATATAATATATAATACATAAACAAATACCTACTAATTCCTACCTAGTCGAGCACAATCTAATTTATACTGTGCTCAAGTAGGCAGGTTCTCACGATGTTAAAAGTAAAATAAAAGGAAAGAGAAACACACTGATACGCTACAAGTGTTGTTGTGGAACGACACGCATATCACTATCCGTAAAATTGACAACACTGCCAACCTACAGAAAGAATTTAGGGGAATTCCGTAGGCATAATTTTTGCATTTCTCTCAACTGAGTTGTCATAATTAAAGTGGGGTTGCAAGTTGCAGCCTGTCGTATTTAAATTGAAATTAGGAGAAGTTTCCCAAAGTTAAGTTGGATCGAGATTTCTGTAAAGGATTCGAGGTCCCCCTGAGCTTGAGGGCCCCGGGTTGCTACGCTTCTGCCTTCAATTTCTGACAATTGAAGCATTATGAATATCCGGATAGGACCCAGATATATTTAGGAGGGAGGGGGAGGGAGCCTCAGTGATTTTTAAATGTTTTTTGAAAAATATTTTATGACATTTGCCTAATACTCACGTGAACCTGTTTTTCTCATTCTGTTTACATTACTAAATGATAGTTTAAACTAGACCCGAAAGAAACTTTAATTCGTTTGAGTTTAAGATTTAAAAAAAGTAAAAGTTAAGAAAAGTCTGAGTGGAGTCTCAAGACCTTTACAACCCCCTCCCTACATCCGCTCTCGACGTATATCACAAACTTGATAGCAAACGGCTTTGACACTTTTTGTTTTTGATTCCAAATGCGTGTCACAATTTCTTTAAATGCAAAATAGTTGCTTTTATTTGCATTTGTTTGAATTGTTTGCTTCTTTAAGAAATTATTCCTAGGGGAAATAATGCTCGGATGACGCTACAAAGAACAACGGATAATCCTGCTCTAATTATATTTTAAAGTATACTTTATAACCGTTTAAAAGTTTATTGATTTTCAAATATCCGCTGTCGCTCAAAATTAAAATCGCTTTTTTATTGTAAAGAAAAGTGGTATAATGTTTTTTTCACAACATTTTATTTAATAAGCTTTCTTTACGATTTGTTTGTTTCTTTGTTTTTTAGGTGAACGCGCAAAACAAACACGAGGTCAGCGGTAACAGTAAAACTAATCGTTAAGTAGTAAATCAAAAAAAAAATTCTTTTTTCAAATCCATGCTTTATGCAAGCAGAATTCTATTGGGCCTAGAAATTCTTTTTTTGTTATCTTTTGTAGAAGGAAAAATTACTGTTACGTTTTTAAATTTTTTTCTATTAATTCAGTGTTCTTATGGAGAAATACAAATTAAATTTTTGTTAACTTAATTAACTTTTTTTGGTCAAATTTTTCCATTTCCTTGTATTGTCATCGAAAATGATTAAGTGTGCAAAATTTGAGCAAAATTGGTTGAGAAAAAAGCTTTCAAAAATTAATTTCAAATTTTGTGGCACACAAACACATATATAGAGAAAGTAACCTTATATAAAGCATGGAAAAAAAAGTAATTAAAACAAACAACGCAAAACAAAGTTAGTTTTGGCATAGATAAAAGAATTCGTTAAGAAAAGTAGTTAAAGAAAAGAACGTTAAATAAAACAAAAAAATATTACACTAACGTAAAAACATTAAGGAAACTAAGAAATAAAAACATAAAAAAACTTGAAAAAAAAAATTTAAAAGTGGACTAAGAAGTAACTAACTAACGATGCCTCGGGACCCAAGGACTTTATATACGTACACAACCTGAAATATCCATTAACCTCAATGGCTAAAAACGTTTGGCGCCAATAGGAATAAGTTGAACTTAGTTCCCCAACATTTTTAGTTATTGACTTTAGTTGGTATTTCAAGTTATATACGTACAATAAGTCCTTGGGTCCCGTGAAATTGTTAATTTATTACTTTTTAGTCCAATTTAAAAAAAAAATTTTAAAAGTTTTTTTAAATATATTTATTTAAACTTACAATTACATAATTACTACGCGTGAAATAAAAACATTTTCCGCTGCAATATATATATATATATATATATATATATATATATATATATATATATATATATATATATATATATATATATATATATATATATATACAGTGGCGGCGTTAGGGTAGGGCCTGGTTGGGCGATGGCCCAGGGCGCCGAATATAAAGGGGCGAAACTAATTGGTTATTTACCCTTTGCCTTTTTTTGAATGGGGTTAAATTGAGCTAGGGGTGCCGTAGAAATCTCGCCCAGGGCGCTGGTAGTGCTAAAACCGGCACTATATATATATATATATATATATATATATATATATATGTATATATATATATATATATATATATATATATATATATATATATATATATATAATATATATATATATATATATACATATATATATATATATATATATATATATATATATATATATATATATATATATATATATATATATATATATATATATATATATATATATAAATAGGTTAGACTATAGTAAAATATTTTGAATAAGTCCGAAATAACGAGAGCTTCGCTTAAATCAGGCATATGCTTAATCAGATAATATATACATACCCCTTGAGAGTCCGAGTTAACGGGGTTTTACTGTATATATAATCATTAAATGTATCTATGTTGTTACAAGTTTACAATATTTAGGAATAATTTGTCACTCACTGTTAGTGATAGTGAATTCATTGTACATTATGAAGGTTGCTATGGAAACTTCGTCCGGAACTTTCCAGCAAGCGAATTCTTCAGTGTCTAATGAACAGAAGACGGCCTCTACAAAATCTGATACAACATTAAGTAAGGCTAAGAGAAAGTCTACTGCCCAAGGAAGACAAGGAAAGAAGAAGCGTGATTTGCTTTAATCAGGCCGTAATCCTAAACAACGCAAGCTGCTGTTTAATAATGAACATATTAATAATGTTGTTAAACTTTATGTTGAAGCAACTTTTCCCGAATCAAACCCAGTGTTATTTGAGAAAAATGCTTTTTTAATGAAAATAACACCTAGCGTACTCAGTGAAGCAAGCACCGCGTCAAATACAGAAATACAAAAAGTTGAGACAGAGTGGCGTGTAGAACGAGTTCATTAAAAGAATACCAGTGAATCCTCTTGATCGTTTCAGAGTTGATGTTTTCCGTAGAGTAATTGATCAGAATACCACTAGCATAGATTAACGTTTCTCAGTTAACAGAGACATCATTAGAGACGCTGCGTATTTAGATCCCACACATTTGAAAGAAATTGTTGAAAATGGTATTCCGGAAAAAAGTCTTGCAACAATTTCTCAACTAACTAATCTTTGTTCCAACAGAATGCGATCTGAATTGCATAGCTTTGCTATAAACTTGAAATGAGAATAACAGAGATTTTCAGAACTTTAAGCATTGTGTAGGGTCTTGTAAAATATGTTTAAGATGTTGCCATTGTATTTTATACAAATATTCCATATATACAATGCTTGTTTAGTTCTGTTTCAAGCTTACAAATATCTTTTAACACTTTCATTTTCACAAGTGAGCTGTAAACGGGCATTTAGTAAATTAAAACCACCAAAACTAGTCTGCGTTCCTCACTAGGTAATGATAATTTTGGCCATTTATGATGATATTGACCGGGAAGGACATTTTGGATTTAATTACAGGTGAGGACATAATTGGCTATTTGTATAAAGATTTCTTAGAGTTAAAAAAGATGTTGTTTCTATGAACTACATTAGGAGATTGTAGTTAGTTACATTATAAATAATAGTTACACCACAGGAGCAATTTTTATTTTTTTTTATTTTATATGATTAAAAGAAGTATTATTATTGATTTATCATTATAAACTCATCGTTTTACTGTTATAATTATTATCATATACTGTTATAATTATTAAATACATATACATACATATATATATATATATATATATATATATATATATATATATATATATATATATATATATATATATATATATATACATATATATATATATATATATAGACATATATATAATTATATATGTTATGTTGTTATCTGAAAAGCAAATATGTCGGACACAGGGTTGTCATTATTTATTTTTCTTTTTAACATTTACATATTTCAAGGCTTTATCTGCTACGTAACAGCTGCGTAAAGTTTAAATGGTATTGGTAAACAATTATATATGCTATGTTGTTACCTGAAAAGCATATATATCGGACACAGGGTTATTATTATTTATTTTTCTTGTTGAATTTCTAGTGAAAAAAAAATTTAATAAAAATAAAAACTTTAATAAGGCTGCAAACTAACACTAATTACGTTCGGAGTGAACAAAAAGTTAACTAAAAAGAAGATTATGATATATAAAGAGGTAGAGAACAAATTTAATAGTAAGAAAATGGTCGACATGAGTTTGATTTTACATAACGAACGACAAAGCCTTTTTGTTATTACGGTTAAAAAGTCAGCAGTAGAACGATAGAATCATAATCTAAATAAGTGATGGGCAGATCCAGTCTATTTTGGTATTTGAGATCAGACAGGAGCAAACTCCGAACATTTATATGTTTATACTTAAGTCACATTGGGCTTTTTAAAAAGTCGTACTACAATTTGAGGAGCTTACAAGTTTTATATGGCCATAATTTTTAAGAGCTGCAAGATTTTACTTTAAAACCTAATATTTATCGATGAATATATAACTTAGGTATATGTTATGTATTTAACACCATATATTTAAGATGAATATTAAGAATAAACATATGTCAGGAATTTATCTCAAAAACAAAAATATGCTGGATCTACCTGTGATGTTAGGGCAAAACTACATTTCAGGTTACTCGATAGAGTAAAACACAGGGCTCGAATGACAAATCTACATTTCAGGTTTTTCTATAAAGTAAAACGACAGATATGGTAAAACTACATATTTGGTTTTTGTGTATTAAGATTATTTATTGAAATTTTATCGAATAAAAATAATTGCGGTTAGTCAATGAAGTAACAGACTTTATTAAATAAAAAAAACAATAGTGTTTAGTTAATGAAGCATAAAGAAAGACAAATATCTTTCATTCTTTGACAGACTTTATTGAATAAAAAAAACAATTGTGTTTAGTTAATGAAGCATGAAGAAAGATAAATATCTTTTATTCTTTGATTGACTTTATTGAATAAAAATAACAATTGTGTTTAGTTAATGAAGAAAGATATATATATATATATATATATATATATATATATATATATATATATATATATATATATATATATATATATATATATATATATATATATATATATATACATGTAGCAAAGTTTTTTTAATTTTATTACAAAATGTAATCAAAAAACAAACCGTTACAACAATTTGAAGCAACAACAAAAGTGGCAACAGTAAAACCGCACGTTCTACAAAATCCAAATGATAATGAAACAACTAATAGCAATATCCACTTTTTGAATGGAAGACCGTATAATAGCGATACTCACAGTTGGCCTGTTTATTAAAGAAACTGTTTTTTTTTTTAAAAAACAGTCGTAAAGTGTATATCTATACCTTTTCTAGTGTTGGGATCATGTCCTTTATGGTTTAATAAAATTTGTGTTATCTGTTATATTAGAAATAATAGATATATGATTTGTCTCATTTTTTGCGATGACTTTTATTTCAATTGAAGCAATTGTTGACAGTTATAAAAAAGATCGGTATATGGAACGTGAGATAATATTGAAAGTTAAAAGAAAAAACAATGCAACTATAAATTAATGTATTTTTGAAATAATAGAAACAATACAATTATTTTTCTATTTGATTGTTTCCGTAAAACATTCCTCCCAAAATTGCTCCTCGTAAAGCAGCTCAAAGTAGGTGAAAGAGTTGGTAAAAGTTGTGCACCGAGCGCAGCTAACACTGGTAAAAACTTAACACATTCGTCTTCTGTATTGTCTGCTCTCTTTTTTTTAACAATCGAACGTCTTTCATACGTTTTTTTAACTGATAGCATAAATGGTAATCTTTTTAATAAATCCAATCATTATGAAACCTGTTGACACCTTTAAGTAAACCAATAAATCCTCTCCTAGTGTTTTTATTTTTAAACGTCTTTAACCTGCCTCTTTTATTAGTGGAAAATATGCTCTTCCTTTACCTCATCTTCTACGCATTGTAGTTACTTTGTCTAATTAAAGAACAAGAGTAGTTAATTAATTAATGATGGCAATAAATAGGGAGCCATAAGAAGCGCTAAACCAAGATAACCTTTACCGCACGTTTTTCTCTTTAAACGTCTTTTACCTGCTCCTTTTAACATGGGTATATGTACTCTTCCTATTCCTCTTTTTCTATGCATTGCGTTGCTTTTGTAAATAGTCGAGTGCGAAGGCTCCTACATTTAAGTAAATGTTTAGCAAAAACTACCTCGATGTCTAAATCTACCACTTGTTTTACAACAGTCTTCGAGCCATTTAGTTTATTTTAGAAAGAAGAAGAGCAAATATAAATATTTTTTTAAGATCTTTTTAAATAGAAGTAAAGTACATTAAATACATAGTCATTTTGACAGAATTAAAAATGTCGTAAAGTAAATTTATATTTATTACAAAAATAAGAGTAATTTTTGTCTTCTCCTGTTCGAGTTTGAACCAATTGAGCTGGATATTGAAGATATATAGTGAGTAGACCTTTAAATACTTGTGAAAACTGTACAGTAATATGAGCCAAAATGAATCCTGCATTTTTAACAGGAGGTTTGTCGTTACCGTAATTGTAATCAGTTCGAGTGTCTATGACTAAAGGTTCTGTTATATTGTTTTTTCTACTAAAATAACCAGGCGAGTTTTTATTAAAACTATTATTGTCTGTTGTGTAAAAATAAGCAAAATTATTAGTATTTAAAGTTGATGGAGTGTTTCGTCTACACCAAGAAACATAACTTTCACAACAAAATTGTTTATCATCTACTTTATTTGCTATATCAATTTTTAAAGTGTCACCAGGGCAATTAACAAATGTTCTCTTAAAATTATGAAAAAAATTTTTATTTATAAATGTACGAGCTATTTCGGTAAGAGATGAACATGATTTACTCAAGTGTTTACTTTTTTTGACATCATAGAAATTATAATATTATGGGGAACAAGGTCAGCTGTTTTTACTTTTCCTAAATTGACTGTATTTGCTGTTGCCCTTCAACATTTGTAACAACTTATTCGTAATGAGCCAAACGAAGCAATTTATAAGGTGTGCCTTTATTACTGTTAATGTATAAAGATTTTTCCAAAGGCAAACTAGGTTTTTTTTGATAAGTATTAACAAAAATTATAGGATTTTCAATAGTCAAACCAATGTTAGCGAGTACTGTTGCGTCGGCGGTAATATAATCTCTTAAAATATTTAATAATCATTTCATGTCGTTTTCAATATAAAATTTAATTTTAATTTCGTTTCCATAATAGATTTTAATTTAAAAAGTTCTTACAAAAGAGATAATGGAACTCTAAATCTATACCCTTTATCTCCGTCCATTAAAGCATTATACGTTGTTTATTGAAATGTTCAATAAGCAGCTGGAACTCCATTAATCGCTCTAATAAAATCATTAGTTTCTTGTGATTGAAAAAATGCTTTTATTTCAAGTGATTAAGTGTTAAAGGCAATTATAAGTAATAAACTGACATTTTTTGGTGATAATAATTGTCTTTCAAAGAAGGCAGACTCCAAGCGGTATAATAATTACTTAAATTGTTAACTGGAATAAAAGAGGGAATTAAAAAATCATTATTAATAAAATACCCCAAAGTGGTATCTTAGTTATAGCGATTTTTTCCTTCGTAAACAAAATCACTGAAAGATTATCGCTAAAATTATTATTTAATTTCAAATTGAGTAAATTGTTTGGTAACTTATAATTTATACTATCTGTAAAACGTCTAACATTATTAACTCTTGTTCATATGATTTGGTTGCCATTAAAAAAAGGTAAAGGTAAAGAAGAGAGCGGTATATTTTTCAAAGTAAAGCAATAATATTTTTTCCACTCGTTTTTGTAAAAAAAATTTGTTAAAAACATGTTAACAATTCAGTATGTTCTGCACCAACTATCTGACTATCAACTTAGAGATATTATAGTGACATGCTTCTAAGAGCTGTCTTAATTAAGTTTATAAACTCTAACAATGTTATTTTTCCTTCTCTATCGCTACCTTGAGTATCTTTAACGTTAAGATGATTATTTCAAAATTTTTCTAAGAGCATTGATTTTAATTGGAATATTGGTGAGATTATTTTCTATATTGATTACATTACCTTCGGATTTTATTGTGTTTATTTTAATCATTTTTTTTTAATTAATAAAAGCAATTTGCCAAGGTACAATGTGTTTGCATTTATATGTTTTTATGCTTCTGTAACAGGTAAAGTGTTTTTAATACAAATATTTAAATCAAGACTTATAATACTAGAATCACGTGTATCTAAAACTTCTCCAACATATTTGGGTGTTATCGTTATATGAACAAAAGTTCGAAGAAAAGTTCCTTCTATATTGTTTAAAATGGTCGCTCTTTCGGGTGTAAGAATAGTTATATCACCCTGAGCTACTAGAGGATCTTTTACGTAGATTAAAATTTTTTAAATAGTTTGAGTCGATAATGAAAAACTGTATATATTATCATATCTTGATTTAGAAGACTCTAAATCGTACTGCAGCAGTAAAGTAAAATCAGCTTGGGAATATGTGTTACTTATTGATGCAGTTTCTATTGTTCGGTTTGAAAAAAACCGAAGTAGGATGGTCCTCAATTGTTTGATTTAATTTTAATAGCCGATCTTATAGGATAAAAACGGGAAAGATTATTCTCGTTTTTTTTTTTTTTTAAGTACCATACGAAACTATAGTTAGGTGCAATAATAAAAGAGCAGGATGCAAATTTTGCTTTGCGTTACCGTTTTTTACATTTAGTTTAGTAATGATCGTGTTTTGGTTATTAGCGACGTATTTAAGGCGTGTGTTGGTATCAAACAAATATTTTAACTTGAAATATTTCTGATATACAGTATTGTTATTTTGGTTTTGACAATTTGAAAAAAAGTCATTAAAAGTAAGTCTTCTATTCAAAGTAGTATTAAAAAGTTCTTGCCGTCTAATAAAGTAATCGTCTAATTAATACTCACTGAAGTTGAGTTAACTAGTTTACTTATGCCTAAAAGGGCTTTTGTCTTTTCTTGATGATAAACGTCCATCTATTCCACGTTTAATAAGTCAAAGCACGGAAAACTGTCTTCTTCTAAAATTGTAAAAATGGAATGCAAAACAACTTTTTTGGTCACAAGATAAAAGGAATTTTTTTATTAGGATTAGTAATCATGTTGTTTTGAATGTCTGATATCATTTATTTTATTGCGGGTTTGGATTCCATTCTCAAACCATAATTGTTTTCAGACCAATTTGACTTTTCTACGCGAGTTAAATTTGTCGAAACATCCATTCTTATCAAATGCATAATGGTATTGTTTTTAAAAGTAGGTCGGTTTATATTATCTAGGGTTAATGGTGAAGTAAATTTGTTCCAAAAAATATAATGCATACTTTCTTTGTTTTTATTTTTAACTTTGCTATGTTAATAAGTACTACAGTTATACTTATTTACATCTAACACAACGTTAAAAGTTAAATTGTTCATTTTTATGTTGCGATTTTTTTTTCTATTCTTGTTCTTTTCTTGCAAGGTTTTTTTAAAGGTTTATTAAAAGTTTGAATGCAATCATAAAGATTTTAAAATAAATATTTTCATGTCTTCGATTGGTAACCGTGTGTTGAAGGGTTGGAGCATTCAAATACTTTCATGATGATTACTTTTTTTGTTGTGTCCTAATACAATCAATCTTGCGTGGTCAAATTACTAAAAGGGTCTTAGCGTCTTTTTTATATTTCGTCAAAAAAAATTTTTAACAAAATATGTAGAACGGCATAATCATGACACAAATAAATTGTTACTTAAGTTTTTTATTAATCAGTTATTTAAAAGTTGCTTAGCTTCAAGTAGTTTAAGTTAGTAATAGTTACTTATTTGAAATATAAAAACTTTGTTTTCATTTATGGTTTAGTTTTAGTTAAGCATTTTACTACTGAAAAAATATATATTTTTATAGAAAGTAGTTTATTTAAAAAAATAGCATCTCGGTTAAGTAAATGGAGAAGTGTTAAACGATTAGTTAACGAGGCATTAAAGGAAGAAAGTGAGAATGATGCTTGTTCTGGTGATAAAAATGTTACTGTTAACAGTTATGTTTATGGTGGAAGGGTTTCAATGAGTAATGACCAAATAGTTAAAAATAGTATTACATCACCTCTTAAAAATATGATGATTTTGATATCTCATGTAGTTCATCTTATTATACAACTACATCAGTACAAATGATGAATTTGAAACATTGAATTCATTCGATAAGCAATATAATGAATTGGAAACAACATAACTATAGCATAATCTGGCATCTTAGGCATTCCGAAATAGTTTGACACAGATAGCAATAAATGAAGTATTAGGTATCCTAGTTAAACATTGTCATTCCAATGAAATACCAAATGATTCAAGAACCTTACTTAAAAGGCCATGGTCTGTAGAAACTGTAAATGTATATAGAGGGGAATTTTTTAGGAGTCATAAAAATGTATATAGATTGGAATTGTTTTAGGAGTCATAAAAACCACAAATACAAATAGTGGTTACACAGGAAATAAATAGAATTTACTGTTAACATTGATGATTTTTCTTCGTTTAAGTCTTCTTCTAAACAGTTATGGCCTATTCTTTGTAAGTTTAGCACTTTATACCCATTTATTGTTGCACTATATTGTGGTGAGAAAAAGCCAAATATTGTTAATGATTTCATGAAAGATTTCTTAACAGAGTATCATAATTTCAAAACCAATTACTTAGATTACCGTGATCGATCCTACTTAGTTTCAATAAAGTATTTTACATGTAATGCTCTAGCAAGACAATTTCTCAAGTGTATTAAAAGCCACATTGGTTACTTTAGTTGGAAGCGGTACACAACACAAGATGAGTGGAAAGGAAGAATGGTATTTCATGAACTTGATTGTTCTAAAAGAACTGACGATAAGTTCAGTTTACTACAATATCCTGAACGTCACCTTTGATTGAGTCCTCTATTAAGTTATGGCTTTAGTTGTGTGAATCAATTTATTATAGATTATATGCATTTAGTATGTCTAGGTGTGGTAAAACGACTTATTTGTTTTTTAAAGTTTGGTACACCTGTTTGTCATCTTTCCAAACTTCAAATTAGTAGAATTTCAGAAAGTCTTGTTCAATTAAATGGATGTATGCTAAGTGAGTTTGCAAGGCAGCTTAGATCATTAGAAGAATTTAAAAGATGGAAAGCGACAGAGCTTCGTTAGTTTTTACTCTATACTAGACCCGCCGTTTTAAAAAAAACTTATTAAAAAATTTCTACACTTAGTGTAGCTATTACAATTATGTCATACAAGAGTGTAATAAAAAAGTCAGAATTAATGTTAGTTTTTTAATTAATGTTAGCAAATAAATTTTTGCTTTAGTTTGCGTCTGAGGTAAAAGTTTTATATGGAGAAACATTTACATCTAAAAATGTGCACCTAATCAACTTTCACGAGGACATAGTAAATCATAAAATAAATCTCCATGAATTATCTACTTTTCCATATGTACATATTAAAAATATTATTAAGAAATCCCAAAACTCACTTGCACAAGTTGTGAAGCGTTTGTCGGAGTCAAAAAAATCAGGGTCTTTGCTTTCTTCAAAAGCTGTTTTCACCGTGTCAAAAAAGAGAAAGATCTTTGGTTTTTACTTGAGTCACACAATTTTGCAAATTTGATGAGATTTAAGTATTTTTGTAAAATATACTTAAATCTCATCAAATAAAAAGTTGTAAACAAATCCATGTGATTTAAAAAAGATTAATATTGGTTATGTAAATGTATACAAAGCAATGTTTGTATGAAGCAGAAAGTTTTGCATAGGTCTGCATTTAAGTGCAATGTGGCATGCTTACTCAATTTACCAAATGATAATAGTTTTGTACTTATGCCTCTATTGGACGAAGGTCATTGGTCACAGACTAAATTTTTTTCTTTTTTACATGCATTGTATTTAACTATTACATATCTCTTTATACAAGATTACAATAATACATAATGTTAAACAAAATATGTTTTGTTATAAATTTAACACTAAATGTGTTTTTTTTATAACAGTTTAAGTGTTGTGCGAGTATGTATATATATTTGGTTCGGAAAATATTGATGTTCATATAACTGTTAGTAAAATATACCAACTTCTATTATATTACTCTACTTTTGCTGCAATCCATGAAGAACTTCCCTATTCAAAAAGTAATCTTAAACAAAATTAGGCATTAGTAAATCTAATTTTGAAATAAATAATTTATGTTGTATATATTTCATTAATAACGTGTATATGTATATAACTTAGCCTTTCTAGTTAAATCAAACTCTCTATATATGCTGTACTATATATATAAATAATTATATATATTTATATACATATACAACGTATGTATATATGTATGTATGCTATCTAAATACTAATGTATGTCATAGGAAATGTCACATTACTTTGCAGTTTTGGCTAAAGGATGGTGTAGAGGTTGAGGGTGTTGTAATATTAAATTGGATTGTCAGCAAAACAGTTTACTATCCAACAAATATTTATACAAAGCACTTATTTTGTGTTACAGCTGTACCTTAACAGGATAGGCAGAAGTATCAACTAGTACGAGTAAAGTTAACAGGTTATTGTTATTTGTTTTGTTTTTAAATTTTATTATTTGATTTATATTGATACTGACATATTGAAATATTATTAAGCTTTGAAATTTGAGCATCAAACTTCAACTTTAGTGTCAAAGCATTCTAAACAAAAAGAATGCTATTTTAGGTGATCAAGATATTTGTGAAAATTATTTTCAAACATACTAGTAGCAGGAAGATGAATGCATTAATTCCGAAAGTATGTACTTTTATTTTAACTTATAAAAATTTTTTTTTTTTTTTTTTTTTACTTGAGTATTTTAATGCTATTTTTTATAATTTTTTAAAAATGGTTCATTTTTAGTATCTGTATTAGGGTGGAGCAATTTTCATAGCAAATAAAAAGTTCAAAATTAAATATTCCTGAGACTCAAATTGATATCTGTTAATTGCATTAAAAAAGTAAATTGTATTTTTAGATTTAAACGAGCTCTTGAAAAAAATAAAAATGCTTCTTTTATTATTATAAATGTTTTGGTAAAAAATAATAGTTGCAAAAATATACCTAAAATACTTAATTGCATATTCTCTTGAAAAAAAAGGTTTTAAAAGAAAAAATTAAACTTTTTTAATCAAAAGATAACAATTCAAAGCTCTCATCAAATTTTAAAAAATTTTAAAATTGCTCCGACCTAACCCGTATATTTATAGTAAAATATTTATATGCATAGAACCCGTCAATTTCAATAAAAGTATAACAATACCGAAATTCCAAAGTAAGTTTACACCAAAAGAAAATCATCAGCATTCTGGAACATCTTTGTTTTAAATTCTTCTCCTATGAACGACTTATTCGATCACGTATGTGCAAGAGTTGAATGTTGCTCAACATCATTTTTTGCGCCAGCTGTGTCAAAATATTCTTAGTATTCATCAAGAAGTAATGCTAAAAATCAAAATAACGATGCCAAGAAATTGCAATCATCACTTTCAAGATATCAATCACCTGTTAAAAGATTTAGGAGTTCTGTACAATTTTTTTTAAGATATACCAAATTGCCATTTGTTGTTTATCATTCATCTGAGGGAGAGTCAGCTCATCAAATTGTCATTTTGCAAAACCAAAAAGAAATGATGAAGCTTTAATGTCTTAGGTAAATTTCCGCATTCCGATAAACGTAAGACGACTTTTATAGTATTTACTATTTTTATGTATATATGTGTTATATTTATACCTTGAAAATGATGATGATGATGATGATATATATATATATATATATATATATATATATATATATATATATATATATATATATATATATATATATATGTATATATATATATATATATATATATATATATATATATATATATATATATATATATGTATATATATATATATATATATATATATATATATATATATATATATATATATATGTATATATATATATATATATATATATATATATATATATATATATATATATATATATATATGTATATATATATATATATATATATATATATATATATCAACCCTTGGAATTAAGAAAAATGAGGTCAGCAATAATTTGCCAACCTCAATCTTTTAGAGAGCGGAAGCAGGTTGGCAAAAAATTGATGCAAAGGTCTTACCATAAAACATAGAAACGAGGTCTGCAACTTTTTCTGACCTCCATTACTTTAAGGTTGTCAGGTCGGCATTGCCGTATGCCGACCCTAAATCCGAAGATTGATATATATATGTATGTTTATATATGGTTCACGGAATTAGGGTCGGCAGTTGGCAATTCAGATCTTTAAGTGTTTAGTAAAACGAGGTTGGAAAAATTGCCGACCTCGTTTCTATGTCTTATGGTAAGATCTTTGTATCAAGTTTTTGACAACCTGATGCCAACCTCTAAAAGATTGAGGCAACATGTTCCCGATCTCGCCTTTTCTAATTCCGAGATATATATGTATATATATATATATATATATATATATATATATATATATATATATATATATATATATATATATATATATATATATATATATAAATATATATATACATATATATATATATATATATATATATATATATATATATATATATATATATATATATATATATATATATATATATACGTATATATATATTTATATATATATATGTATATATATATATAATGTATATATAAATATATATGTATATGTATAAGTGTATATATATATGTATATATATATGCATATATATATATATATATATATATCTGTATATATATATATATATATATATATATATATATATATATATATAAAATCATGTTAGGATTTCAATACAAGATAATTCCGCTGCTTAGTGAGAAAAAATCAGTTGCAAATAGTCATCATTTTTAAAGTACATGTAAAGTTGCTCAAGATGACAATCTATTACTTCTTTTAAACACTGTAGAAGAATTTGAAGACTTTGAGAACAAATTATCTTTAAATGAAAATGCGTTTAATTTATTTGTAAGTATTTTATTTATAAATATTTTATAAAATACCAAGCAAATTATATAAAATGTGTATTTGAAACTTGCAAAATCTTATGTCAACCAAATCAGTCAAATTGGTGGTCGAAAATATCATGGAACGGTAAGTTCATTTTGTTACTGTAGGGGAGATGTAAACTACAAGTGTTTCTCAAGTGTTTTTTCTATTATCGCTTTTCTTAAAATACTTCTGTAATGGTAATGTTTTACATAAATCTTTTTAAAACTAATGATATTATATTCATATTACCACCACTTTTTAGTTAGAAACGGTTTTGAAATTTAGACCTAGTATTTGGATATGTAATAATAATGACAACTTAGACAATATATACATATATTAATGTATATATTAAATATAGACAATATATACATTATAATTTAAACTGTTGGATATCTTTATATCTATTTAAGGACTAAAAAAATTTTAACTGCAGATAACGAACAAGTCTCCTTATTTGTGCATATGAGATTTTTATTTCTTTTTTGCAATTTTTAGGGCAATGTCAAATATTCTTCAAACTAAATATAGTATGGCAGGTATAAAAGAGGACAAAAAAGGCCTTTTAAAAGGCAAAATTTTATTATGCTGTATCTGGTAAGGGCTTAAATTTTATATAACCAACAGCCCTTAAATTTCTTAGTCTTGTTGATATGAAACTGGCTATAGGCGATCTGCAGATCAATTTTCAATTAAAATTTTTCAGATTAAATTTTCTAATAATTAACCTTTGTTATATTTTTAGAATCGGTTTTGGCGACGTATGCAGAGTCTGCGAGTTCCACAATTCGATATTTTTTTGACAGATTCTCTAAAATATGCTCCTGATAGGCTAAACGAAGATGAGTGCAAGAGCTCACTACGCACTCTAGAATAGCTCAAGTTATTTGTAAGCGTTGATACAACCAATATTATTAAAAAGCTCAATTGCAGATAACAAATAAATCTATTAATTTAGGCTGTATTTGTTTTAAAATAAGAGTTATATACCTTACAAATCTCTTAATTTGTGATGTATTTGTTTTGATATAAGAATTATATAACCTATTATTATTTGTCGTATTAATTCAAGAGATGTTTTGTATATGCTTAACATTCATTTTGGTCGTTTTAAATTGGTGAAAACGACCAACGTAGGTTGAAATAACGTTTATATAACGTAAAATAAAAATTGCTCTTACTTTTGTCCCAACTGTAACTTCTGTAACCAACGTTAACGTTGATAAAACAACGTCATAAAATGTTTCCATTTCAATCAATTTTCAACGTCAGTTCAACGAGTACCGCGACGTTATAACAACTTTGTTTCAACGTTTTTGTGTTTGCTGGGCAAGTGCCTTTTTGTTAATATATCTAATTTGTATCTTTCTGATTTAACACCTGTATATATAAAGCTTTAACTTTATCTTCAGAATACACAGGTCAACAAAAAAAAAGTTTTTTTCTGGTTCCGAGCAGACAATTTGTTTTTTGTATAGCATTTCTCATTTTGATTTCAAGTATGCAACTTATTTTTAACCATCACGTCAAGTTGTAAAGATATTTAGGTTCAAATCTTTAGTATTTGGGGTAAAGTTCCTAATATTGTCGAAAAAAAATTTATTCAAAAGTATCTCAACCTGGGTCTCAAAAGAAGCGTATTTTCATATAAATTTTAGCAAACATAAATATTTTTCCTTAAAATTTATTAACACAAAAATTATGTGAAAAATGCTAAAGACTCTTAAAAAAATTTCAACAGAATGTTATTCCGCACTAATACAAAAATACTTATTTTTTGTTACAAATGAATAAAATTTTAAAAAACTCTATGAGCATACGCTTCTTTTAAGATCAAGGTTGAGATAGTTTTGAATAACTTTTTTTTCAAGAATATTAGAGACTTTAACCTGACTACTTAAGATTTGAACCTAAATATCCTTACAACTTGACGTGATGGTAAAAAAAAGAGTTGCATATTTGAAATCAAAATGAGAAATGCTATACAGAAAACAAATTCTTTGCTCGGAACCAGAAAAAGATATTTTTGTTAACCTGGGATATCCTTCTCAAATTAAAACAAATCAATTTTGTTGATAATTTTTTACTAAAACTTGGAAGGGTCTTTTTTTGTAATTAATAAAACTAGCATTTTCGTTTAGAGCAACTTCTTGACTAAATGTTTCATAATGTCCATTATTAAACAACCTACAAGACTCGTCCAAAACTTTTTCGCCTTTTGTTACCAATTCTTTTCTTTTTTCTATGTTTTCTTTTACCATATTATGAGCTAAAGAATAATGCCATAGAGGGATAACTTTATATATTTTTTCAACAACACAACCACAACAATTTGTTAACCATTTCAAAATATCTAAAACTTTGCATGTTTCACGAGAACAAAATTTCATGACAAGCTTGATTGTTTTGTCCTTTTTTGTTCCATATTGTCCGTTGGGTTTTAAATAACGTTTAACTACAATTTCAGTGAGGGAATTTTTTTGTAAATAAATACATTCTCTTTCCGCCATTGATGAAAAACTACCACCTTAGTCTTTATAATCCGGTTTCATAGCTATTTGACAATGTACTAAAGCATAAGTAGAAAATCCGTTTGGATTAACGCAATGTTATTTTTCAATAACATTGTTTAAAGCACGACATTTGACATCAAACGAATGTTTTATTTAAAACAGTAAAGGTTTGAATTGATCACTACCGTATTGACTATTCATATCTATAAACAACAAACAATCTTTATTGTCACTGTTTAAACCAAATTCTTTAAATTTAGATTCAAAGTAATCTGTATTAATAGCACATCTTTGTGAACCAATTGTTAACATGCCACCCCGGACACTTTTTTCAATCATATATTGATGATCTGCTGTAGGAGAATATTGAAGTTGAATTAAACTTTTTGTTGAACTGAGTGTGCTAGCATAACTAAATGTACTTAAATGACTTAATATATAGAATTTTGTAAACTGAAATGTTCTTTCATTAAAATCCAACATTACAGAGGCTAAAACTACAGTATTTAAACAGTATATATATGCAACAGAGATTTTAAAGGTTGTAAATTTTCAAAAATTCCATAATTTTGTGACACAATAATAAGTGTCTTTTATGTTTTTAATTTCGTCTTTTAAAGTTTTAGATTTCATTAAATTATTTTGAGCAAACAACTTTATAGATGATATCTGTGTAGACTTTTTTTTATAAAAAGTTTTTAAAATTCTTTGTTATGATAACTTCTCCTATTTGCGAACGAAATGGACGCAAATAGTGACACATGCTATTAATAATATGGTTTTGTGCTTTTTCAGACAACATGTTATTGGCTTAATCTGACAAAAAATTAAAAATTTTTATAGTATCAATTATTTTAATATTTTTTCCAATGGAAATAATATTGACTTTACTCAGAATTTTAGCAATTACAAATATATCTTCCATTGTGCAATATTTTATAAAAGGGTTAAAAATTTTTTTCCCAAATCTGCTTAATTGTTAATAAAGATATATCGAGTGTCTTTTTTAAACGTTCTTCAATCATAATACAATTATCGAATGAAGCATTGTGAGCAAAAGTAGGACAATAAAGTTTATTGCTAAATCGAGCCAAATTTTTATTGCAATAGGTATGTGCTAAACCATATATTTGACCTGACAAAATGTTGTGATCAATAACTAAATAATCTTTGAAAGAATTAAACAAAGCGTGACATTGAATTTTCTGTCGTTTTATCATTATGACCTAATTCTGTTATTGTCTGTTTTTTTCCAATTGATTGCTGATATTAACCAAAATGCAATGAAACCACAAGTTAGCAGGTTGTTTTATTCTGAACATGAGATGTAAATATGTGACAGGATCAAATAATTCAGTACCGAGTGGGAATTTCCTATGAATATTAGCTTCTGTTATACATTATTTAAAAACTTGAATTATAAAAAATTTATCAATTAGTATTGCTTCAATCAGATTATCTTCAAACCATATCGAAATTTGATCTTTGTTCATTTTAAGTCGTGACAAACATTTCATATACTCAACAAGTTCAAGTGAATTAATTCAAACATAATCACTTAATAATCCGTTAGTTACAAGGACTAGAAAATTTTCCCACCATCCGCAAAAAATAAAATAGTATATTATATAATAATAAATATAACCAGAAACTTCAAGCAAATCTTTTTTAATTTTTCCTACTGTTATTGTTATTAAATAATTTTGAATTCTGGGAGCTAACTTGAATAATTCTAACTTACTAATTGTTTTAAAGATAAAATTCTTTTAAAGATAAAACTTGAAAATATTGATTGACATAAAAAAAAATTTTTATTATTAATTAAAGCTTCAATTTTGTTAGGAGTTAAAAATGATAATTTGTTTTTATAAATATCTGAATAGCGAACTTTATCTACAGGGTATCAATAAATGTTACACCATGGATTTTATTCTTTCCATATCATCATTTTTTCTTGACTAGTTAAGTTTAAGTTTAGAAATCGAGGTAAACATATTTCATAAGTAAAAACTAAGTATCAGCTAACGATATTAAATCATAAACTCTCAATTCCTTTTCTAAAATAAAAGGGTAAACATATTAAAGATCTTTGAAACGTGTTATAGTAAAAAAATACCCAATGCGTAATAATTTCTCCCTGTTCGTCTTAACCAAAACATTTTGTTGCAAATTTTTTATTTATACATTGTCTCACTATACTATGAAAATGATATTTGATTTCTGATAAAGGTCTAACGTTTAATATGGATTGTTAGCACATTTTGAGATTCTTATTTTAAAATCATATGTGATGTAAAAGGAAATAGATTTCTAGTCGTGTGCAAAAAACGTTCTTAAGGTTCATAATTGGTTCTTTTTTCACAGTATATAAATTTGTTCCTAACATAAAATCCATCGCATTTATGAAAGCTAGCGCGATAATATTTTTTGTCGACAATCCAGACAATGATACAAATAAAAATCACCGTATATTGTAGCATATTTTTTATTCAGCACACTAACAGCATGAAAAAATTTATTTATTTCAAATATGCATATGATTATGGTGTTGACTTTTTTCGTCGTTCGCTTGCAAATTTTTTTTCTTCTTTAGATAAAAAATGGTTTTAGGATCCAGACCTTCTCTTATAATATTAGGGTTTTCTTATACCGTTTTTAATAATTAACAAAAAGTACTTTTGTATTGCAATTTCAATTTTGAATGTAGTAAACGAACTTTTTTACACTTTTTTTGAATAAAGAATTTCTTATATTTTGTCAATCAAAAGTAATGTCGTAGACAAAAGATTGACAAAAATCAATCAAGTTTTGAAAAGTCATATTTTTACATTTTTTAAACACTTTTATTATTAATTTCCATAAATAGGCCTGATTTTTACCTTCAAAAAGAAGGTTTAATATATTTTACTCAGACTGCAAATCTTGAACATTTTTTTATCTATATTTTTATTCCATTCTTTTACGGTGCAAACATTTCATCGTTAAATAAGCAAGAGAACAAGAAAATCAGAATAAAAACATAAACTTGGTTCAATCAAATTACCGAAATCGCAAAACATTTTTTTCGTTCATAAGATTTTAAAAACAGCAGGCTTAAATTCGTTTTCCCATCGCGTAAGCGTATGCGGTCTACACAATTCACCATACCGTTTATCTTTATCATCTCTTGTACTTTTGTCTCTCTCTTTTTAATATAGAATATCGGTTTTTTTTGATAATATTCACTTTCCTTTACCACAAGTTTTTGTTCATAATTTTTGATAACATTGTCGTCTATTTTTGCGTTTTTTTTTCAGTTCGTCTTTATTCAGATTAGTTTTTTCTTTACATTTTTGATTATGTTGACGTTTTTTTTGACGGTTTTTTTTCAATTTTTTTTCCGTTCAAATTAGTTTTTTCTTTCTTTTTTTTTAAAATTCTATCTTTAGTTTTTTGAATAATATTTACGGCGCCTTTTACGTTTTTTTTCTATAAGCTCTTAATTTAAATTTTTTTTATATTTTTTGCTGTTTAATCAGTTCATCAAATGCTAAATCGAGTTTTTTTTGTATCCAGAAAATTTATAATTTTCTAATTCCATCATTGTTTTTTCTGTTAGGTTACTCAAGCCTTTAACTTTAAAAATACATTAACAAATTGATCTCCAGTCAATATCATTTTCTAAAATCTTAATAACAGCATAAATATTATTATCTTTAATATACTGTAAATTTACAGGTCCTCTTCTGGTTTGATGTAATCAATAAGTGAATTGTAGCATCTTTAAACTATTATACAATACCCATCATTAGTTGATTTTGCACAAACAGTTACAGTATTATACCCGGTAAAAAAAGTTTAAAACAAATTAAAAAAAAAATAAAGGTTTTTCATTTCAATTTCAAAACTGCCTTGTGTTTTTTTGATTATTATGAAAAATAATATATCATGATCTTGAATTTATTCTTCCAATTCTTTTTCTTCAATAATATCTTTATCTTTGTAATCGTCTTTAATAAAATAAAAACGTTCGCTGTATACGCTATTGTTTGTAAACTTTTCATTACTGGTTTTATGTTGAAGGGTTTTTTTTTTAACACACTAAAAGTAAAAAAATACAGTAAATACAAAAAACTTTTTTTTAAATAAACCATTAAATATAATGTTTTAAATGTATTTTTTAAAAAATTGTTCAATTTTGCTCTCTATTGTTAAGTTTTTTAATGTTTTTTTAAATTCAGATTTACTTTTCCGTACTATAGAAGCATCATTTATATACAAACCCGTGATAAAGCTACAAAATAAAGAGATTTAATAAAAGCTTTAGCGTTAAAATTTAAAACTGTTTATCTTATTGCACTTCCTTGAGCACCATCTTGATCCAGATCCAAAACATTAGTTTTTCTTTGTTAATATAAAAGTTCTTGATTTGAGAGACAGTTACTGAGTTTAAATAATTTACTGCTTAATGCAACCATTCATTTTTTTGCTAGTCTAAAAAAATTGCAATTAAAAAAAAAGTTAAAAAAAAATTTAAAAAAATATACATTTATATGCAAAAATTTTTGTCTTCTGTTAACTCATTACTAATCGTTCTCTGTTTTTTATGATTGATTATAAAACTGTGACAATATAAAACATTATCAAAATAACAATTGTATGTAAATAAAGTTTTTTTATTACATTCACTACATTTTTTAAAATAATGTGCAAATTCAAAAAAATTTTTAAATTCTTCATTCATTAAGGATCTTTCTTGTGTTTAACTATAAATTCCTAATACTCCAACAAGTGGTCCTACTAAACTGCAAAAGTTTTTGTTTCTAAAATCAGCATACAAATTAAGAAAAAGATCTTCTACCTTTCTTACTCTATCATAATCATAGCTCTATAGTTAGGATTTTGACGATAATCAATTCGCATATCTTTAACAAAAATATTTATATTTCAATTTTATAATGCCTGATATATTTCAATTTTATAGATGCCTGGTGTTGCATCTCTTCGTCAATATACTTTATAATCAATGATTGACTAATTTATAGTATTATTGAATTTGTAAAAACATAAAAAAAAAAAAATTATTATTGATTGTAAATTTATTGATTCTAAATAAAATCAAATTCAAATTCATAATTTTCATTTTTGTTACAGTAAAGTAACTCATTTCAACATTTTTTTTAATCATTTTCAAAATTTTTTCCCCTCGGACAATTTTGATTCGATTTTTCCCAAATCTTGAAAAGTTCGTTTTTTTTTTCTAATAACTTAAAAATATAACACATAAAAATTAAAAAAAAAAGAATTTTTTATATGATTTTCACCATCCTAACAGACTTTAAATCATGCTTGATTTAAAGTCTGTTAGGATGACTAGGTTTATACCATTGCTTTTCTGAAGCAAGTGATATTTGTTTAAAAATTGACTTCCTTTATGCTGAAATCTTAACAATAGAAAGCTGCAAAGAGCTTTAAAACATCATCGGAATCTTAATTGCTTCTACCAGAGGGCGAATATATTAACTCATATTCTGTTTTATAGCAAGAGAGTTTAAAAGTAATCTCATTTTGTTTACTAAATCTTCTCGAGATTATTTTAATTCTGAAGAACAAGGATTGAAATGGCAAATGGATATGTACCAATTTTGTCAAACTATTATTCATGATTTTTTAAAAATAATAGAAAAAAAATGTAGAAGAAAGGTATAAACATTTTGAAGAAAAATTGGAACATTATATTAAAATATATTCACAATTTTATCGACCTTCGACTCAAAGTCATTGCTGTTCGTGGAAAAATAAACTTAAGACTTCTTTTAAATATTATTTTTGTTTCCGTATTTAATAAAAGCACATTGGTACGAATGCGACTTACTTAAACAACAATGTTTAATATTGAATAAATATTATCCTTCGTGTTTAGAAAGATTAGTTTTTTCCTACAACGTTAAACTGTTTTATAATGATTTTATGCCATCTCTTCACCTACACTAATTTACGATTTTTTTAAATCTGGAAATGTAAAAAGATTAAATGACAAAGTGATGATTTACAAATTGTTCAATCAATGTAATTTTTATGAAAGGGATTGACGGATATAATTCCAGAAGCTAATTGGTTTTATTTTTTGAAAAGAAGTTTTAACATCTCCGTCATTTTATATAAAAAAAGGAGAAAAACTCTACGACTACATCAATGAAGTAACAGTGTCTAGTCGTCCTATTCATAAATCTAGACATTTTAACAAATATTTTATGAACGAACAAGAATGTTTTTAAAGTAAAAAATTTTTATTTTTTATGTTTTAACATAAAGAATATAGAAGTTTGTTTTGATTTTTTCAACGAATAATAAATACAAAACAAATTATTTAATTACATTAAACTCCAACTTTATCGAAAAATATTTTAACAACAGTTAATTTAAAAATTTGCCAAATGAACCATAACTCTGTCCAAATTAATTAGAACAATTTGACAAATTGAAAAAAGAATATGCAGATGAAAACATTATTGAAGAATATTATAAATCAAAATTAATTAATTTAATTCTGGAGAGAGATATTAAAACCATGGAAACAGATGGCGATTAAACAGATAAAATCTTGAAGACTTTTACAATAAAAAAAGTTCCTACCACCTCTTCTCTTATAGAAAAACTAGATTGTGTTTTAAAAAAGAAAGTAATTAAAAGAAATATGGACAAAATTATAAAAGATGCGACATCTAATAAAAACACTTTATTTTTTTGTATTTTACATGCTCTTGTAAAAATATTTATTTTAAGTTTTTTTAGAAAAGAAAAAGAAATTATGTGTACTAAAAACTCCTCGTCTGGATCTTTTAGTTAATCTATTTTAACGATTGCTTTATAGGTGTACACGCTTTTGATGAACTGTGTTAAGCAAATCACATATACACATTATTAAACGTATAATAAAAAATGAATCTTTTATCATCTATAATAACGAAACGACAAAAGAAAAAGATCAATATTGGAGACTTTTATTAAAAATAGATACTAATCTTTTTTTTTTTGTTTTGACTGTTTAGGGTCTGCTTATTATATAAGCTTGTTTATAATTATTATTTTATTATATAAGCTTATTATTTGTTATAATATAATATTATTTATTATATAAGATTGTTACATAAGCTTACTCCAGAATATACTTTACTTTTAAGGTACAACAGATTTTTGTTTGAAGCAGCAGATAAAGCGCAAACAAACATACAAACCAATCTAATTAACATTAACTACAATGAAATGAAAACAAGTTCCTATATACGTCAAACAAATCATTTTCCAACGAAATGGACAGCTGATAACCATGAATTTTATTGGTTTACTAAATATGTTTTTAAATTTTGCCCTATGACAGGTCAACAAAACAATTAATTTCATATAACAAATCATGCTATCAATGGAATAATATGACTTTATGTAGATTCTTTTACAGCTTATTACATTTCACTTTTATTTCATTCTCAAGATTATCTTTATAGCAATTTTATTTATTTACCTTCATTGTGCAGACTATTGAACTATCATTTTTTTGAGATTTCAACAATTCATGTGTCTGAATTAGTACAGATAAATCTATTTCATTTTTTTAATTATTACCGAAACAACTTTTTTCAATACCTTGATACAACTGATAAATAAAAAAAGAATAAAAATTTCATATTTATGTTATTATTATCTTGATGATATAATTTTTAATACATAATATATGTTTTTTTAATACATGTGTTTTTAAAATACTTCAAATGACTTATCGGGCAGCATATAAAATTTAGCTGCTTGAGATATTGCAACAGATGGGTTTTCCCCTCTCCATGCTTTTCTTAAACTATATATGTTTAGGGGTGATATAATTAGCAGACCCATATCCATGTCGTGTTATTGAGTTTTACACTTTTTTAAATGACCTTTTTTTTTACCGTGCCTTCGAATAACCACATTTCAAATGTTTCTTTCAGTACATTTACAAAGTCGTGGTACAAAATTTCAAATTCATGTGGATTTTAATCATATATAAAAACTATATTAGACCTATTGTTTGAACAAGTTACTTTAATTTGACTATTACCATCCAAACAAAAATAATTTTAAAATTTTTCAATACTTTTCTTAGAGTGTTATCTACTTTACACACTGAAGTAGAAAAGTTGAGTAAAGAATTGTAATGTTGTATTAATTATGTTTTAAAATCAATTCTTTTTTAAAATTCGTTTTCAAAAAAAAAAAGTAAATGATGATCTTTTTATCATTTCATTTATATAATAAAGAAAAAAGAAAATAATAGTACTAAATATTTTATTCTATTATTTCTATTTTTAGTATTTTAATACCAACATACAGTCTGCGTTTATCTACATGACTAATGGTATATATTTCATTTACAACATCATAATCTAAAATGAATCCGCCTAAAAAAGTTGAAATGTTTGTATGTCCTTTATCTTTTTTTCCGCTTTGTCGCAAAGATGTTCGTTTTTAAATTTAAAAGTCATAATATATTCTCCTCTATCTGCTGTATCCGTTCTAAAGTTGTTTATTATGCCGTTGATATTGTTTCCCATGTCTTCTACTTATAATTTGTAAATATTTAAATCTTTTTAACCAATCCAAAAAAGTGTTTATGAACCATTTCAAACAATATTTTTTTAAATGATGAAAATGATGCGCTTTTTCATAAGTTGTCAGAGTGTTCATTTTTTGTTGTTGATAAAAACAGTAAATAACACATCTACTTTTATAGTTATTCTTTATTCCAGAATATAACATAATTTGAAAAACCGGCTCGAGTAAAGATACAAGACCGAGAGCACTACCAAGGAAACCATTACAACGTTTTTTTCTTCATCCTCCAACTAAATCATTATATTTACAAATGCGAACGTTTTTTTTTATGTGTAAAAACATATTTTCTATAATGTTTTAGGTGTTTTCAATTTTTTTACCTTTTTTAAAGTTTAAAAATTTGATTTCTTTGTTTTTTATGATTTACTCTTGTCTAAACAAACTTATAAATTGGTTTTCCTACTCGATGGAAAACTCGATTTTCACTAGTGTTTTTATAAGTACTTTTTGTTTTTCTATAACGAAAGAGTCCTTTTTTACAAATATGATGCTTTATTTTTTTAATTTCTTTTTATCCTTCTACGTCTTAAAGTTCCTAATACACTATCATTAGGATGTATTAGTTTGTTTTCATCAATAGAACTTTTGCATAATTTTCAAAAAATACTTTATTTCTTTTCCTTACTGGAACAAATTCCGTTTAGCAGAATTACGATTCACTGTAAAATCTATATCGTCTAACCGCATGATTTACTTTTTTAACTTGTAATATATATTTGACTTGTATTTTTGACATGTATTTTTTTTGACCTCTTTTTTTTAAGACTGATTTTTTAAGGTCTTTTAAAAAAAAATTGTCTCACCCTGATATTACCTTACTTAACCTACCTTGTTTTTATCGTAGTAGGCCTACTTATTTATTCTGTTTTTATACTATTTCGTCTTACAACCGCGGTTGTTCATTACTTACTTACTTACTTACTTAGTCTGAACCTAATTTAATTTTCACCTTACTTACTTACTTACTTAGCCTTACTTATTTAGCTCACACACTCGTAATTACATACTCGTACTTACACACTATTGTGACAAATGCGGCACGACTCCACACACAATCGACATACATCACTAAGCCTTACGACTTGATGTTTTAACACTGAACTTCCTCGACATACGTCACTAAGCTTGTGACTCAATGTTTTAACATTGAACTCTCTAGGCATACGTCACTAAGTTACTTTGCAACTTAATGTTTTAACTTAAAATGATATGATACATAGGGCAAAGGTGAGATTTGAACCCACACCGGTTCATGGTATGGCAATTACAACTTAGTGCGCAATGCGAATGCATAAGCTACGTCGACGTGATGGTTTAGTAAGTTTTGAATTATTGTAAAAAGTTGTTTTGACAAATTTTGTAGAGGTTTTTTTTCTTCACAGATTTTTACGACACCCATTTCGCAGTTTGTTCACAACAAACTACGAATAGTTAAAAAACTTTCGTCGTTTGAAACTATAGTAATTCCTGATCAAGAAGATACAATTGTAGTTCCTGATGATCAGGAATTTAAATTTTATCCAGAAGATATAACTTACTGCGTACAAATTTTAACCTACTTCGTACAAATTTTGAATATATTGTTTACATCATATTTTTTTACGCTTTTTAATTCGTTTGTAATTTGCCAACGTTTTATTTTTTATCCACTCTTCCTAAACGACGATTTGATTTATTATGTTTATACCTTTTTTGCGTTTTTCTTTTACAATTTAATATTTGTATACAATTACTAGTTAAATTTTTATTTATAGTTTGAGTTAGCTTCAAATTTTTTTCCAACAGTTTGAGTATACCTTGAAGTTTTTCTTTTGGGAACACTTGTTTTTGTTCGTGCTGCTTTTCTAAAAAGTATTTATTTTATATTTAATGTTTTTTCAAAAAAATAAATATTTTATTTTGAAAACAGTTTTAAATAGTTTATTACTTAAAAATGCTGTGTTTAATATTTTAGGTGCAATTCTCATTCTCGGCATTTTTTATTTTTAAAAATATTATGAAGATTATTAAATAAATAAATAAATAAACTTATGTTATAAAAAAACAAAATTAATAATTTTTTAAAAAACACTTTTTAATATTTAAAAAACAATTTAATTTTAACAAAAAATATTTTTCTATAACTTGTAATTTTTTAGCAAAACGAAAAAAAGTAATGATAATGAAAACAAAGAAAATTGGAAAATTGATTTATTTTGGCCAATAATGGTTTGGGAATCAAAAATTAAAAAAACCAAAGAAATGAAGAAGTTAGAAAAAGGTAAAAACAAGAAATGTCTACAAAAAATTGAGAAAAAAAGGTAAAACCTAAAATACCATGGAACATTGACATAATTTATAAATGTAAATTATGTAAAAGAAAATTGTTTTAATTTTAATTAAGTTTTTGTGTTAAATTTTATTAAAAACTCGTAGTATGTATTTTATTTATAAACTAAATGTAATTTTAAAAAACGATTGTTTTAGTAAAAAATAAACATTTTAAGTAAATGTTTATTTTAGTAAAACGTGTTTTTGTAAATAAATAGGCATGTTTTTAGTAAATAAATATGGAAAAAAATATAAAAAATCCAGAAACTTTAGAAATGAAAAAAGAAATTGCTGTAATAGAAGATAAAATAAAAGAAAAAAAGAAAACACATATAAAGAGTTTGATAAATTTTTTAATGAATTCATATATGGTATTGAAATAAAACTAGGTACATTTTTTTGATATACTAGGTACACTTTATCTTTTTTATTTAAAAATTAACAAGAAATTTTACCATTGTTCTTTTATATTAGTGAAATTATGGTATTGATATTTAATAGATACGAATAGTGTTATGAAATTGGAAAAAGTTTTAGAATCGATCAGATTAATGAACATTTATATAGAAACGGATAAGCATTTAAATGATATTGATATTATTACATTGATTTCAATATTAACGGATTTAATAATTTCGAAGATGGTAAAAGTATTGATACGATTAAATATATGGAAAACGATCCTTATTAAAAAAATAGTAAATTTTTTTGTAAGTTATATAAACTAATATTTTTAAGCCTATTTTTTTAAAATTTTAAATAGTTATTAATTTATTATAAAAAATTTTTTAGCTACTAAAATATGTCTAACAAAATAAATTCTTATTATTGCAATCTACGATTTGATTTAGATCAACTATTAAATCACTAATTTGTTTAATATCGAATGGTAAAACCTATCCATGCTTTAGTTGTAATAAGAAGTGAGCAATTTATATGATCATGAATGCTTAAACATTTTTGAACACTACAACCTGAAACCTTATCACCTCAATTGTGTTATTTTTACTCAAAACAGGTACCAAACAGCTCATGAAAAACCATGTAAAAGATTGCTTGGGCTACTTTCAAAACAAATGGGATGAAATTATGCAATGAAAAAAAAATCTTGAAAGATAAAAAAAAGTTTATCGAATTTAAATTTATCCAATGATAACTTTTCTCATAATATTGATACCCTTGGTATTCAAGTAAAACAATTAACACATTAATTGACTGAAAAAAACAAAGAAATTCAAGAATTGAAAAAAGAACTAAATTTATTATTGGATATAACTAACAATCCCAACAAGGCTTTCAAAGGTAATAAAGATGAGTTAAATAATTTATTTAAATTTTACAAAAATCAACAAGAAGAAATAATAAAAAAAAGACAATTAAGTAACGGTAAAATATCCTATACAAAATAATCAACTGATTGGATTGGATTAAATGAATCTAAGATTATTTTCCAACAAACCATTTTAGAATAAACCTGTTTATACTTCTGGGTGTTATTAATACCGATTGAAAATATATGGTTTTGAAAATAGAAAAAACTCGATGGCTATTTTCAATTGATTCAAACAATCCACGATCACACTTTAAAATGGCATTTTCCAAAAAAGTACATTGGATTATAAGAAACGGAGAAGTTAAGATTAAAAGAGTCATCTCTTTAGTTCCCGATTTTGAACGAAGTTTTGAAAAACCTATAACACCGTACGGGATAAAATAAGCTAATCACTAAGAGGTAAAAAAGTATACGACAAAAAATAAATTATACATTCTTATTTATATTGAATAAGAAACTTATTTAATTTTCCTATGATTAATTTTTTTGTAACTTTATAATCTTTTTTTAGACTCTACATTACTTTTTTGAATTATTTCTTTTTAATAATTAAAAAAAAATGAACTCCTATACACATTTGAGAGAAATGGCGGATCATTTATTAGCACGAGATATTATGAGTATAAAATTTTTGATGGATATTCATAAAGGCATAAACGAAAAACCTGAAAAGGATATATATTTGATCTAATATGTTAAATATAACCCAATTGCAAGTCAAGGTCAAACATATTCACCTCCTGAAAGTAAATTCGAATATGTTTTAGAATTATTACAAATATATGGAAGATTGGACATTTATAAAGTATTCAAAAACAAAACTCCAAATTTGCCGTGATATGAAGAAAGTATCGACACACCTAATTGCTAAAAACAACAATTTTATTCACCAGACGTCGTCGTGTCCAATCAAATTGAACTTTTAAATTTTTATGATACTTCAAAATAAACATTATTTTTTTAGGTAAACTAAAGTATAATGGAGTCAACATGGCTAGAAGATTTCAAAAGCAGTTTTAAAGTATGATAACTTTTATCGTAATATTTTTATCGTAATATTTTTATCGTAATTCTGTTTTATTCGTGAAAAATTTATTTATATGAAAAAAATAATACGAAATTAGCATTAACAGGTATAAGCATCAAAATGAAGTTATCATAACAACTTGTGTTAAAGAAAATTCGCTAAAGAAAGATTAGTTAAAGAAATATCAAAGTTAAAAAAAACAATAAAATTAATTGGAGAAGTTCAGTGTTTTCAAATCGAAATTAAAAAATGTTTTGAATAACATGAAGACGTATATAAAAAACGCTATTTTTTTATTCAACAAAAAATATTTGCAAATCTTTACCAATGTAATAGTAGTTTTTTTTTACGATTATTATAAGTTTATAGAGTACATAAAATCCAAAAATCTGAAAAATATTTTTAATATGGTTATAGCATTTACAGAATGGATGATAAAATAATATGATTTTATTTTGTTTTAAAAGTTTATAAATTTTAGTTCTATATGCAAATATCTCTATATATTTTTTCAGTATAACTAAAAAATAACAGAAAATATGGGCAAAGAAGAAAAATAAGATTCTTTCGAGTACTATCACATTGTATTTGATCGCAAAACTTAGATTTGGTTTGATTACACTGCTCTACACGATACGTTGCAAAACATTAAATATTATCCTCAAGGTAACTTTGAATTAAAAAACTGGTATTAAAGAAAACTAGTTAGCGAAAGACTAACTAAAGATATACCGAAAATAAAAGAACAAATAATCACTTTAAATCGGTCGGTTCAAAAAACTTTTTCAAGATCTTATTAAAAATATTTATTACTCTATTAATTCTCACTTTGGTAAAATGACACCGCCACGTTTGAATGGAGATTTTAGTTTTTTATAATTCAAGAAACAATAGCATCTAATATGTATGATCTTTTTGGACAAGATTATTTTGATTATGTTGACTTTATGGATAAAAGTCGTAATAATTATTATAGCAACGAATATGCAAAGTGTTTAGCTAATTTTTTTAATTTGATTTTAACATTTGTTAATTGGATGGATTAAACAATTTGATTTTGTGAAGAATGAAAAAATTTTCAATGTTAATACGGTATATAATTTCATTTAGATTTAAAAAAAATGAACACAGAAAAAAATAACTCGCAGATCCTTATATGGCTATTCAAGTATAAAGCTAAAAAAAAAAATTCACAGAGGTATAAAATTTTAATAATTCTTTTTAAAATAAATTTTTTATTTGAAATTTTTTATTTTTTCTTTTGAAAATGAAACTGTATTTTAAACAAAAGAACAAAGAAGCTTTATTTTAGACAAAGGACATACGAGCAAGCGATATTTCTGTAAGGGTTGTTGTGCTTGCAACTGAGCAGAAAAGCACTGCAGCGCAACATAATGTTCATTCATTTTGGATTTGGAGGATTATTGCAGGGCTGTTGCTCCTGCCTCCCCCATTTTTGTAAATAGAACTTTTATTATAATAATATTTTTTATTGTAAATAGGTTTTTTTTTATCATATGCGAATTTTTTTTTTACATATATTTTTCTTTTTTTTTTAACAAAATCTTTTTAATAAAAATTTGTATTAAAAAATGCACGAATAATTATGTCATTTTTTCCTATTAATTCTATTTGCTACAAATTGAAGATTTATAAGGTATTTTTTTATATTCATAATTTTTATGAAAAACTATATTCTTATAACATAAAATTTTTTTTAGCAAAAATGACAACAACTAAAACAGAAATAGAGATACCAATGGAAAATTATAAAAAAACATTTTATAAAAAATATCCACATCAGCAAATATTTGACCGAAATCGAAATGAAAGGTTAACAGAACTACCGATAGCAAATTATGAAATGACTTATAAAAAATATTCAAATTGTCAACAATAAAAAATAATAATAACAATGAAACAATTTTTTCTTTTTTTTTTTCTATATTATTTATACCATTTTACCATTAAACCATTTTTTTAAATTTACATTGTTTTACCATTAAACAAAGTCTTTTTATATAATTTTAAAAGTTTAGAAATTTTTTTTTTTTAAATAGTAAAACAAATGCCTTGTTTAGTACCACCTGACGCAACACTAAAAATAAAAGTAGTATTATTACTTATAGAAAAAACGAATAAAAATAAAACATCACTTAAAGACCAAATCAACCTTTATTTTCATTTCAATTTTATGCCGAACATTTTAAAAGTATATTTGACTTTTGATCAAGTAAGACAAGAATATGCAAAATTTAAAGAGTATACTTCAAAGACTAACTTTTAAAATTTTTTTCAATCTATATAAACTTTTCGTTTAAAATTATTTTGTAAAAAATTTTTTAAATAAATCTTTTTATAAATATATTTTTCTTTCGTTAACAAATTACCCACTTCATTAACTAATAACAATTATTTTTTATAGAAAAACTTCAATAAAAAAATCTTGCTACACTAAAATCCAAAAGGCTTTGTGCATTCCACTCTTACATTTTGAGAAGTAGAAAAGTTCGTACCTCCCGAGTTTTTAAAAAATAATATGCTATTAAAGAACATTAAATTAAAAATAAAATTTGAAGCTCAGAACAGTAACTTAATTTTATAGTCAGTGTGGAAATTAAAAAGTTTTTCCCAACATGCGTATAGCATTGCAAACATTGCTGTCAATCAAAGTTTATTTTGCCAGAAGATTATTCAGTAAATAAATATTGCTACTTTCGTATATGAGAGCCATGATGGGACAAAAATAACTCTGTGATCTTGCTTTAATGAGCATAGAAAGAGATATGACCACGGAAATTGACTTTAATGACATAATTTACGTCAGTTAATGCAAGAAAAATAAGTATGCAATAAAATAATAGATTGAATTTTTTTGATTTCTAACCCAACTTCAAAGTAGTTTTTTAGAAAATAAACTGTAAACAACTTGTTGTCGGGGGCGCAAGATTGCTGTTTGTCATGGGCGCCATTTACCCTAGGTACGGCACTGATTACTAATTCTTTTCACATAGTTATGTAGTTAAAATGAATAGACGACATTTTACTTTTGCATCTCCTGATGGTGGAAGACTAATTATTAGGGTAAGGTAAAAAATTACGTTTTTCGAAAATATCTCCTGTTACCCCGCTAGGTTTCTTCTATTTAGAAGAAACAAACACTAGATTCATAAAACTTTAAATAAGCAGTCATTTAATTTTATGAAACTATCAGAAAAAGTATTTTTTTTTTGTTGCATAATAATAGGTACTTGTTAAATATTTAAGGGTCTAATGGGTTGGGTTAAACACGTATTTTTATTTTGTAAAAATAGTCTAATTTAGACTATTTTTAGTCGTATTGCAATTGATTGAAAATCTCTTAAACATTTGTATTTGATTGAAATGTATTTGCAATTGCAAGGTTAACTGGTATTTTTTTTGCGAAATACCAAGTTCAATTAACATAGTTTGCTGGATTTATTTTCATTTTTAAGCCTAAAATAAATTAAAAACTTGTATATAAGAAATATTTGTAAGAAGACTAGTTTTCATTCTTCGGTTTAGTTGACCATTTTATCAGTTTTGTCTGAAAATCATATTCATATATATTTTTAAACTAAAATACAAACATTTGTATTTGAAAAATCCCAATAGCATATATTTGCATTTGTAAATCTAGAATTAATTTATTTGTATTTGATAAAATGTATTTGACTTTACACCTGACTGGGATCCCTTAAAAAAAATTTTATTCAATAAATTTTAAAATTCATCGTTTCAAGTTTTTACACCTCTTTAGAGGTGCAAAAATATAGAGAGGTGTAAAAATATAGAAAGGTGTAAAAATATAGAGAGGTGTAAAATATAGAGAGGTGTAAAAATATAGAGGTGTAAAAATATAGTTCTTGTTTATTTAGATTGTACATTATTAAATAGTTTAATAGAATAATAGTTAAATAGATTAATAGTTTAATAGATAATAATAGATTAAAAGTTTTCTTGTGACTATATCCCTAGGATCATCTTCTAGTACCAAGTTGTTTTATTGTTAGTTTTGACACATTTAAACTATTGATTCTGATAACAATTTGCTGTATACTATTATTATTATTTTTATAAATATTTTTAACATATACTTTTCATGTAATTAAAAAAAAATTACAAAGAAATTTCTATATAAAAAGATCACAGGAATCTTTTTGTAAAGGTTTTTGCTCTTAAGTTTAAAAAAAAATAGTTAATAACATTTTATTAAAATATGTAAAGAATTAAAGATTTAACAACAAGTACCTTAAATTAACTGAGCAGCCATAACGCGGTGGTTAGAGTTCTAGCTCAGAATCAATTGGTTTGAGATTTGGTGCTAACTTTGGCCAGCTAAGCAACAGAGGTAAAAATAGGAGGTGTAAACTTTCTGGTTAAATGCTCTTCCGCAGTGCTAGATGCTCTGTGATAAGACTACAATATCTTCTTAAAGAACCTTCATAACTAACAAAAAATAATAACAATAGAAGTTATTTGCAAGATATATAAGGTATATACTTTAAATATAAGTTAAAGTCCTTTTTTTTTTTGCAGGATGGTTTAGTTTAATCAAAATTTTATTTTAAACTTCTCGATAACGGTGTCTAAAGACATGTCTGCTTCAAAATGAGTAATGCCATCTGCATATTGTAATGTGCTTGAATCAAACCCACTTCGTTATTTTTTAGTAAATCAATTGAAAAGTTGATGAATAACCCTGCCTCCTTGTGGAACGCTGAAACAATGTGCCTTCACATTGTATTAATTAGAATTTTTTAACTCGTTATTATCATTAGTTTTGAACTATGCTTGAGTTTTGATGCTACACTTCATTTTCATCAATTCGATTATCAGAGGTTGGCGTAGAATCAGTGGCATATTGATGTTTAGCGATGTGGGGGGCCAGGGAATGAGTTGGGGGCAACAGGGTTTAGGGGTGACACATTAACCGTTAAAAACATTTTTTATTGAGAACAGCACTTATGATAAATATATTTTATTGACGCTTTTGTATGCATATTATCATAGCTATTAAGTACGTCTAAGACACCAAACAATCTAAAACTTAAGTTTTAAAAAGTTTCCTAAGTTTTGTAAAAAAATTTTGTTGAAAAAAGAAACATTTAATATTACTGCAATGATTCGGTTATTTAAAAAATATATTTGCACTAGATACATTATTGAAAGTAAACATTAGGAAAATAATTGACTTTTCTGATAGTTTATACAAACTTTTTTCTGCGAGATTTCCTTTCCAGCTGGTGCAGAACGTCGGTTGGGTATCTTAAGAACATTGAATGGACTTCTGACGTCTGCAAGACGTTGAATAGACAACTTACGGGCGCCAGTGCCCACTGAATTAAAACTATTAAAAATAAAATTAATTAAATTTATGTAATCAATGTAAATCCAGAAAGATTATTCTCAGAGATAAATTTTAATAGTCTTTTGTCTACAGAAACCTCTTTAAAATTTAACTCATAAAAATAAATCTGAATTGAAATCAGTTAATTTATCTTTTTTTTTTTTTGGTTTTTCCTTTGAAAAAAAAAGTCTTTTACCGTTTGCAAAGTCATTGTAGTTTTGAGAATATCTGTCAATGAACAGTCAGAGCAGTTTTAATACACCGAACTATGTTAAAAATACATCAACTGTGTACATTACAATTATAAGAATAATTGTAATGTACACAATTGTAATGTAAAATGTCTCTGTTCTTATTTTTTGAAATAAACGCGTTCAGTTTTGTAAAGCAGGTATGCAAACGAAGGTTTGCTGTTGTCTAGTTTTTATTTCTGTTTAAAAAAAAAGCATAATTTTGCGCGGGGGTGGGGTTGGGGGAACGTTCACCCTTAGCAAAATCCACAAATGTTTAGAACTGTCAACTTTTCAGTTTTATTTGAGTGTTCGAAGAAGTTCTCATTATCTTATCACAGAACACCGCGGGTGAGCATTTAATCGGTAGTCAACGCCTCTTTCCAAATCAATGTCGCAAAACCTGTCCGGAGGTGGGTTTCAAATCAGGGATTCTTTGTTTCTGAGGCAAGTACACTACCAATGCGCCGCGGCTGCTCTAAATTAAATGTCTTTGAAAATATAATTACAATGGCTTCAACACAAAGTTTCTTTTTGGAAGAACAACTTCAGTTGGTTTGAATAGTCTTTCTTGATTGCAATTTGTTTTTTATTTGGGTGGCTGGGAAAGAAGTTATTAAAGTAATTTTTTTTTTTGGATTATGTTTTTTTTTCATTTAATTTGTAGCAAGTTAAAATCATTTTTTAAGCCAAACAACATCGTCTAAGACAACGCTAAAAGGTAAAATAATCCTAAGAATTTGAATTGTGCTTATGGAAAAAAGTCTTGTCACATAATCCAATGACTTTTTTGCTTAGCCAATGAGTTCGCGGATTTAAAGCAATTAAGTTATTTTAGCTTTGCATTCAATTTTAACACGCAAATTGATAGCTTAAAAATATTGATGTCAACTTATTTTATATAGTTTTACAGATATAGTTCAAAAATACAAATTTTTAAAAAAAATGCCTTTTAAAATATTTATGCTCTTAGTTTCATTTGTTCATTTCGAATGCATCCAAAGTATGGTTGACAAAACTTGGAAAGTTCTATAGAGAGAGGAAAGTTATAGAAAAGCGACTGAAATAGTTGTTAATAAATTGACATCAAAAGTAATGGTAAGTGTAAATGTAAAAAAAAACGTGCTAAGCTTTAAAGTTTTTTTAGTTTACGATTTGTTATTTTACATAATTTATGACAAGATTTCAGAATGAATTAATGGAATTGATAGACGAATAATGTCACCATAAAGAAGAAAGCGTATGCAAAACCAAAATATCAGTTTAGTTACTATTTTTATTTTTTATGTTTGCATGGAAACTTAAAAAAGAGTAAAAATAAAATCTTCTGCTACAAAAAGCAGGCGCTAAAGTGTTTAAACTATACAATTAAGAAAAAAAACTTTGATGTAGCGCGTTTTTTTTTATTCCGATTGGGAAGTATGACCATGCCTGGTAATAAAGGAAGCCCGTTATAAGCTTTTACAGGAAATATATTTATTACTTCAGACTAAAGTATAAAGAAAATGAAAATAAATTACTTTCTTACGAAGAAAGTAATTTATGATCTTTTATCTCATATATGTGTAAGATAAGGGTTGGAGGTAACACATTAACCCCTAGAAATATTTTTTTCGAGAATTGCATTTGTGATAAAATATATTAATAATCCTTTATGTGTCTTTATCATAACTGTTAGGTGCGTCTAAGGCACAAATCAATCTAAAGTTTTATCATAACTGTTCGGTGCGTCTAAGACACAAATCAATCTAAAGTTTGAGTTCGCTAAGTTTACATTGATTAACAATTATCGTTAAAAAAATAAAAAAAGCACTTAAGATTATTGCAATGATTTGATTATTTAAAAAATATTTACACAATACATACACTGAAAGCAAGCACTAAGAAAATAATTTACTTTCCTGCTAGTTTTTACATATTTTTTTATGCGAAAGTTCAATTTTAGCGGATATAGAAAGTTTGTTGGACGTCTTAAGAGCATCATACAAACTTGTGACAACTATAAGATGTTGTAGAGACATCTTACGGTTGTCTGTGCCCGCTCGGTTAAAGCAAAATGATTTAATGATAATTCAAAGTCATTGCTCTCACTAAGCTCACATTTGATTAAAGTTAATGTCAATCCAATAGGACATTGTTTTGTTGTTGTTGATTACAGATAATTTTTAAATAACCCTTAGCCTACTGAGTTTTCTCTCATCATTACCAAATGTAAAAGATGCAATTCTTTCATTTGTAGTTCAGTCGTCATTGCTTGAGATATTGATGCATACACATCTATAAAAGTAGTGTTAAAAATGCATTGACTGTGTTCAATATGACAATAAGAGTTATTTTCTCAAGACAAAATGTCTCGGTTTTATTTTTCATAAATGCGTGCAAGTTTGTAAATCAGCTACTTAAACTGTGGTTTGATGTTACCTAGTTTTCTATTTCTGCTCAAAATAAACGCAGAGTTTTGTAATGAGAATTTTAATGAGAAACCTATTTTTTTTTTTTTTTTTTTTGAATTTTTTAATGAGAAACATTTTTTAATGAGAAACCTTTTTTTTTTTTTGGGGGGGGGGGGGGCTAATTAATTAGCTTCAGGAGTGCATATGTATGCATTTAAGGGGGGGGGGGGGGGAGGGAACTTTCCACCCTTCCATCTCCTCACGCCTTATGCTGAATTCGCCACTACATTTTATGTAGAAGAACCTGACTTATTAAATCTTTCAATTGGTTGCATTTTGTTCTGAAATTTACGCTTATCCAGAAACTCTTATAAAGTTTTTTAGGTGTTCTAAAAAGTACTTTTCATGAACATCATATAATGTTGATTTTAAATGAACTTTTTCCACGAATTTTTTTTAAAAACATGTATTTGTTCGATGCAATGTGCATTTTAAGCAATGAGCATTACCATACAAATACTTTACTCGTTAATTTTAGAAGCAAAGTCTAAGAATATTTTGTCAGGTTATAAATTCAACAACATTAAATTATGGGGGCCCTAACATCTAAGCGTAAATAGGCGTGAAGGATGTGACGTAACTATAAATGACTTTCCGCGCAACGTCACATCGTTTTGAAAACAACATGCGCGCATACTTGTAGGCAGAAAAGAATAAAACTTTACGAGTACACATTCATATTTTCATAATATAAATACATTTTATACGTGTTTTTTGCATTTCTTTTATATCCTTTAATAAGATTTTGTCTTGCTTTTGAAAATTTATTGAAATAATTAGTTATCTTTAAAATTTTGTTTTCTTCTTGAAAAATGATTGAAATAATTAGTTACATAAAAAATGTAACCAATTACATAAATGATTAGATATATTTTTTTATATATTGTAAAAATAGAAGTTTTTTTAGTATTTTTATAAACTTTGATTGCTATTAAAAACTTTTATGTCTATATTTCATGTTCTACAGCAAATTTATATTCAGATTGATCTCATTAAACAGCAAAAACAAAAATCTTACATGCTTTTTTAATTCATATTGCTTTCGAAATTTTTTTGAAATACAATGAACAACAACATTATAATTAAATATTTTTAAGAAGTAGTAATTTAGCATCCAAGGGGCAGTAGTTAGAGACACCTTGTATTGCCAAATGTAACAAGAAATAGTTACAAATTAACGCTAATTTATTTACGTTTTGTGCTGCATTAATTAAAAGGAAAATATTTAAAATTTTGCTTTATAAATGTTGATGATAGTATTTAGAAATATTAGACTTATTATTAGGTGGTTTGGTGTCATCATGTATTTTCTAAGTATAGTTACCAAGATCTATATCGTAAATAATAGTATCGATAGTCAAATGGTTGTCGCTTTTTAGATAAAGCTTCATAGAATACATTTCTCCTCCCTTTTTTTTTGTCGAACTAGAAATTTGAGTGATGAAATTAGATGAATAAGACTAATCCATTAGCTTTAATCCAGTTTCTACGTCTTCGACTTTTAAAAACTGATTTAAAAAAAAATGTCTATATAACTTTAACCTTTCACATCGTTTTAAGTAACTAGCTACGCAGCAACTTGTTGAAATATTTTAGTTCTTGTTAAAAAATAGAAAAGTGAATAAGTTTCATAACGAATCATACAAATATTGCATTGTTTTTGTTTAAAATTTTCTTAATATTTGTTTCTTCTGCCTACTTGGCAGGTCGAATAATAATTTTTTTTTGATATAAGTGTTTGGCATTATGGAGATATTTTCTAAACACTCCAAAAACACATCCTTTAAAGTTTTTATAAAATTAAAATAGTATCTGCGTGAGCAACTTTAGCTTTGAAGTGGTGTCCTAATGCTATTTGGGCTATGTTTACTGTAGCTTTTAATATAAACTCAGGACCCATCTAATTTATATATAAAATAAAATAGATATAAGCAAAAAGACTGACAGTTACTGAGAAATGAAGAAAAACAAATTAAATACTTTTAATCGAAAATATTATATTTCTAAGTTAGATGTTAATACTTTAACAATATTCTTTTGTAAGTTCTGGTCCGGATTTTATGAAAAAAAAACGCAAAATTTAAAGTGTTGAAAATTTATTTAATGGATACATAAAGGGTCAGCAACAAGCGGATTGCGAGTCTCATGTTACTCTGTTATCTAAATTCTGTGGCTCATCTGTCCAAATTACAATATTTTGCTTTAAAACTTTATTTAAAACATACTAAAACTGTAATTCTGCGGTTCTTTTTTTTTTTTTTAACTAATTAAGGAAAATGACGGAAAAAAACACATACTGAAACTTTTTAGTCTTAATTGTGGTTTTTATTGTTAGTTATCGTTTAAAAGATTATCTTTATCACGTGTTATTCTTTTGAGCGGAAAGTATTTATTCATGGTTAAAAGTTATGTTAGCGTTCTTACATCTGGAAACACGGTTGTTCAAACAAAAAACAGTCTTGGTATTTTTAACTCGAAGCCTGAGATCGATAATTTAAACGTTCCTGTATGTCGATACGGAGATCTAAACTGTATCGTAAATGATTTTCTCTCCAGTTTAGCACAGAAAAAGTTACTTGGAAATGTTTGGGGGGTCACAAGGCACTATTCTAACAAGCTTTTTGAGTTCGCGGAAATCAACAACTCCTCTGTGGCAACCACGAAAACAATCTCGAAACAGAAACAGAAATTAAAGGCTGTGTGTTGAAGTTTCAACAAAAATACGTTCGAAAAGCTCACGTCTTGGTACAAAACATCCCAATCGGTACCCTTAGGAATGGCTGTCAAAGCGCTATTATCCTGCTTGGTAAACACCTAGCTGCATGACGAGGTGAGTTTGACTCTTTTTACTTACAAAAGTGCAAAACTCACGGGGAAGACATATATACTGAAAACGTGATCATAATTATCAAAAACTGGAACAACCCAAGTAAAAATCCTTTACCCCATTATCAAAAATTTGATGGGCTTAACCTACGTTACAAACACCCTGGCCAACTCGAACCTAACCCACCAAATTTAAAAAACACAACTATTTTACCCGCAATTTCAACACAAACCACTGCAACACAAATCAACAGTGTAAATGTAGAAACCGTCGTTAAAAACGCCAGTGTTGAGATCAATGCTGACGTTAATTCTGGGAAAGAATGTCTCAATTAGAAAGAAGATATATCAAAAGCCCAAAAACTAAAACCAACCAAGCCAGCGAGAAAACGTTTGGGGCAGTCGGAATGTGAAACTCTCAAAAATTAATAAACACAACCGATTTAAAAGAAGGCATGTCCTTGGAAGAAGTTTTTTTGTCATAAGAAAGTGATGAAATGTGTTATGAAGACAAGTCTGATTCCTTAATAATAAATGAAGAATTCTGAACTTTTATTTTTTTTCTTTCTACAAAAACTCTATTTTTAAATTCATTAATTATGCATGTCACGTTTTTGATTAAGCGCGTAAGCTGTGGTAATCTGTATTGTTGTAGATCGCGCTTTTGTGTTAAATGTTATGATCCAGTGCGTCCATCTGTCAATAATATGTCAGTTCAAATGAAAACTCGTGCTATAAGGTTAGGGTTAATAACTTTGTGCTTTTTATGTCAGGTTGTAAAATTATTATATTTGTATTTAAGGTACATGAGTTTTTAATTTCGGAAAGCTGATCCTCTCCATCATGGTTAGACCTTTCACAGTTAAACAGTGAAGTGACGAATAGACTGGCGAGCCTCTTTGGAACTCTGGTCCGAGTCACTGTTGTGAGGTGGCGGCTCTCTCTAGATCCAACGTTTCTTTACACGAACTAAAAGGGGACAATAATCGGAGAATGTTAAACGTCATGGTAAAAATTGATGAACACAAATTGCAGGTGCTGAATATTTATGCACCTAATGTGCCGTTAGAAAGGCGCCTCTTTTTTGGCGACCTTGGAGATTTTTCGCAGGACGCAGGACTACCTGTCCAGATGGCCGGGGATTTCAACATGGTCAAAAGCCTGCCTCTTGACACAGAAGGCTCAAAAAATGCTAATTACCACACCTACGGCATTGCAGAACTCGGGGTCTTCCAAGGTAAGTGTAACCTAGTAGATGTTTATCGTTAGAAGTTTCCCAACAAAAGAGAATTCACACGGCGCAATCAGACGTTTAAATGTAGACTCGACAGAATCTACTGTCCTGAAAAAGTTGCCAAAAAACAGCATTCACCAAAATTCTCACTAACCCTTTTTCCGACCACGAGTTCGTGTCAACAACTGTCAATTTTAGTAAAACCAAGAGGACCAGGGTACTGGAAATTAAATTGCTCCCTTCTAGAAATAGAGGTGCATAGGCAGAAAATTGAACTCTTAATTCAAGATTGGCAAACCAAAAAAAGGTCCTATAACTCAATTTTAAAATGGTGGGACGACTTCAAACTTTTTGTTAGGGCTGAATTACAACACATATCGATACAGGAAAGTGCGAAAAACAAAAAAAAACATCAAAAGGATTGAAAACGAAATCCAACGCGAGCGACAAAACGTTAACGCGAATTTAGATACCATCAAAGAAAAACGCGATGCTCTTTTCTTGCTCCAGCTTCCCGGAGTGTTTATTCGCACGAAACAAAAACTAATCAAAGAAGGAGAAAAACCTTCAAAATTTTTGTATAATTCGGAAAAAGCTCAACAGCGGAACAAATCAATTACCAAAGTTCGCAAGAATGACGGCGCATTTACGAGTGAACCTCGTGAAATACTAAACTCCCTGGTTTAATATTATAAAAACATTTACATCAAAACTAGTTTATGCAAAGACAGCCAAAATTATGTCTTGTCACACATCAATAAACGGTTAAGTGATAATGAAAATCAAATTTTAAATACCCGCCTAACCGGCGTGGAACTAAAAGAAGCCCTTTTTAAATTTGAAAACGGAAAATCTCCGGGCTATGACGGACTTCCAGGTTAATTTTATAAAACCTTTTGGCACACTTTAGAAAAAGATTTTGAAGAACTTGCCTACGAAATACTTTTCGTAGAAAAAAATACCAGCTACTCTATGAAAAAATCAATTACTTCACTGATTCCCAAACAAGGAGATCTTACCGAATGCAAAAACTGGAGGCCCATATTCTTTAATTATAGAATCAAATCAAATTTGTGGAATCCCAGGTAGAACAATATTCTCAAATTTACATTTAGTCCGTGATCTTACAGATTACGTGGAATTTAAAAATCTCCCTACTTTTGTTTTGTCAATAGATCAAGAAAAGGCGTTTGATAAAGTCAATCGTGCATTTCTGCTTCAGATTCTCCGAAAATTTAATATCGGAGAAAATTATGTATCTTTTATGAATACCTTATATTCACAAGTTTCAGCATCTGTTCTGAATTGCGGCTTCCTGTCAGCCTCGTTTCCTATGGAAAGAGGAGTTAGACAGGGTGACCCCCTCTCTCTCTTGTGGTATGTTTTTGTCACCGAAGCTCTCGTTTTGGTGGTCAGAGCAGACAGCAGAATAGAGGGTTTTCCTTACCAGGTACATCGAAACCCCTAAAACTACAGCAGTACGCAGACGATTCGAACTTTTTTGCAAGGTACGTAAAATCAGTCCGCTTTTTTTTGAAAAAGTACACCTGTTTGTAAAAGCAAGTGGTTCAGTGATCAACGCCTCAAAATTCAAGGGTCTAGCTTTTGGGGGTTTTGATCCTAAAATATACCCAGAATTGGACGACATAGAGTGGGAACAACAAAACCAGTTTTAAAATATTAGGTGACTTTTTACACCAGACTGAGCAATGCTACCAATTTCAACTGGCTAGTTACTCTAAACAAAATAGAGAAAAAACTCAAGTTTTTGGGACTACGTACTTTCTCACTTAGGGGAAAGACTATGTTGATAAATATGTTAGCAATGTCAAAAGTGTAGTTTCTGGCAAACGTTCTGCCCGTTCCCAAATGGGTAATAGAACGTCTGCACAGAGCCATTTTCGAAAATCTGTGGCAAAAGACCAATTTCAATCCGGTCAAGGGAGAGACACTATTTTTACCCGTCAAAAGCGGGGGTCTCGGAATTTTATCACCGAAGGAGCAAAGTCTTGCACTTCGCCTCAAAACACTCTTTCAACTGAAAGAATGCGAAGAAGATAAAGCTCACGATTATTACTTGTTTTCAAAGTATTGGTTGGCAAGTTCACTTATAAAATTTACGAGCCAAAACCAAAGCTGGAACTTTTTAAAGCAGAACAATTTTCCAAAACACTGTGACAGCAAAACGTCTCAGTACTACAAAACAATCGAAATATTAGGCAACAACGGGTCCCTCTTTAACATCCCCCTAAAACAATCAAAAATTTTTACTTAGAAGTGCCAAAAAACAAAAAGACAGTCGTGCCAGCAGAACTTTTCTGGAACTGTTCAACAAAAACAACAATATTGTGGACCTAAATTTAGAAAAAATTTCACGTCCCAAGCATCCGGACCGACTCAAAATATCCGCTTTCGTTTTTTACACAACAGTTTACCTTCTGCAGCCTTGCAAGCCAAAATCACAAGGCAAAAGATCGTCAAAAATAACAAATGCAAAACTTGTGGTAATATTGAGGACAAACTTGAGGACAACATCTTTGCCTACTGTGCTCCTTCTGTTGAAATTTGAGAGTATTTTAAATATGTATATAACTCCTTGACACCCCAAAACAATTTCTCTCCGATAAATTCGATTTTCTCGATTGAAACAGCGAATTTAAAACTCACTCGAACCATTATGAGTGCAATATGGAACAGTAGATGCCACCACATGTTTAGTAATTCAAAAGTTGACGCAATGGCGGTGATCAGGGCTATAATCAGGAACATCAGGAATATTATTACTTTAAAATATAGTTATCGTGTCCGTAGAAACACTGCTGACCTTTTCTGTCAATATTTTTGTATAAAAAACGTCTTCTGCCAATTAGAGAATGGAAAACTGAAACTAAACATATGAGCAAAAACAAATCAACTGCTCTTTGCAAGATCTGCATGTTTATTAAAGATTTCCTTTTCTCTGGATTTTTTTTTTTATGTTATACAACAAAGTTATTGCTACATATGATTAGAAAATCATTGCCAGCCCTTATTTTATGAAATATTATTTTAACATTTAAGTGTTTATCCTTAGTGTTCGTAACGTAAAATTTGTGTAAAAGTCCTGTATTTTTTTTTTAAGTTTTCTCTTGTCTTTAAAAAACATTCTTTAACCTATTTTGAATATTCTCTATTTATAACTTTATTTTAACTCTCTATTTCTTTCCGCACAACGTCTCTAAAATAAAGTACCATAAATACAAAAAAAATATAAAATCAAAAATACAAAAAAATATAAAATCAAAAACACAAAAAAATATTACAATATAAACAAAAAATAGAAATGTATATATATATATATATATATATATATATATATATATATAACCATTGTTAAACCTATATATTGTAAAACGTCATAATTAAAACCTGAGTTAACGTATTTAAAAAAAAAAAAATTGTAAATATTTATTATTTTGTAATAAAAAGAAAAAAAAAAAAAGGATTAAAAATTTATATAGGGTTTCCATTAGTTAATTTAACAAAACATGAACAATTAAAAAAAAAAGACCAAATAGGCTAAATAGTATAATCGAATTGTTTACTAAATATTACAATAATAATATAATAAAATTATAGCTTTGTAAAAAAAAATTTTTAATGAAAGTTTTGAAACATTATTATTATTAATATTACTATTGCTATTATTGTTATTATTATTGTTACTATTATTAATATTATTATTATTATTATTATTATTATTATTATTATTATAAATAATAGTATGTATTAGAACTTTCATTTTTTAAATGATAAGCCTATATATATAGGCTTATCAATGATAAGCCTATACATGCTTATCATGTAAACAAACAGATTTATCAGATGATGACATAACTGACACATCAAATGATGAAGCAGAAGATTTTATAAATGTGCAAGGTTATTTGATTAATTTTTTGTGATTTATATTGATTCGAATTATGTAAAAATAGTAACGTATTTGGTACAAAATGCATGTTTTTAAGTTAATAAAACACAATTGTTAGTTTCAGAAAAAAATACAGCACACATTTGCAATTCTATTGAGGAAGGTTCGCAATGTCTTGTTTTAGATAATGAACAAAACAACATATTAGGTTTACAAGGTTTTTGTTTATTTTTGTTTTGAGTCAATTTATCATAGTTATACTGAAATTTTAATTGAATAAAAAGATTTAAACTCTAAAAATGGATCAACATTCAAAGTTTTAGATAACATGTGCATTTACATTTGTGATTCGGTGGAAGAAGCGGATCTATGTCTTCAAAATTATGAGATATATAATTCTGTTCGGTATGCTGCCTTTTCTACCCCAAAAAACTTTGGTAATACAGGTATTTGAATCATTATATTTGATTGATATGCATGCTGATAAGCACAAAGTATTGTGGAAAATGTTTTCAGACTTTTATAACACTCCTTATATTGTTCTGTCAATAAAAAGATTTGAATGTCACTCTGATCGAAATCAAAAATTAAAACAGATTTTTCAAGTCAAATATTTTTTTAGATATGCATGTTGAAAAGCACAAAGTATTGTGGGAAATATCTTCAGACTTTTATAACACTCCTTATATTGTTTTATCCATGAAATACTGAAAATCTAGTATAAAGCAGAAATATGTAAAAGCAAAAGAAAGTCAGGTAGCAATCTTGACAATCTAGCAGTATTAATATGTTCTAATTTTACATTATTTTTGTTTGTTTGAGCAGTGCTGGGTAAAATACTTTATAAAAGTTTTTAAAATAAAAATACTTTAAAGTATTTAAAATAAAAATATTTTTAAAAAGTGTTGAAAATACTAAATACCTTATCAAAACTTACAACTATATATTTTCAATATTTATTTTAAATATTTTCAATACTTTCAATATTTATTTGAAAATTGTTTTTTTTATTTATTTGAAATAATTTAAAAATTGCCCTAATGAAACCAAGGTAGACAGTAATAAGCATAAAACAAAAAATAAATCAGAATAAATAGTGGTAATGTGAAACTTTGACGAACAGTTAGTTTAATATGCATGTGCATTGTGGATGTTTGAAGAAGTATTTGAACTACAGGTATTTGCAATGAGTGCAAAATACTAATCAAAAGTATTTTAAGTTAAAACGCTAAATACTTCCAACAAAAGTATTTAAAATACACATACAAAGAAAGTACTAAAAATAGTATTTTAAATACTTGGTATTTTAAATACTCCCAGCACTGTATTTAACATAATAATATTTTGATTTACTTTAATAATATTTTGATTTACTTTAATATTTTGTTTCTTCACTTATTAATTCCATTCCCTATTAGTAATTTAGTATGTTAGCAATATAGTTAGTTTAATTACTGTTATATTTCTTGAATTAGTGTTGTGTTAATTTCTTCATTTAGCAAATATTTTTCATTAAAAATATTTGCTGTACATCTTAAGCAGTATATTTTATATACCTATATTATGTTTATTATTCAAGACCATTATGTGTTATAGATTATTTTATTCAAATGTCAAATTGTTTGGCAATTCTAGGAGAGTAATAGCAATGTGCTGCTTATTTGATTTTAAAACACAACAGAAAGCTAAAGGTTTAATTATTCTACGTTGTGTGCTGCAGAATGACTTTCACTTAAGAAAGTCATTATGTAGCACCTGTCTGTTAATAGCAGTTTATTGTAATCAGAGCTGTGGTCTTAAAACTTTCAATCCGTCCAATATGAGTTACAAATTTACAACTATAAATATATAAATCACTTTCTATTTTTTTTACTTAACTTGACAAACCAAAATAAGACTTGGAACTTGACTTTAGCTATAGTGCCAATGTGATATGACTTGAACTTCAAGTCAAGTCACAAGTTACATATTCAACTTCAAAAATCATTTAGGAAAAAAATTTAGTGAATATCAGCCACAATAGGAAGCTTACTTTGTTTTTGTTTTTTTATATTGCACTATAGGCATATTCAAGCTTGGTCAGGAACATTTAAGTTTATGACAGCCTTCTAGCAAATGTTTGGAAAAGTGTTGAATTATAAAAACATCTTGTCTGGACAGTTAATTTGACCCGGGTTTGCTGGACCCAAGACATTGGTTGGCACAGGTCTCAGTCAAATGTCTGTTAATAAACAGATGTTACTTTAGAAATCAAAAAGAACATAAGTTTCAAAAATATTAACAATAATATGGAAATAATAAATGTAGTTGTATTTTAAGATGTTAGACCATTGGTACAAATCTGAATACTTCATCATTCAGGATAGTAAAAAATTTGAGTGTCCTGCAAAGGTTGACATGAAAGAGGTTGTATACTTTACTAACTTAAAGGTAATAAGTTTTGTCAGCATTGAAATCTTTCAAAATCTCTTTAAACTAATTTTTTACTTTGGATTTTTTTTTAGGTTGTTAACCCAAGTAATTATTGCAAGAGGCAAGTGTCTAAAAGTATTCACAGTGCTTTGTCACAACAAAATCTTATGACATATTCTAGAAAAATTAAGGTTGAGACAGGCAACTTGATATGTCACAAAAATAATCTTCTTGGAAAGGTAAAATTACACAGCATTTTTTTTTGTTAATTCACCAATCCTCAAGGCAGAGAAGGCCACTACAGACAAGGAGGCTACTTATTTGTGGTATAACCCTCTCTCAACTCAAAAACTCCGAAACACGAACCTTGATGAACAAGGCTGCTGCGCGGAGAAACGAGTTAAGCGCGGTACTACCAGGGATATGGTGGGGAATGAACTCGCTTAAGCGGCGAGCGCTCAACCACTACTACACAGCTACCACTACCACAGCTTTTATAGAAATTGTAGGTATCTTGATGATTGCATTTGCTTTAACAAGTCGTTATTTTCTATAACTGTTTACTTTAAAAGTTTACACTACAATGGTAGTAGAAAACTATATCAGTAAAAAAATTGTTCAGAGTGAATTTCTCAAAAAATAGACCATCAGTTGTCAAGTAAAATTTCTGAGTTTGTTAAACAAGGCATTTCAAATATTTGTGAGATTAAAAGAATTTTGAAACTAAATGTTAATGAGATGTTTGGAGAAAAAAATCTTCCAACTCCTAATAACCATAGAATTTATCCAAGAAATGATATTATCCGTGCTCATATAGTTATAAGATGTAAAAGCAAAGGTAATATAACATCAATTGAGGAGTGGACTTGTAAAACCAGCAAATTCACTTTTTTTCATTCTGCGATAATGGGCACAAAATGTTTTCCAGTAAATCAAATAGCTAAAAATTTAAAAATTAAAAGCTAAATAATAGATATCATTAAAAGAATATTTAAGACAAAAATTTAAAAATTGTACTCTTTTGATCTTATTTTATTACATTTAAAAAAAAATATTTTATCTGGTTTTGCATGCCAATTACTTTTATATCTGGTTTTGATCAGATATTTATTCCTAATTGGTTTTCAAAAAAGCTTTATAAAGTCAACTTGATTAGTGATGATTTTAATAATCAATATAATTGTGCAAAAGGGCTTAGAAAATGAGTAATTTTATTGTTTGATACTTTTATAGGATTGATAAAATTTTTATATGATTTTTTTCCTAAATAATGTCCACCAATTTTATATAGCGTTTTTAAAACAAAATGTTGATTAGATATTTTATCTTATTATTATCTTATCGACAACATTATTTTTTTAATCTGGTTTTGCGCTGACAGAATAATTTAAGCAGGTAAAATGTTATTAAAATAGTTGCTTTTAAATTGTTTGTAAATAATTTGTAAAAGATGTAGGAATATTATTACTACAAAAAAAATTTGCCAAGTCTTTTTTTTTTTAAAGTAAATTATTTGGTTTTGCAATTCCACTCCTCAATTGCAATCTTATTTTCAAAGAAAAATTTAATAAAAAAAGTTTAATTATGTTTTCTACAATATTAAATTTTCCTCTAAAACTATATCCACTTAGCCATTCCACCTCTTTTTTTTTAGACATTAAGGATTCTTTATTATCTCAAGGAATTATCCAGATATATCTTCTTATAGTTCTTTCAGCTTCCAGTTTTTCTGGATTTTCAAAAAGTTTTCTGTGATTAAACTTAAACTCAATTTGTTATGGTGGGGCACAGTCAATTGGGGTAGAGTGAATAGGTTGATTCACCATGATCCATTAATGATCTTAAACATTAAATTCATGCATTTTTAACAAATAAACTACATGAAAATGAGTTTATTAGTTTCAAGTTACAAATAATAATATTTGAATAATTTTTTAATTTTTTATTATTTTTTTAAGTTTTTATTTTTATATTGTCAAGTTTCAAAATGTCTATTATTTTATTTTATACTCATCTAATTAATAAAAGTGTGCCAAAAGTATAGTGTAAAGTGTCTTTACTCCCTCAGCCTTTAAGTTATTTGGCTATGCCCCTATTTAGTATAATTAATTCACGGCTGCGTTCATTTATTCACTGTGCCCCAATACTGGGGCACAGTGAATCACGTAACACAACTCACTTTAAACCTTTCTGTGAGCCGTTAGATAATAAATATTTTGGTTTTAGTGATTTCTTATCACGAAGGACATATATCTTAATCATTTCGCCTTGAGAAAAATAGAATACATATTTTAACTTCTACTCAATTTAAAAAATAAAGAAATCCGATCCACTGTGCCCGAACTTCCCCTATGTTTTTTAACCTTTTTAGTCATACCATATAAAAATAACAAAAAGTTTCTCAAAAAGTTGAAAGTTGCCCAATATTTACGACATTTTCAAATAGATGACACGTTGATTTCTGTCTTACACTTTCTTTTTCATATACTTCAAGAAAGTATTTATTTTTGTTATTCCAGAAACTTCTTCATCTTCTTTCAATTTTTTAATTCTGAACTTACAAAGATTTCTTTGCATTTCTACTACCTTCATGTTGCAAATAAAAATATTGTGTACAAATATACCAATGTTGTTTGTATACTTATTTGTATTAGTCTTTATGATTTACTCTTTTATATACACATTTTGTATTAAATTGTATTATTTGTTATGGTTAGGTCAGGTTAGGTTATTCAGTGTTTTGTTACTCTGTAAAAATGTTTTCTCGTTCAATGCAACCTTTGATTAGTTGAGGCAAAAGTTGCTGATTGTGTCCACGGAGATTATAATTTGTTGTTGAATTTATTAGGGTTTGAGGGAAATGAAAGTTGACTTCATCAATTTGGTAAGTAAATTTGAACTGTTAGATTAGGTCACCTCTTTTCCTGCAATCCTCAAGTGATGTTTGTTTCAGCATTTATAATCTTTTTTCATATGGTAGATGTTTTATCTCAGATATTGTTTTCGTTACACGTCTTTGGACTTTCTCTATCATTGCAATATCTTTTTTTAGGTGAGAAGACCAAACCTGAACTGCAAAATCTAAATGAAGACAAATGTATGCAAGGTACAGTGTTTTCCATAAAACTAGTCTGCGGATACTAAAAGCTTTTTTGAGACATTTGAGCATTTGATTTGAAATTAAGGCTGTTGTTTCGACTCGAGTTTTGACCTTTAAGTCATTGAAAACAATAATCCCAAGGTCTCGTTCAACTATCGTTTCTTTCAATGTACAACGGGGTTCATCTGACTGGGTCATTGTGTATGAGTGTGTTGACTTGTTAATGCATCCAGCATGCATAACTCTGCATTTATCGGTGTTAAAAGGCATTAGCCACTTGTGTGACCAGTCAATTATTTTATATATGTCAGCTTGAAGAAGGGTGGCATCTTGCAGCGGTTTAATGACTCCAATAATTTTACGATCATCAGCATAAAGATTTATATGGTGTGCAATATTGTCTGGCAAATCGTTAATAAATAAGATGAAAAGAAGTAGACCGAGCCCTGTGGCACACTGCTAATTACTGAGACCCACTCAGATGTTAATCCACCTAATAATGCTCTCTGTAGCCGACCAGTTAACCATTTCTCAATCCATTTTAGCAGAGTGTCACTAATACCATAAGCTAGCAGTTTGTGTAACAAACACCTATGTGGGACTTTTTCAAACGCTTTGGCAAAGTCTGTATAAATAACAACTATGGCGAACCCTTAGTGCATGCCTTGTGTTAGTATGTCACGTCCTTCCAGAAGATTTGTGACACACCCTCGCTTTGGAACAAAACCATGTTGAGCTTTAGATATAGGATTTTGTGTTGTGCAAAATTTCATTATGCGATCATATATGAGACTTTTCATGACTTTGCAGACTATAGATGTTAGTGATATCAGTCCGTAGTTTGATGGTTGAAGTTTACTTTTAAAATTTAAAGTTTACTTTTTTAAAAATTGGTGTTACATTAGATTTTTTCCACAAATCTGGAATATCACCGGTGGATATAGATTTCTTTTAGATAAGTGTGATACGGATTGCAAAGTATGTTGCACACTTTTTAAGTACACGTGAATGTATTTAGTTGTAACCTATGGCTTTATTTTCAGATAAACTTTTAAGTCTATTTTCTACTTCACGCTCTGAATGTTGTTCTCATCAAACTAACATATGGCTTGTGTGCATAGATCAAAAAATTGGCATAGAGCCTTCTTGTTCAACTGCAAACACTGTCTGGAAGTAATTGCCTAATATTGCGCAAGTTTAATCATTTTTCGTAGTTGTTAAACTGTTTGTTGTTTCTAGATTGCAAATTTGTTCATATGTATGCATTTTGTTCAGTTCAAATATGTTCAGTGTATGCATTTTGGGTTAGACTTAATTGCATAAGCTAGTTCTTCATATGAAAGCATAGCTTTCTTTACTACTTTTTTAACATTTTCGCATGCATCTTTATGTGCATTTCATAAATTTGCATGAGTACGGCGACCAGCAGCGATGTATTTGAGCCATAATATTTTTCTTTTACTGCTGCTTTTACCTCCGGTGTAACCCATAGTGCATCTTTTTTTTTAGGTGGAACTAAAGTTGATTGTAGGTGTTCTGCAATGGATTTTTTGTAGATATTAACAAGTAAGTTAAAATTATCATTAACTGTGTGACCTTCAAACATGGTATACCAGTTGTTTGAAGCTATTTTGATAGAGATTGCATCGTAATCAGCTTGACTCCAAATTAGACGTGGATGTGAGAGTTTTGGCACTGTTTCTTTGAAATGAACAGCTAATATACCAGTAATAACACAGTCTGATTGACCTGTTTTTGTAATCCCAAGTGGGTCATCTTCTGAGACTTTTACGAACCTATCTGAATCATCATTAATAATCAAATCAAGTGTTGATGATGGTTATTGATGATGGACTTGAATGACGGTAGGTTGAAAATTTTATTAGCTGTGTTAAGTTATTATCTTCTAAACAAGATTGGAACCTCAAATCTTGGGGGCTATCGCATGCCCAACGGTTGCAACTTTACCCTTTATTTCAATAGACTCATGCATAATATATATATATATATATATATATATATATATATATATATATATATATATATATATATATATATATATATATATATATATATATATATATATATATATATATATATATATATATTTATAATTATAATAACATTAGACAATATTGTTTTGTCCTTTAGGGCTCTTCAGCTATGTAAATAATTTTTATTTTTAAGAAAATCTTAGCAATATAACTAGAAAACTGTTTTAAAGCATATTAAATCATTTGTTGTGTCATGCCTAAGTGCTAAAACTTCAGAGTAGTGGGCTAGCATTATGCAAACACCAATGAAACTTCTCATAAGTATGTGCTCATAAGAGTACTCAACACTAATGAAGATTCTCCGGAAGTTTCGATAGCCTAATTTCTGAGATGAAATACGAGATTTTGGAAACCTGAGAATGATGGGTTATGGTGTTACACAAAATCTTTTTATAAAAGTTTCTAGCCATGGTAAACAGACACTTGCTTTCTGAAGAGTTTTTTTGGTGGATAGATATGGAAGTATTGGTTACAATTAGATATTGGAGCAGCACAATGAGAAGAAAATGGGATTTTGTCCTTAATTCTTAGCAAAAAATATCAAGGACAGAATCCCAATTAGATTTTAAGGTAGTTTTAATATTTTTTCAATTAACACATTAGTTTTTTTTAGGTCCTTAAACATTGATCAGGAATGCTTAGAAAGCAAAATAGAAGAGTGGAAGATGAGAAATGATTTTCTTAACATCCATTATAAACCAAAAGTGAGTGAATGTCAAGACGAGTTCCTTTTTGTTTACCAAACAAGCTGGCAAAAGAAACTGCTCAATAAATATGGAAATACAAGGGATTTTAGATGCAAAATACAAAACCACTCGGTATTCGTTGCCCTTGTTTTTCTTAGTTGTAAAAACTAATGTTGACATCCAAATTGTAGCAACATTTGTTTCAGAAAATGAAATCTTTGAATCAATTAAAAAAGCACTGAATGTAATAAAGTATTGTAATATTGATCAGAAACCCTTATATTGTATGACTGATTATTGTAATGAGGAAACATGAGCTGTGGAAACTGTTTTTATTGGCTTGTTTCTCACTGTTTACCTTAATTTATTTGCTTATAAAAATGATTTCTTTGTTTTCTTTTGTATTAACCAATCTGAAACACAAATTGTTGCTGAAATTAATGTCATGCTGATTATAACTTCTTTTTTTTCGTTTTTTTATTAGGGTGTGAAGTTTTTATATGCAATTTTCATAGAGAACAGGCATGCGATCGTTGGCTTAAAAAGACAGCAAACAGTTGCTACAGCAGAAAAAAATGAAATTTTGAGTATATTATGAGCTCTTGCTTGGTCAAAAACTTGTGAAGAGGAGGTAAAAGCCACACAAGCGTTATAGTTTTCAGAATTCTGTAGGCTTGAAATTTTTTCTAATTAAAAGTTATTGGTTGCCAATAAAGAAGGTATTTATTATTAATCATGAGTCAACTGTCTATAATTTTATTTGATAAATGATGTATTTAAAACTTTTACATGGTTTGAGTTTGTAAAATAAAAATGTTGTTTTAATGTAGAAGTAATCTGCTGCTACAGACAAAATCGTCTACTTATCAGTTGTAACACAAACAATGGTGTCAAGAGGCAAAATGCATCTTAAATATTCCTATTTAAAAAGATACAATAGTTCATCTTTAACTGGAATGTTGATCTTATTGACAGAGGAATTTTTCACTGATAAACTAGAAATTTTGTGTTTTTTCCCCAAACATTTTCTACATATTGAAGACAAGGCAACTAACATCTCTCTATGATAGTACACTTTTTCTGTACTAAAATTTTAACTTCACTTGAAATAAAGAAATTATGTATTTAATTTTGTAGAGAATAATGTTTTAAGTGTTGGTTTTGTTGTATTTGCAAATTTTAGTTATGCTGATTTCAACTTCAAAATGGATGCCCGATACAGAAGATATGCTTGTTAGGTGCCAAAATATCTCTACAATTGCCCGCACAGTTTTGTTAAGCATTGCTTAAAGCGAAAGTCCACCGCTGATTGCATGAATTTAAACAAAGCTGTTATGATTAAACCTGGTATTTTTTCAGTATCTAGTACCTTCGATACTTCAGTTAAATATTTTATATCATTTGGTGATAAGATTAGTATGCCAAAATGTACCTGCGTTAATTGGCTATCAACAGCTTACGTATGCAAACACTTTTTTGTTGTATTCCGGAAGTATCCTGCATGGTCTTGGAATGTGTCTGTTCTTTATAAGAATTCTCCATACTTAAATTAATATGTCGAAAATTATGAAATAGAGTATAAAAAAACAGCTTTTAATTCATTCAAGGCATTGTTGCCTCTAAAACAAGAACAGACTGTTATTGTCAATCAGAAACAGTCATGAAAAAATACTCAACCCATTTATTCTGATATAGATGTAAGGGAAATGTTAAATATAGTGAAAAATTTATCATTTAAGTTTGATGAAAACTCAGATAAAATCATGCTACTGCACAAAACTCTTTCTTCACTTATTGAAAAGTTGAACAAAGAAAGAGTTCGAGAATCGAGTATTCCTGTTTGTCGGTTATATGATAAATCGAGTAATTCATTAAAGAAATACATCCAAATACTTATTTGGAAACCAATAAGACTTCTATTTAAACGTGTTGGATCTAGAAAAGAAGAGGGCATATCTGCTTCGAAAATATTTATTACAGAAGAAGTTTACTCAGCTGACTCAGTTAAATTAGAAATTGTCGAAAAATCCATTTTTGGGTTTTTCAACAATTTCTATTTGTTGAAAAGCAACAAAATGTGAATGCTGGTTTCATCGTACATGTGAAAATATACCAGAATATGTGTTGGAAAATGAGAGTGCTGAATGGTTTTGTTCTGAGTGCTCAATAAATTTATAGTTTTATATCATCAATAATTTATTTGCATAATAATTTAATTATTTTCTAGAATTTAGCAATTTAGAGAGTTCCTATTTTGCAAGTTTACTGAGGTATCAATTTAGTTGTTTAGAGTTAATTCTATTTCTTTTTTAGAGTGAATCTTATTAATTTTAATGTTTAGAGTTAATACTATTTAGTCGGTTAGGGTTTAAGTTATTTAGTTGTCTAGAGTTCTTTAGTTATTTAGTTTTAGTAAGTTATTTAGTTAAAGTTATTTAGTTGTCAAGGTTATTTAGTTGATTAGAGTTAATCTTATTAAGTTGCCTAGAGTTAAGGTTGTTTAGTTGCCTAGAGTTTAAGTTATTTAGTTGATTAGAGTTAATATCATTTAGTTGTTTAGAGTTAAGGTTATTTAGTTGATTAGAGTTAATTTTATTTAGTTGTTTAGAGATAAGGTTATTTAGTTGGTTAGAGTTAACGTTAATTATGTTGTTGTTTATAGTTAATTATACTACTTTTACTGTAAAGATGTTTTACATTTTTTTATAGAGGTATTTAAGGCAAGTGTCACATTTGCAATTTTAATTGGCGTATATGGTTTTTCTAAAGTTATATATGTGAAAAGGTAATTTTGTATTTACTCCCTTTTACATTATTATAAGACATTATTCAATTATTATTAACGTTTTCAAAAACATATATGACGTCAACATATCTGACACCTTTTGGATCTTTAATCATTCTCTACAACATGACAAAAGCCGTCGTAACATAGTTGTACGATGAACGGTATATTATGTAAAAACCGTATGATCCATTAATTAGGCAATGTGAACACACACATTCTAAAGGTTGCTTTTGTTGTGTTTTGTTGTTGTTATTGTTGTTGTTTTTAATTAGTTTATCCTACTATTTAAAAAGTGTTATAGCAATTTTTTGTTAATTTTGAATTGTATCATTAAATACCTTATAATTACCTTTAAATACATTTTTTTATATATATTGTTAATTTGATAAGTTTGTTTTTAAGGTCATAATTTATTTATTTAAAGATCTACTATTAGACATTTAAAAATAAAAGGTGTTTTTTATTTAAAAAAATACTGATAAAAAAGATATTCCTAAAACCAATTTTATTTACATGTTTTGAAGGGTGGCTCTTGAAAAGAAAAACTTTGAAAAAACACTCCTACCTCTCTCCTACCCCTGAATATATTGAATAAAATAATAATAACTTTATAATTTTTTTTAATAAAAAAATATTTTTAGGCAAAGATCTATCCTAGCCAACTTTGATACCGGTATACCGGTATGGGCGGCCAAAAATTTTAGCTTAAACTCCAGCTCGAAGTATTTCAATACTTATAGAATACTTACATAATCTTTTCTTATAGAGTGTACAGGCCATGTTTGAATGTTTTCGGTAGCATTTTAATGTTTTTCCCGCCGATTCTGACACAATTCCGATTGTCGGAATCGGCGCGAAAAACATTAAAACGCTCTCGAAAACTGTCGTAAATAAAAAAAAAAAAAATAAGGTTCTTAATGCGTCCACGGGGATATGATCGGTATGTCCAAAAAATTTTTGGATACGTCGTTGTTAGTGGTCGCTCAAGACCCTTAGAAATATGGCAGGTCCCTAAAATTTTGAAAAAATAAGTTGTTCTAAAGAAGATTAACCTAGTACTCAAAACAAGCAAAGTTATATAAAAATTTCAAAAAGAATACTAATTTTTTATAAAAATTGTTATTTTAAATTTAATTGCATTTTAAATTTAATTTTATTTTTAAGCGATTATATAAGAAATGTTTTTTATATAAAAAAAGAAATTTTAATCCAGTGTTATTTTACTATATTTAACACATTCAGACTGTAGGCGATGATGTTTTTAAAAATTCTTGTTTTAAGAGCCGCCCTAATGTTTTGCTGACGAAATTTATTGCCTATAATCAAAGTTATTAATATTTAAACTGTGCTTACAGACAAAAATTTAGTCCTTGACATTTGTTTGCAAAGTGCAGCCTTCTACTCGTCTTGTAAAATGCTGCCTTTCTATTTTCGGCCTTATTAATAACTCTGGTTTGCGCCAGATTTACCTATTGACAGACTAGGTAAATCTGGCCCACGGCTTTTTCAACCTAGGACCTGACAATTTCAGGGGTTTGTTAAAAATATTAAATGTTAAAAACGAGGATCTTTTTTATAGTCTGCAATTTGGCTACTTATAAATGATGCGGGCCCCAAATATTGATTCTACTGAAGGTCTCCGAGAAAATCTGGATTTGATCCTTGGTCATATCAACAGACCAACACTTTAAATTTAGAATCAAACCTTGAAACAAGTATTTTAAAACCTACCCTAGAATTTACATAGACTACTACATAGTCATTAGGATCATGGTTAGGGTATAGTTTTAACTGATACTCGTTTTGCGTACAATATCTTTTTACTGATATTAAGGGGTGGCTTAAAATACTCATCCTCCAACAAAAGTCACACCCTAGGACTATCTTAATATAAACATTTTGTTTTCTCGGTATCTAGAACATAACTTAGCCATAAAAAATTTCTTTTTAGTCATTTATAAAGGTTTATAGCAAGTTCCATTTCATCTAAATTTTAGACTATTGCGTGCTTCAATTTATCTAGATTTGAGAGGTTAAAATATAGTTTTTGTTTTCTGTTGTGTTACTTCAAGCCAACCGTTTTAGAAACCTAAGCGCACTTGTCAAAGCGTAGTTCAAGAGCCACTTTTTGTTTTGGATTTGGCTTATGGCACGCGTGATATCGGTAAATTTTGACACGGGAAAGTACCAAAATGCTATTTTAATTATAGTGCTCAGAGACAAGACCATTATGTCTTCCTAGAACTTCCGTTGAATATTTGTTTCAAATCGTACTATTAATTAAATAGCCTCATTTTTCAGGCATTGTAAAGTTTTAAAAATTGAAATGATATTTCGTGTGGAATATTTGCAATTATTAAAATAAATATTTTGTTGAAAATGTTAAGAAAAGCTCAAAATCTGAGCTTCGGAACATGATCCCAAGAGGTTTTATTTTATATTAATTTGGACACCAGTATTTGGATAGTAGAAATCGTTAATACCTAGCTAAAACCACAACTTCTAAATTCTATCCGCGAGCAAGCTAGGCTAATTGAATAACACTTTGTTTAAAAATTTAAAAAAAGGTATTTTAATTGGTGTTAAAATTTTATAGAATGAAATTGGAAGAGAAAGATTACTACAGTAGAATATCGTTGTAAGTCGGACTCTCATAGAAGATAGATAAATAGTCTGACATAGCGAATGTCCGACTTATGCAAAGCTATCGGTATTTATAGAAAGTTCAAAGGGAATAGAAAATCTGTTCAAATTGGTAAAAGTCCAACTTATCCAGTGTCCGAGTTAACTGAATTCTACTCTATTTGCAAGGTGTTCTGTATAACATACTAAAAAAAGGACTGTCGAATATTCTTCAAAATTTGGATTACTAAATTTACTGAAAGGCGAAGATGACTTTTCAGTTAACGTCGGGGTACATTTATGGACTTAATTCCTCTTAAATTTGGTCTAGATTAGCCAGTTAAATTCCGGTCTTAAAAAGTCAACTTCGACTGTGCTTATGCTGGAAAACTTTTTAAACCCAAGAACAAACAAAAAGGGATATTGGTTCTTCTGAATTATTTCCATCTTTTTAAAATAGCTCAAAATCAGTAGCGTAGAAAGAGGGGCCAAAGGGGAAATAGCCCCGGGCGTGAAGGCTTAAAGGAGCCAAAAAAAAATTAAGGAGAAGAAAAAAAAAATTATTGTTAAAAAGGCGCATTTTTTTAATTATTGCCATAGGCGCAAAAATACTTACTACGCCGCTGCTTAGGCAGGAAATAGGAAACCAATACATCAAACCTTAATCTGGATAAGACCGTTTGGTTACTAGAGGTCACTTTTATTTGGTTATTAAATTAACCATTGACATATATGATCATTTTTTAGTAGAGATTCCTTTTGAAAAATACTATTCTATTCAAGAAGCACATTTTCTGTAAAGATGAATAATAACGAAAAAAGTTAATTCCATCTAAGACCGCTTTGAAACAAAGTTCTATCATGGAAATTTCCGTATCGTTCATAGAAAAATCAGATTTTTTCATAATAGACTATTATGAAAATATTTACTTTTTAAAAAAAAAAGGTAAATTAATCAAAGTTTGAAAAATAGATTTCAATAGGTTTATCAAAACAATATTTGATGGACTTAACAAAACATTTTTCAACTCATTTAGATAGTTGACTTGGTAACAAAAAGATAAGTAAAGTTTTTGCGGCTTTCCATAAACAAAAGGTATTATAAACATTTTAAAACAATCGGCATATTTTGCATAATCCACTCAGAAGTTGATCTAAGTCAATAAATAATAAGTTTGTTATTATGAGTAATTTGCGTGAGGCATAAACCTTGAGCAAATTACTCATAATTACAAGTAAACTTTTATTGACATCTCAGCGATAGTTTCTTTTGCCAACCTAGCTAACCTTGCACCATATACTCTTGATTTAGATTTTTGACACGTTTTTGAGTTTTTGACACTTCTGTCGGTAACTTTTCATGTTTATTTTCCTGAATTAGCCATAATTTTTAAGAACAATTATGTTTACATATATAGAAAAACTTATAGAAAAACTAAAAGCCTTGTGTTTACTTTATTTGCTTCGTGCTTTTTTTATTATGGGAAAATATAAATATGATTTAAATTCAGGTAGAAAAGCAGGTGGTAACAGGATGTTTATAAAAAGTATTTTTGAGGAAATCAATTTCCCTCAGCATCAACAGTCTGCTATACAAAAGGTTTGAATTCTCAATCCAAAATCACTAATTTAACTCAATCAAAAATCTTGACATCAACATCTTCAAAAAAGTTATCGCATAGCAGTAATAATGATAATAATAACAATAATGATAATAATAATAATAATAATGATAATAATAATGATAATAATAACAATAATAATAATAATAATAATAATAATAATAATAATGGTAAAAGTTGATAACTCAAAGAAATTGCCTTTAAGGTTTATTTTTTTTGGCACAGACATTTTAAAATCAGTTGTTACTTTGATTGAACATTGTCGACAGTGTAATGATAGTTCAACTAAAATCTTAACCGATTTATAGAAAAAGAAAGAATTGGCTGCATTTTAAACATTTCTTGTAAAACATCTTCGTGCAATTGGAAGTAGTCTTTTTATTCTAGCAAAGAAATTGAAAAGCAAGGTCCTGGAATGTCACCATTTGAAATTAATCATAGATCTGTTGTTGCCATAAGAGAAATAAGAAGTCATTTTGGTTTAGAAAAATTTGTGGCCCAATAAACTTACCTGCTACAATGAACATAAAAGCATTTAATGATATTCAAGATAAAATTTATCATATATCAAAGAGTAGCTGATGTGAAAATAAAAAATGTAGCAAATCAATTTTGATATTTTAAAATCAATATACAACAAATTGATTTTGATATTAATGCAGTAGCTGATGTTGTTGTTTCCTGTGATAGAACTTGACAAAAAAGGGGTCATTCCTTACTTAATTGTGTTGTCTCTTTTTTTACTAGTGACTAAAAGAATGGCATTGATTATCGGGTTCTTTCAAAAATATGCAATGTGTGTGCATCATTAGAATCAAGAAAAAATAGTGATGTAGATCTTTATATAAATATAAAGCATTGTCCTAAAGAAGTATTTGTTGGAGGTACCACTTTAGAAATAAGTATTGCATCAGCAGTAATTTCAAACAGTTATGATATTTCTGCTATATTAGACATATTTTAATGTTTAAATGTTACACGAGGTACATTTGCTACTCAGTACTGTACCAAGACATACCAAGAAAGAATAAAGTTGAAGGAAAAGAAATCGCTTGACTCCATTAAACAAAGAAAAAAGCAATATGGTTTTACTGATATAGTAATTGATTGTGATATATGTATTTTTACGTATGTAATTTAAATGTATATTTTACTTTTATATATGTATAACATCTTATGAAACAGGAGTGTTTTAGATTTTAGTTTTTTGTTATTTTTTAATTAAGTTTATGTTATCATAGTTATTGTGTTTTGTAACGTAGTTATTGCATATTGTATTTTAAAGTTATTTTTTTTATTATTAACTAAATAATTTTATTTTGGTTAAATTTTTTCCAAAAAATAAAGTTTTCACACTATCCTTTTTTTTCTATATTTTCAATAATGGCCAAGACATTGTTTTGCAATAATTTTCTGACCTTTATATATGTATTTTTTATTTTTTTTTCATTGAAAATCTAAACTATTGTTTTTCTCAAAATATAAGTCTCTTGCACGCTGCGATAAATATCTTGTGATTGGATTGTCTGTTTGTGTTAAAATTTTCAGGAGTTGTTTTTATTATATATATGTATATTCACCTTACCAAAATAATTCATGTTAGTTAACTGGTTCCAAAAATAAGTTCTAGGTTCTAAGTCTTTTTGGGGCTATTTTTAGACCATTAACCGGTTTTCTTACAAAAGCTTGAATAATTTGTTAAATTATTTGATTTTGGCAAGTTGAGTGTAATCATCTGATATTAAAAAACTGTGAAAATTTTTATTCTGTATTTTAAATATGATATACTACACTTTGTATAAAAATCATAAAAAAAGAGTGCATTTTTAATATTTTGATTTTATTGGTATAGGACCACCTTAAAGAGTTATTTTAAAAAATGAAGCTTTTGATTGCAATAGCAGTCATTGGAGTCATTGCAGCTGAAACAGGTTTAACCTAGTTTATTAGTCTTTTTTTGAATATCATAAACCAGATTAAAATTTAACTAAAAAGTTGTAAAAATAACTCAAAACTAATTATTTATTACAGTTTTAGTTCAAGTAAAACAAAAATCTTCTTATATTGAGGTAAGTGAAAAAAAAAAAATGATTTCAGTTCATTTTTATAAAAATCGAACAACGTATTAAGTTTGAAAACCCTATTTAAATATCTTTATTGTTTGATATTGAAGTTCAAAATAAACTTATTAAGTTTATGATGCAGAACTTATATTTAGCTTATTTTTAACTTAATTCAGATGTTTTACACTGTAAAGGTTATACAAAAGTCGAACAGTCTTTTACTGACAACATGAACACATTCACACACAAGCACACTCACAGGCGCACGCACACACAAACACACTCAAAACAAAACAGAGATTTTGATAATAAGTATAAACGTCTTTTTGACGTAAGTTAATCTTTTGACCCATAAATTAATAAACTTTATAGTTCAAACTTAAATTTAATAAAACGGTAACTGATCCAAGTATGTAATATAATGATATGTTTATGTATAGTGTTTTCGAACATTTTTCGGATGTATAACATCAACCAAAACGTCATGGATAGAAAAAGCCAAGTGCTTTCTTGATGTCGGGAACTGTTTATACAGTGCTTGCCCTAAAGGTGTAAGTCATTCTTATATATATATATATATATATATATATATATATATATATATATATATATATATATATATATATATATATATATATATATATATATATATATATATATATATGTATATATGTTATACTAATTATATTTTCAAGCATTCAATTATTTATTCATAAGCATTCTATGGTTGGTTATTCATTATTTATAAGCATTCTATGGTTGAGAATATAATTAGTTTAAAATATTTAACTAATGTAACTTTAAAATCAAACAACAAGGTGATTGTGTAAAAATTAAGAAAAATCTATTTAAAATATATTTATGTCATGTTTGTTTACATATATAAATATTATTGTAAAAAAACGTTCTACATACATTTTAGTGTCTTGAAAAAGCCAAAGAATGCTACATAAAGGCCGCTTCTTACGACGATTTTATTGCTTGCATCAATTACTTAAAAGCCTGTTTGATTAAATATTGTTTTTTTGAGAAAATATTTTTTTTTGTTCAATTTCTATTGCAAATAAACTAAAATCAAAGCTTTTTGTTTTAATTCGCCGAACAATTTATATCAATTTTAAAAAACATATCTAATTAAACAAACCAAGGACATATAAATAGATAATTATTACGTCCTACTATTAAGTCCTTGAACAAACTAAATAAGTTTTGGAGGTAATATTTTTATGTTTTAAGCCTTCTCCAAATGCCTTCAAAAAATCTTGTAAACAATTTTAAATTTAATTGAACTGAAGCAAAACGAATTTCATAAAAAGTTGTGGCAAAAAGTAACCATCAGTAATACACATATTAGAAAATACACATATTAGAAAAATATTTCTTTTACAAAAATTCATTTAATTACATTTTAAATAAAAAATTAAAAAAAAGAAAAAACTGGTTATAAGGATATATTTCTGAATGCAAAATCTCAATGAAATGCAAGTACGTCTCAATGCAAAAACTTTTTTTAAAACACTTGAAATTTTATATTTAAAGTTAAAGTTGAGGATTAAAACAAAATTGGTTTTTTGAATCGCCATATAAGGTTCTAGACGACATCACCATGGTATGGATAGTTTGATTACAGTAAATTTTATACTTACGTTAACAAATATAAACGTTTGTTTAAGGGAATTATATATCGATACCTTGATATGCAAATTAGGTAACTCCATTTTATTACAAAATGACTTAATGATGATTTATGATGTTTTCATTAAATAGAAATTAGCCGGTTTACTGGAAACCAGTGATTGCATGCAAGCGTGTAAAACATTTACCACTCTCCTACAGCAGTTTGAGCAACGATGGAAAATTATGTTTATCTAAATTCTTACAATTTGAACCATTCTAATACTTTGTAAGAACTTCTTTCCATGCTTGTTTGATATGACAATAGACACCTCTATCCAATGAATATATTATATGTGAATAATGCTCTGGTAGACAAATCTAGATTATATTGTGTTTTTTGCACAGCAATACCACTTCCAAAGTTATGTGAGTTGTATGCCCATCTTATACTAAAATATGAAAACCACTAATTTGCTCAGTTTCGGGTATAAATACTTCTTTCAACAATTCAATAATTGTATCGTGCTCCGTCCTACCTGATTTTGAAATTGAATATTTGGTGCCACTTGGACCACCTCTTGCCCAGTCAGGACAAAAGTTTCTTTTAGTTATGTATATCACAAATGGTGGTGCGAAATGCCCATTTGCGCTGCAGCAATTGTTTAATTGTACAGTATAATAAATTTTTCATTGTTGCAAGATTTGCCCCAAAACCTGTTTCACCACAATTTCATATATGCAACCCAGAAGTTATACCAGTCTTTTGATATTGCTTAGCGACGTATTCAAAATAACAATCAACAACGTACAAGAAGCGTACAAGATGCCAAGTTACCCGCTTTTTTTTGTTAAAATTTCTTTTCACCATCTCTTCATAAAGGTATAAAGCAAGTCTTTACTAAGCTTTCCATTTTTAATTAAGTGCAACTGATCTTCGCGTTTAAGGTAACCACATACGATTTCTTCGACTTAATTTCGGGTTAAACCATAACGCCTGACATCAAGTAATTGCAACGTATGCACTATCAATTTTTCTGTTTCATTTGAGAGTGCCGTTGTTGTACCTGAGCCATGGAAGCCTTTGTTGTTGTTATTTTTGCGTTGAAACTGTTTGAATGCAGCTTTTCTCAATGAAGTTTTATTTTCTTTTATATCAGTTAATGCGGCTAGTATATCGTCTTGCTTGCATGCTTTTGTTTTTTTAGTTGAAATGTTAAACTGAGTGAGTTAAATTGAATTGAGTGGGTGATGGTTACATTGAGAAATAAAACAATAATTGATTTTTAATGAGTAAGAGATGATTATATTAACAAATAACATTATAGTTCATTTTTAATTATAAAAATGTATTAAGATATGTTCTGGATTTGGGAACAAAGCAACAAGAATTAATCCATTTTCAGAGCAAAACTCACTATGTTCGAGAGAGTTATGTGACGCTTGACCATCAAAAAAAATAAATAATTGGTATAGGAATTTCTTCTTTTATCAAAAATGAATGAAAAACGTTGGTCATCTATTCAAAAAAGCATTATGCAGTCATCCAACCATTTTCACTTTATTAAATCCTGACGGAGCAGCATTTATAATTCTATTTGGAAGACAAATATATTTAAAAATTAATAATGATGGAGCAAAGGTTCCGCTGGCATTTAATGCCAATATAGTGGTGATTTTTTTATTACTTTGAGCACTTTCTTTATATGTATTTTGCCTCTTTCACCAATTAAAAATTTAGTTTTTGGTGACAACTGAATACCAATCTCATCCATATTGAAAACGCGCATCGAATCATTTATACATTGAACATTTTCATGTAAAAGCTTCAAATATTTGGAAAATCAACCGTTTAAGGCTTTTTCAGTTACTCCTCTTCTAGCTCGGTTTAAGTATTCACCTCGTTTTTGAGATAAAACCAACCTTTTGAAGAACGGTTGTTAGTAAATTGCGTTTTTATGTTGTTGGAATTCAAAAATGTGTGCACAATATCTAATAGCTGTACTACAGACATGGCAATGTGTTCACCTAGAACGGATTCGCATCCGCAGTGTTGTATCTTCATAGAATTTCTTCCAGATATTTTATCACAAAACGTCTAACAAGGATTTCCAAACGTCTTGCTAGCTTTGCACGCAACCATAACTTTCAACTGCATTAATAGCCTCACGTAATTGACAATCTGTATATTGGAGTCTTCCTTTTAAGCACGAAGCTTTTGTCTTATACTTTTGTCTTGCTATTTTAACAGAATCTAAGCAAAGTAATATTTATTTTTATAGTAAAAAGAAACAAATTGAATATTCATTGGACAAACGACATTGAATGGTATGGAATAACATTTTTTTTTAGTTCATGCATATCGTACTATCAAAAATACTACATAGATACTTTAATGATGAGTGGTTTTAATAATATTAATAATGATTCATGCTTTATTTACCTGATTTAGTCAATTAGGAAATTTTATGAAATTTTTTTAAAGTAGTAACTGTTAGAAGCCTTTCAAATAAAATAAAATAAAAAAAATTATTTATTTTTTTTATTTGAAAGGCTCTAACAGTTACTACTTTAAAAAAAGTATTTTCATATGTTGACGTAATAAACTCACTGAGTTTATAAAAGTAACTATGTATTGCGGTTTTTATGGATTGTAATAGAAGTGCATGACGATAGTTTTGATACACAAAATATAAAAACAAAAAAAAATACTACATTTTGCAAAATTTATGTTAGTATTTAAAACTTTTAATAAGTGTCGACTCACAGTAGGTGCGGAAATCACCCTGTGTATTGTTAAAATTAAGTTAGTGTTTGTTTATACTTTTTTTAAATATATCAATAAATTTTATTGTTTTCTAACTTTTGCCAAAAACCGTGTTTCACAAGCATAGTCCCCGACATCTAACCAAAAAGTCTGATTTTTTTTAGTAATGTTAGTAGAATGTAGTAAAAGAGCCGTCAAGGACGGGAGTTATAGGGGTGTTCTACCCCACCAAAGTTGTCATACAAACATTTGAGTTAGCACATTGAGCAAGTTTTGAACTATAGTTCACAAACTGCAAATATTGAGGACCTTTTTTTTTTTGGTGTCTTTAGTTGTCAAAAAATATACACAACACCCTCTCCCCCACGGTAGACCACATTGGAACGCCCCTGTCTAGTAATTACTTATTAAATGTGTTGTTTCATATTTATGAATAGGTGGCTAGATGTAGCTTTTTTAACTATTTGAGCTTTGTAACACTAACGGCAGTTTTTTTGTAAATATCAAAGCGCAGTCTTAATGACTATGAATTTAGATAACATTTAAACATGCATTCATTATTAAAAAAATTTGTGTGGGATCATTTTGGAGCTTTAAAAAAAAAAAAAATTAAACAAAGTTAGCCAACTTACCCCTCCCTAGGGTAGTTGGTGCAGACTATAAAAAAGAGCATTTTTGTGCTTTTGAGTGCAAAATTTATAGAATTTTTTTACTACTTACTTTGCGGGTATTTTAGAGCAATAATTTAATATTACTTTTAGTTGGTACCAACTATTGTTTCATATAACAAGCCACAACAGTAGCCCACTTTTTATCTCTTAAAAAAAAACCTAACATTTTTTTTTTAATTTTTCTAAAAAATATATTTTTTCAATACTATTAAAAATTAGAAAGAAAAAAAAAACATAATTTGTAAAAACATTTTTTTTTCCCATAAAAAACGCTATAGCCAACTTTCCCTGTGAAACTGTTGCCAACTCACCCTTAAAGTCTTTTTTGAATATACAGTCTAAAGATCCTAAAAAACGGCAACTAATCAAAAAAAAAAGATTACCAATTGTAAACTTCATACAACTAAGTACTTACTTTATAGAGTAAAAAGAAGCGTTGTTCCAAAAGTTACGTTACAAAAAACACAAAAATCCAAATATCAGTGTATGCGCTGATCCTAGCAATACTCCAGTAAAAGACGAAATGGTTAATTAGAAAGGCTCTATATAACTTTTTGCACTTTCTAATGAAAGGCCTTAAAGATAAACGCAGTTCGTCAACTTACCCCTGCTGCCAACTAGCTCCGGTCTCCCTTTTTTTTTGATTTTTTTTTTTTTTTCGTGAAAGTTTTGATAAAATTATTTCGGAATCATTTCATATTGAAGTTTAAACATGAATTACAAGTTTCGCTAGATATTTAATTTGTATATGTTTAGAGCATTTATTTTGTGCCTCAAATATCTTAAAGCTGACTCTTTTCATCAATCTTATCTCTTGATTCCAAATAATCACATCCTACCTTATATAGCAAAAAAACAGGTTGATCCATTGCTTGATATAAGTATCACTTCAGCTTCTGTATCTAAAGTGATATTCTGCTTAGACTCTTCTACAGCTTGTGGTCCGTACAACATACCAATTATAGAATTATCCAGAGCTGTCGTCTATACTTTCAAAACGATTTAATGAGTGGTTATCAGAGTCTTGTTTTCTAGACTGCTGGAACGCGGCATCTGTTATCCCTATTTTCATAAATTATGGAGAGCGATCTGACTCATCTAACTACCGCCCATTTGATTTTTTTCCTAACATAAGTAAAGTCTTTGAGTCCCTAATTAAAAAAACACCTAATCTCTCATCTTGAATCTAAAAATTTATTTTCTAATTATCAATATGAATATTGATCTTGTGGTTCTACTATTGATTTGTAAACGGTAATAACTGATAAGTTTTATCGTGAATTAGATAGATGTACATCTATCTAATTCGAGATAAAAAGCTATCAGTTATTACATCTCCACATATGTGGAGAGGTTAAGACTATCGCTCTCAATATTTCTAAAGCCTTTGACAATGCTTGGCATGCAAGTCTTCAGGCACGGACTGGCCCATTGGGAAATTTCCCGGTGCGTCTCACCATCCTTTGCGCCCCTTCCCACGCTACAATATTATTACCATATGTTATTTATGAATAATAACTGTAAAACCATTTGTGTAATCACTTTAGGTGCAAATTCACGATCCTTCAATTTCTGATAATTGAAGCATTATGTTAATCAGAGGCGGACACAGAAATATTTAGGAGGAGGGGGGTGTGTGGAGTCTAAATGATTTTTGAAAAATATTTTTTGACATTTAACAAATACTCATGTGAATCTGTTTTTCTCAAGCTGTTTACATTACTAAATAATAGTTTAAACTAGACCCGAAAATAACTTTGCTTTGTTTGAATTTAAAATTTTAAAAAAGTAAAAGTTAAGAAAATTCTGAGTGGGGTCTCTAGACCTTTAAAACCCAATTTAAAGCCCAGACCTTTAAAACCCAGACCTTGAAAACCCAATACGCTCCTGATGTATATCACAAACCTGATAGCAAACGGCTTTGAAACTTTTTATTTTTAATTCCAAATGCGAGTCACAATTCCTTTAAATGCAAAATTGTTGCATTTATTTGCATTGATTTGAATTGTTTCCTTCTTTTAGAAATTACTCCAAGGGCAATTGAAATTTTAGAAAATACTCCAAGGGCAATGACGCTAAAAAGAACAACGGAAAATCCTGCTCTAATTGCATTTTAAGTAAATTTTATAATTATTCAAAAATTTAATGATTTTCAAATATCCGCAGGTCTCAAATTTAAAACTGCGTTTTTTTGTAAAGAAAAGCGGTTTTATATTTTTTTCACAACATTTTATTTAATAAGCTTTCTTTACGATTTGTTTGTTTCTTTGTTTTTTAGGTGTACGCGCAAAACAAACACGAGATCAGCGGTAACAATAAAAGTAATCATTAAAAAAAAGTAATTAAAACAAACAACGCAAAACAGACTTTAATTTAGCATAAATAAAAGAAATCGTTTAAAGAAGTAGTTTAAAAAATAACGTTAAACAAAACAAAAAAATATCACACCAGCGTAGAAATATTAAGGAAACTGATTAATAAATATATAAAAAAACTTAAAAAAAAAATTTTTCAAAGTGGACTAAAAAGTAAAAAACTAACTATTTCACGGGACCCAAGGACTTTATGTACGTATGCAACCCAGGGGCGGATCCAGGAAATTTTTTGGGTACATCTGATTTTTCCACGTGCAATTCCCCCCCCCCCCCCCCCACACACAATTCCGGAGTTGGAGGGGAAGGATTAACACACCATATATATACACAGGGCCATTCCGAAAAGATCTTCAAGGAGGAGGAGGGGGGGGGGAAGGAAATAACGTATGTTTTTGCCGAGTTACTTCTAAAAAAAAAAAAGTCATCGTTTACTGACATTTGCTGACTATAGTTAAAAACTTGCCTAATACAAGTCTAAATTTGCCGACTAATTTTTAATAAAGTTTTTGTAGGGGGTGGGGGGGTTAGACACCGCTCTTCCCTAGTGACAACTCTGTATTTATAAAAAATATACGCAAGGATATTACTAGGACATCTTACCATAGTAAAATTGTATATTTACATAAAATTTAGAAATTTATTTATATTGACAAGTTAGATTTATTTATACTCACAAATTAGCTTAATATTTTCACATTCCATTTTTAAATTATAATCTTACACATTTTACACATCTTATATTTTTATCGTAAATAATTATATATTATGTTTATATTGTAACAAACATAAAAAATATAAATATAACAAAATAATTACTTATTATAATAATAAATATTGAATTTTATATAAAGAAATTAGATGCCGCAATCTTAGTTTTACATTTTGCATAGCAAAAGAGTTTTAAAATCTTTATTCTATTTAAACTTGCATAATACATAAAACTTCAAAAAATAAAAACGTTTACACTATAATTATTACAACATAGCATTTACAAAGAATGATAACAGCAACAACGATATATCTGAAACGAACGTATGTAACGCGATGTATGCCAATAATTTCTTTATGCCAAATAATGTTTTAAAAAGATTTGTGGCTATGAAAATAGCCGGTTTTTTTTTACTAGTCGCAAATAAAGATGACTTTTTTTGTTGTGTTTTTATTTTTAGTAATTTGTATTTTTTTAAACTTTATATTTTTAAATTTTTTTTTAATATATTTTATATTTATTTCAATTTTACTTAAAAGTTAATCTACGATTAGTAGTAGCAAACTTATCAATGACTTTTTTTATACCTATAACTATCTCTGTATGAATATTCATTAATGCTAAACCATTTAGGCGGTCCTGAACCATGGTGCTTCGCATGTAATTTTTTAGGCGCCGAAGCGAAGAAAATGACCGCTCACACTCACATGAAGTTAATGGAAAGGTAGCAAGTAACTTTAGACAAACTTTTATGTTTTCAAAACCAGGAAAATTTATCGCTTTTAAAGTCTCAGAAATATTAGAAGGGATATCTCTTTTAAAATTTAACCAGAAGGCTTCCCATAAATCAAGCTCACCAGCAAGCGGATTCGGTAAATCTGTTCCATAAAAGTCACTGAAAGATATGATAGAGTCTTTCCAACTGGTGTCACGAGAACATTGCACTACTGAAATCATTTTTCTAGGAACTAGCACAAGTGCTTTATAACATTTTAAGGTAGTATCATCAAACCTTGTGTCTAGTTCAACACTGAGATGGTCTAACAAAGGAATCGTGATAACAAACTTAAAATAATCAGAAATAGATTCAGAAGGTGTATTATCTCTGTTTTTGGAAATAAAGGAAGTTCTTGGCTTTGTTTCGGCAACATTAATATTTTGTGCAATTTTTAAAGCCTGTTCATAACACATTTGATGGTGCTGATCAACTACATTTCTAAATGAAGATACAACATCTTTCAACGCCTGAATAAGATTTAAACCATCATAAATATCATTACTCTTTGACTGCAACATTCGCGTTATGGGAAGAGTTAAGTCAAACACATTTCTTGTTATGCACATAGCAACAATAAAATCAAAACCTGTAATTAGTTTCAGAAGAGACGATGCACTTGAAGATGTTGAGTGATTAAAACTCTTACTGACATTTAAAGACATCTCTTCAAGACAAGAGACCAAAGGAATAAAAAGTTCTTAAAAAGTGTCTAATCCATTTACTTTTTCCACCCAACGTGTCCTGCAAACATCTTTTAACTTTTTTTTAACAGCCGATGGAACAGTACTTTCGATATGCTCCTCTAACTTTTGTTGTCTTGTAGGTGAAAGATTAAAAAAATATGATACTTCTTTAACATGTGTCAGAAGATTCTTAATATATTGTACGTTGCACGAGGCACAAATAGCTAAATTTAGCCTATGGCTATAGCAATGAACAAATGAAGCTTTTTCATTTAGATTTAAAATGCGAGAGGACAATCCTTTGGTATGACCAGCCATTGCTCCAGCACCATCATATGACTAACCTCGGCAATTCATGATATCTAAAGAAAAATCTGAAATAATTTTTAACAAAATATCAAATAATCCTTCACCAGTAACACCATTTGTGCAATGTAAAAAACTGATAAATTCTTCTCTTATATTAAACTTCGAAACAACAAATCGTATAACTAATGATAGCTGTTCTTTATTTGAACTGTCAGAAGCTTCATCAGCAATAATAGAAAAATATTTAGAATTTTTAATTTCTGCTATTATTGTGTCAGTAATAACTTCTCCACGACACCTTACTAACTGATTTTGTGATGTCTTAGATATATAAGATGCATTTCGTTGATGATATTTAAGATGATCTTCAAGAACTTTATCACCAGCTTTAACACGAAAATGTAACAATTCAATAAAATTACCTACAGTATGATTAGAAAACTCACCATTTTCAGGATGAAACTCCGAATCATCTCTATGGCCTCGTAAAGAAAGACCAAGACGTCCACAGAGAATAATTGTTTCAATAATAGGTTGTAATAACTGTCGGTTTTTAGAAATCTGTGACTGAACTATTTTTTGAGATGTAATATCTATTGATTCTGTTTTACAAGACCAAATGGACGACATTGAAAATATAACTTCAGCGGTTTTTACATGTAAGCTTTTATTTCTGCAGACAGACCTATCATTGGTTTTGCCAAATGCATGTATCTGAAAGTAACGAGAAGCTTCATTCCAGCGATCAAAAGGCTTACTAAATAATCTTTCGATTAAACTACATTCAGATGGAAAGTTGCACCCAAAAAGTACACATGGCAAACAGAAGGCTCCATCAAATATTTTCGAATATGTGAGCCATGGAAATTTTTCCATCCACTTAAATTGAAAACTTCGCCCATTCAGATTTTTAGGAAAAGAATACGTTTTACAAGGTACAAAAACAGATTTAACTAAATGTTGAAGTTTTTTTTTTTTTTTTTTTTTTTTAAACATCTTCGCTTCCAACAAGGCTGCAAGCAGCCACTAATTAAAGTTGGAAGTTACTGTAAGAGAAAAGATGAAGATTGTAGAGCAAGATAACGATTGACGGACGATTTAAAAGATTGCAAATTATATGAATCAGGAAAGCAAGATGAAGGAAGCGAATTCCAAAGAGCTGATGTTCGAGGAAAAAAACTAGACGAATAAGCGTTTTTGGAGCACTTAGGAACAGTCACAGAAAAAGGATGACACTTAATTGAATGACGAGTAACACGAGAATGAATTTTAGTAGATGGCACAAGAGACGCTAGCTCTTTCGAGCAGTGCCCATTATAGTATTTGTAGAAAAGAGAAAGAGAAGCAACATTACGACGATGTGATAATGGTTGAAGGTTGGCTGCAAGAGCAGGTCCAACTATGTTTACAATGCGTTTTTGCACCTTGTCTAAAAGAGAAAGGGCATCATTAGAAGATCCGCCCCAGATATGGCAACAGTATTCCATACAAGGCCGGATTTGAGATTTATAGAGGTAGAGAATAGAATCCAGAGTAAGAAAGTGGCGAGCTCGATAAAGAGATGCAACCTTAGCAGATGCTAATTTTGCAACCGATTTGATATATGGTTTCCAAGAAAGATTGGAAGTAAGAGTTAATCCTAGAAGATGAAGAGTAGGTGACTCATCGAGTACATCACCGTTCATAAATATAGGAAGATCTAAATTATTGCGATAACGATTGGCTGAAAAAAATTGAGTTTTATCTGAATTAAAGTTCACCAGCCACTGAGAGCCCCATGCTGTAGCAGAAGTGAGATCCTTTTCAAGCTCAAATGCCCCCTCCAGGCAATCAGAGGGTGTTGGTTTCTTATCACGACAAGAATAAATGGTAGTATCATCAGCAAACAATGCCACCTTAGATGTGAGAATATCTGGAAGATCGTTAATGTAAATTAAAAAGAGTATAGGGCCAAGGATAGAACCTTGAGGAACCCCTGAAGTTACAGAATAAGAAGAAGAGTGTTGTCCATCGAGGACAACTTTTATGCTACGATTGGAAAGGAAGGATTCAATGATCTTAAAGATGTTGCCGGATAGTTCAGAATTACTTAAGGTTTTTGCAACATTTGAATAATTAGTATAGTTAGAAACCAAATAACTAATATCATAATTATTGGACGGTAAAGAAAATGATTCACAACATGTAATTTTACTAAATTTTGATAATGATAATGGTGGTTGAGTAGAGACTTCCATTGGTTTCCTTTTTATATTATCCAATAAAAGACTACTATCTTGATGTTTGGCCTCGAAATAAAATGTTATTTTAGTCTGCGACATTTTGGTGCTTTCATTTGAAATTTTTTGTTTTAAGTTTTTTTTTATTATCACAGGGGTATAATGGTTGTGTTGAAAAGGAGCAGAAAAATCATATAAAACACCTTCATAACAAAAAAGGAGATAAAAAGACTCAATATTGTTTAAAGAGGTTATACGAGGTACAATAGTAGAGCTGAATAATGTTTTAAACTTATGTAGACCAAAATCTGGATATAAACATTCTATTTTCTTATTGCAAACACTTGATAATGCAAGAATACAAAGGAAAGAAGACCAGTTTTCATTGTTACAATTATTAATAGCTTGTTCTTGAACTAAATCTATACTTTTTTTTCCTGAATCCAAAGAATTTAGTGATACTGATAAAGGAAGAATGTTATCAAAGCATAGAAAAGAGCTAGTATTATTAACAAAAGCATTATGAAAAGTTGGATGATTAGAATAAAATTCGGCATTTAAGAATAATTCAATTGAGGTCTGTAATCTTTATTCATTAGCCATACAGTTATTTCCAGTTAGACACAAGGAGATAGAACTGTACAGACAGTTTCCAGTTGATTAAGACCTGAGATATAAATAAAATATAATAATTAATGTATTTATATGAAAAATTTATAAATATTTTTAACTAGCTAGCAGTCAATATAACATTACAATTAACCAAATAGTTATTTAGAAAATTATGGAACCTGAACAAACATCTTTACCTTAAAACAACAAAATTGCCATTATGTTTTTCTTTAAAACTTTTTGGAAGATAGATTTCAAAACTTTTAAGAGTTTTTTCTGCTTTGCAAGAGTCGACAATAATAATATCTTTACAAGACCTAATATTTTTTTCTAACATATCTTTCAAAGAAATCAATTTTGTTTTATCATTTTGTAACATAATGTTTTTAATTTCTTGATTGATTGACATTTTAAATTGATACTCAGACAGACAAATTAATGCTTGAACATTTAAAATTAAACAAATTTTGAATATTTTGAATTATTCGTATGTATATTAGGGTGTATGTGTTAGGGTACGTCCGACAGTGTTTTTTTTATAAAAAAAACAGAATATTTAAAAAATAAAAAATGAAAACTAAATTAAATATAAAGATAAATAATATAATGAAATAATACTGGGTACGTCTATTGATGTATTTTATCACTTATAGAATATTAATATTATTTTTACCTCCTGATGATTGCAAAACAATAGATTTCGTCAAAAATTTATTAAGGGTGTTATGTATTAGGTACGTCCAAAAATTGTTAAAAGTAAAGAAAATTTTCAATTATTTTTTTAACAAGCTAAAATAAAATTTAAAAAGATTTTTAATTATATATTAAAATAAAATTGGGTACGTCTATTGATCTGTTTAGGTAAATATTATTTATCAAGAATTGCTTAAACCTCCGGTTTAGATACTTTTATATTTTAATTATATTTTAAGATACTTTTATATACGTTTTAAAAATCGCTTTAAACAAGAACCATTGGTATTTTTATTTCACAATTGCCCGTAAATGTAAAACGCAAGCGTAGTACTTAAATCTTATTAAGTTGACAGTTTAGTAAAAAAGATATATACTTTTTTAAAATTCAATTAATAATCGAATATAGTATAATTTATATTTTTGATATTTTTGGGTACGTCTTAAGACGTATTAGACGTACCCTAGATCCGCCCCTGCAACCCGAAATATCCATTAACGTCAATGGCTAAAAACGTTAGGCGCCTATAGAAACAAGTTGTACTTAGTTCCCCAACAATTTCAGTCATTGTTTTAGTGGATATTTCAGGTTGTGTACGTATAATAACAAGAGCTTTGCTTATATCTGGCTTATGCTTAAGTCAGATAATTTATACACAACCCTTGAGAATCCGAGTTAACGGGGTTTTACTGTATATATAATCTTTAAATGTTACTACAAGCATAAAACATATAGGAGTAACTTGTCACTAACTCTTAGTGATAGTGATTGCATTGTACATTATGCTGGTTGCTATGGAAACTTTGTCCGAAACCTCCCAGCAAGCAAATTCTTTAGTGTCTAATGATCAGTAGACGGCCGCTACAAAATCTGACACAGTGTTATGTAAGGCTAAGAGAAAGTCTAGCGGTGCCCAAGGATAACAAGCAAAGAAGAAGCTTGATCAGCTTCAATAGGCTGTAGCCCTCAACAACACAAGCTGCTGCTTATTGATGAGCATTTTTTTTTTTTTTTTAATTATTTTTTTTATTTTGCCGTTTAATAAATTTGACAGTTTCCATAAATTTACAATTAAGTTAATGGCCGGAGAAAGAAGAAGGCATAATTTGCCTTATCGCCAAGCACCGTGTTACAATTTATAATTTTTACAAAGTTGCTTCAAGAATATATAACATAAAAGAAAAATTAAATGAATGTTTACAAAAGATATATAATAAATAATATAAAATATCGTTTAATACATAATATCATAAATAGATTGAGTAAAAGTAAGAGTTAATATATAAAACTTTAAATATATTTTAAGTAAAATATATAAAAGATAAAGTAAAATATCATAACTAGATTAGGTAAAAGTAAAAGTGAATATATAATAACTTTATATATATAAATACGCACAAAAAATAAAATAAAAAGCGAGAAAATGTGATTTTTGATAATGATTATTGTCAAAAAATTTTAACCTTTATTTTTTTTTTTTTTTTTCTTTCGAATAATTACGAAAATACGAATAATTAACTTGTTTTTCAGTTTTTAAATTATATATCTGATCTATTTTTAAAAGAAAGACTTATAATAATATAAATCAAAATCTGCGTTTAAAAAAAGCTGTTTTGAATCAGTTTTAAACTGATGAAGAGATTTTTTTTCTTCCGGAAACAATGTTTGGAAATCTTTTCCACAAAAGTGGTCTGCGATTTTGAATTGAATAAGAAACTTGTTTAGAATAAGATTTTGGTATAACATAGCTGTTAGCGGAAAATCTTGTAGCATATTTATGGTGTATTACTTTAAAATAAGTTTCAAATATTTTGGGGGACAGTCCATATTTTGTTTTATACATGAACAGTAAAACAAGATGGATATTAAGTTTAAAAATATTCATGGCACCAATTACACGTAAAAGAGGTTCACAAGGAACCGCTCTACCAGATCCAAATATGATTCTAACAGCATGTTTTTGCTTGCTATAAAGTTTTTTTAGCTTAGTGTAATTAGTACTTGCCCACATGATGTTGCCGTAAGTTAAGTAACTATGTATAAAGGAAAAATATAAACTTTTTAAGGACTTAAAATTTAAAAGTGGCTTAACTCTATAGATCATGCCAATGCTTTTTGAAATTTTTTTTTCTATAGAATTTATATGCACTTTCAAAGATAGCTTTTTATCAAAGTTTACACCTAAAAAAATTTACAGATATTTGCCTTTTGATGTTAGTTTTATTCATCAAAAGATTGGGAAGAATAAATGGTATTTCCTTTGTTTTGGTTGGTTTGTGGAAAAGAGAAAATTTAGTTTTTTGAACATTCAAAGACAATTTGTTGCATATAAACCATTCATTTACTTTTTTTAATTCTTCATTTACTACTGTAAAAAGTGTTTCAATATTTTTGTGAGAATAAAAAAGATTTGAGTCATCTGCGAATAAAATAAAATTTAATAGGTTTGATGTTGAAGACAAATCATTTATGTATAGTAAAAAAAGTAAGGGTCCAAGTATAGAACCCTGTGGGACTTCGCAATTTACAGTTTTTTTGGTCGTTTCTAAATTTTCAAATTGTACATATTGTTTTCTGTTTGAAAGGTAACTTTCAAACCAGAGTAAGTTTGTCTCCTTTATTCCGTATAATTCCAGTTTTTTTATTAGAATGGAATGATTCACCGTATCAAAAGCTTTCGACAGATCAATGAAAACTCCTAACGTATAATAGTCTTTTTTAAAAGCATTAGATAAGTGATTAACTAACTCTACTAATGCATGATCTGTTGAGTGTTGCTTTTTGAAACCAAATTGCTTACTGTATAACATGTTGTTTTCAGTTAAATGATTATACAGCCTATTGTACACTATACGTTCAAGCAATTTCGAGAAACAAGATAAAACAGATATAGGCCTGTAATTAGAGGGTTCTGACTCATCTCCAGACTTAAATACTGGAGTTACTCTAGCAATTTTTAATTTATCCGGAACTTTACCTGATTTAAGTGACTGATTGAATATATGAAACAAAGATGGTTCAATTATATCATAGACTAATTTTAATATATTAACGCTAACTTTATCCGATCCTGCACTTTTGTTACTTTTTAAGCTTAGTAATGCAGTCCGCAACTCGCGTATATCTAGCTTTGACTCATTCATTTTTTTTATTAGAATTTGTTAGATAAGAATCAAATGTTGAAGAAGTTAAAGGAATACTTTGCGCTAAATTAGAACTAACATTTATGAAGAAACTGTTTAGTTCTTCAGCTATGAGTGCTTTATTGTATATTGTTTCACCGTCAATTAAAAGTTTTTTTGGCGGAACATTATTTTTATATTTGTTTTGTCCAATTATTTCTTTAATAGCATTTCAAGTTTGTTTAGTATTTCCATTTGCATTTTCTAGTAATTTCGAATAATATACTTTTTTAGAGTATTTTTTGATTTTTTCAAATATATTTTTATAGTTTTTATATTTTGCTTCGTTTGAATATGTTTTTTTTTAAAGAAATTTTTCATAAAGTTTTTGTTTTTTCCTTGACGATTTTAGTAAGCCTTTTGTCATCCAAGGCGATAGAAGTGATTTTGAATTCACATAAAACTTTTTTAATGGAAACGCTTTTTCGTATTGTTTACAAAATTGCGCTAGAAAAAGTTCATAAGCATTGTTAGCATCACGTGTTTCGAGAACAAGCTTCCAATCAACAAAATTAATTAGAAGGTTGCGAAATTGTCGTATGGAGTTTTCATTGATCTGTCGCTTGTAAATAATGTGTTTTGCGGAAATATTATCATGGGTTATGTTTTTTGTTATAAGAAATGTGGGAAAATGGTCTGTCAACTCAGTCATTATTATACCGGTACTAAAGCAGCTATTAGAAAAATTATTAGTAATTATGTTATCTAGTAGGGTAGAGGATCTTTTTGTGATTCTTGTTGACTTAGTTATTGTTGGAATGAGGTTATTTTGTAGAAGAGTATTTACAAAATTTTTAACACTATTATTTGACGCATGATTCAAAAGAATAATATTCAGGTCACCGACTAAGTAAACATGCTTTTGTTTTTTATTAACTTTTGTTAAAAAAGTACGTAGAGATACTTTAAAATTTTTTAAATTACCCCCTGGTTGTCTATAAATAACATTAACAATTACGTTTTTAGATTTTTGGATAATTATTTCAATGCACGATGACTCGCAATCTTTTTCATTTACACTGAGGTCATTACGTGGTATAAAATTAATTGAGTTATGAATAAAAATGCATACACCTCCACCGGTACAGAAGTTTCGTGGTTGATGAATTGACGCGTAATTTGCCAATTCAAATTGAAAATTACGCTCGTCATACTTACACCAGGTCTCAGTAAGACAGATTATTTTAAAATCGTGATTTAATTCATGCATTAGAAGTTTAAAATCATCAAAATTTTTGTTTAGGCTTCGAATATTAATGTTTAAGATTGAAAAAGTGTTTTTATTTTGTTGAAGATAGAAATTAGATTTAGAAATTGAATAGTATTTGCTTTCTAACGATTTTAGGTTAAAATAATTAGTGACATCATTATCACAAAGTGTGACATTTTCATCACAAAGTTTAATTAATAAATTATTATCCATTTTAAAATATAAAATTAAGATTAGGGAAAAATTAATTAAAAAAATAAAAAATAAATGAATACTTATATAGATTCACTGGAAACAGAATCTCATTTCTTCGCAGTCCAATCACGAATGACTAGTTTGTCGATATAACCGCAAATTTGCCGGATTCCCTTTCTTTCTTCATTCGTTCTCTTAAACCCTTCCTTATTTCTGTAGTCTCCGCACTAAAATCTTCATTTATATAGATGTTTTTTCCTTTGAGTTTAAACGATTTTTTAAGTATTTCAGTTTTGTCTTTATAATTTAATAACTTTAGGACTATCGGTCTGTGTTTATTAACATCTCTCGGCCCAGATCGATGAGCTCTTTCAATTTTTATATTTTTAATGTCAAGGCATTCCTCAAATAGTTTATGCACCTTACATTCAGATTCTACCCATGATTCATTTTCGCTTTCTTTTATCCCGTCTATTCTTAAGTTGTTCCTACGTGAACGATCTTCCATCACCCTTAGTTTGTTCCTGATTTTTAATATTTCACTTTTATCTTTAAGTTCAATGTTAATTTTTTTCGTTTTCTGTTTTACTGTTTCAAACTTTGATGAAATTATTTCATCTTGCGCAGATATAAATTTCTTAATCTCATTGAATTCGGTTTCTTAAAATGCAACCTTAGTGCGTGTTGCGTTCAAATCATACGCAATGTCGTTGGTTTTTGTTATATTTTTGATTGTATCTTTTTCAAGTTTATCAAGTCTCTCCGTTAAAATTTTCGTGTTTGCAGAAGTAATAATAGCAAAGTTTTTTTCTTGATCTTTTAAAAGTTGCTCTGTTTTCTCCAAAATAATTTTACTTTGCTTTTCTAGCATACCAGCTACCATTTTCTCAATATTTTCGATTTATAATAATTTATCCATTATCTTATTTTATTATTTAAAGTGTTTTTATAAAGGTTTTTTTTTTTTTTTTTTTTTTTTTTAATTCAAAACAACCACGCTGCAGAAACACGTCCGTTCACTTCGGTGTTCAATACGCAAAAAAAAAAGCATGTTAATAATTTTGTTTAATCTTTATGTTGAAGCATCTGTTCCCAAGTCAAATTCAGTGTAAATTGAGGAAAATGCTTTTTAAGGAAAATAACACCTAGCATAATCAGTAAAGCAAGTACCGTGTAAAATACAGAAATACAGGAAGTTGAAACAGAGTGGCGTGGAGAACGAGTTCATCAAAAGAAACGTATGGCAAGCGAACTTGCCTTTAATTACATACCAGAGAATCCTCTTTATCATTTCAGATTGGATATTTTCTGTAGAGTAATTGATCAGATTACCACTAGCATAGACAAGCGTTTCTCAGTTAACAGGGACATTATTAGAGACACTGTGTGTTTAGATCCAAGACGTTTTAAAGAGACTGTTGAAAATGGTATTTCGGAAAATAGCCATGTAAAAATTTCTCAACTAACTAATCTTTGCTCAAGCAGAATGCAATTTAAATTGTATGGCTTTGCTATAAACTTTGAAAGGCTCTTAAAAACATTACTAGATGAAGTTGTAATGAGTCCATGTGACGAAGATTTTTAAGTAATGAACTCAGTCTCAGAGTTGGATACTTGAACAAAAGCTACTGAAAATGAGAATAACAGAGATTTTCAGAACTTTGAACGTTGTGTTGGGTATTGTAAAAAATGTTGGAAATGTTGCCATTGTATTTTTTTTATACAAATATTCCATAATGCAACTCCTTATTTAAATCTGTTTCTAGCTTACAAATATCTATTAACACTTTCTCTTCCAGAGGTGAGCTGTAAACGGGCATTTAGTAAATTAAAACTAGTCTGCGTTCCTTTTTTTTTTTTTTTTTTTTTGTTTTAGGTGCCCCAAGAAGTCCTAACGGTCTTGTCACAGAGCACCGTGGAAGTGCATTTAACCAGAAAGTTCACGCCTCCTTCCTTACCGTGACGCGAAAATTTGTCCTTAGCTTGTTTCGAACCTGGATCTCCTGCTTATAAAGCAAGCACTCTAACCACTGCGCGCAGGCCGTAATTTGGTAATGATAATTTTCTCACTTGGTAATGATAATTTTGGGACATTTATGATGAAGTCCACCGAGAAGGACATTTTGGATTTAATTGCAGCTGAGGACGTAATTGGCTATTTGTGTAAAGATTACGTAGAGTTAACAAAGATGTTGTTTCTATAAATTACATTAGAAGATTGTAGTTAGTTACATTATAAATAACAGTTTAACCGCAGGGTCCATTTTGATTTTTTTTCATCTTCAATGATTTGAAAGAAGTGTTATTATTGATTTATCATTATAAATTCATCGTTTATTATTGTTATTATTATTATTATTATTATTATTATTATTATTATTATTATTATTATTATCATTATCATTTTATTTATCATGTATATTTCATGCATAAATAAGATGACATACTAAGTTATATTGTAAGTCTGAATGATGTTAAAGGTCATTCAAAAAAGTTTACAAAAGTTTAAATTGAACTTTTGAAGTGTTATATTATTTTACCTATTCATATTCAATTTAAAAAAACATTTATATGGATGAGTGTTGTAACTTATAATAGCTAAATACCCCCACACCAACCCATTTTCTACCCCTTTCCAGATCTTATAGCGTACTCCCTCTTCTCTTCCGGGTAGGATTTGAAGCCCAATTCTGCGCCAGCTGTTCTTCCAAAAATTCTTATTTGTCTAGTTTTTTCTTCAAACGTCAGCTCTTTGGAGTTTTCTCTTCCAGTAGCTTCTAAATTTAATAGTGGTTACTTGCAGTTTTGTTGTTAGTGAAGATGTTTAAAAAAAACTATTAATTTAATATATAATTGTGTGTATATACAGAACTGTGAATAAGTTTTAGGCCACTTACATTTTTTCAAAAAATCCCGGAGAATTTTTCTCTAATATTTAAGTTTGTAGTGTTACTCGGTAACTTTTATTCAAGTATATATAATATACTATAGTCTAAACTTGATATCTTTCTTGGATATATTATCATCAACACATATGCATAAGTAAAATATCATTGGTCATAAAGCGCTACAAAGCAACTCCCTATAACTCTAACTCTCTTTACTTAACTGACTCCCACTCTATTCCAACTCTACTGCTTTATATATTTTTAGGACGCTAGACGCGTCCCAGTTCGTAAACAAGTTGTTTGGTACCCATTGTTTCTTGGCGTTTGTTGAATGAATTGTTAGTATATATCTTCTAAGTGTGCACGCTTGAGTGAGTAGTTTTAAATTATAAACTTATTAAAACACATGTATTCCACACAAAGTATGGAACAATTACAAACTTTTTAATGTCAAACTTCATAAAAAACTCTTAAATTTATTATGTCCTCTTTTTGTCTCAGTTCCAGCCAATATTCGCCTGGGAATAGATTCATACAAGTTAGTTATAAAATCCTGGAGTATGTTGTGCCATTCTCTTTGAAGTACTTCAAAACATCCATCAGCATTTTGGGAAGCATGTTCGACCTTCTTTCTGTACAGGTAATCCCAAATATGCTCAATTATATTCAAAACTGGACTCTGGGGAGGCCAGGTCATCAATTCCAGTATTCCTTCCCTGCCATTTCATCTAAATAATTTTTTGCCGCTCGGGAACAATGTTTTGGGTCATTGTCCTGCTGCAGAATGAAACTATGACCTTATAGTCTCATTCCGGATGATACAGCATGGTGCCTTAGGATATCTACATAACGTTCCCCGGTTAGTCGGGGAACGTTATGTGGATATCCTAAGGCACCATGCTGTAGGTGATTTTGATCAAATCACCTACTGCAGATGAAGATAAACAGCCCCAAACTTGTATAGAGCCTCCTCTGTGTTTAATAGTAGGGTTTAAACACTTGAGCTGGTAGGCTTCTTCAATTCTTCTTCAAACATATTGGCGTCCTTCGCTCCAAAAATTTTGAATTTGGACTCATCGGAGTACAGAACCCGATTAAACATTTCCTGGGCCAAATCTTTGTGTTGTTTTGCATTAATAAGTTGTTTTTCTTTATTGTCACATTGTAATGATGGTTTTCGAATTGCATCACACCCTCTTAATCCCGATTTAAATAGGTGCCGTCGAATAAAAGAAGAGCTGACATTTTCCCCAGTTGCTGTGCTTATGACTTTTGCTAGCTTGGTTGATGCTTTTTTTGTATTTCTTATTGATAGGGTTTTTAAATATTTATTTTCATCTTTTTTTAGCTTTGGAGGTCTACCACTATTCTTTCTATCTTCAAGGGAGTCAGTTTCTCTGACTTCTGTAACAGCATTCTTCGAATACCCTGTATTGGATGTAATAGTTACGGCACATCGTTTTAATAAATAAACTAACAAATCCCTCATGTTTCCTCATCAATTTTGTTTATTTATTCAAAAAAATATATTCTTTCAACTTTTCTTATATATTATTAAACTTATGTACGCTTTAAAAAAATTACATAAGAAAAAAATTATAAATATGTCTAATTATACAAGTAGTCTAAAACTTATTCACTGTACTATGTATATATATATATATATATATATATATATATATATATATATATATATATATATATATATATATATATATATATATATATATATATATATATATATATATATATATATGTATATATATATACATTCTGTTTTTTTTTTGCTGTGTTTTAAAAATTACAAAAAAAAGTATTACATTAAAAGAAAATCCTGGCTAAAGCAGGCAGAAGACAAGTTGTCTTATTACCGAGCTCCGTTACATTAGTGCTTTAAACGTGTTTAAACTTTACATACGTAATAAATGATAAATAAAACAGTATAAATACATACAATTTCAGCAATAAAATAAGTTTTTGCTAACAATATTCAGCGAAATAATTTTAAAAATATAAAGTGCAAACAAGAGAAAATCATGAAAGTTATCAATCCACAAAAAATTATTTTGTATAAAAATGCATAACATATAAACAAGAGTTCTGTTTTATTAAAAATAATGCAATAAAAATAAAAAATTGGGGCTGATTAATAAATATCAACAAAAACATAAACGTAAAAGCAGATTTGCTTTTAAGTATATCGTTTGTTACTAATAATTTTTAAACCATTAGTAATAAAAGCCAAAGAAAATGCAAAAGTTTAATTGATTATTTTAAGTGATTTAGTTAAAACCTTTTTAAATTGTCAAAAATGATATTAAAAAGATATTTGAAATATAATAAATCAAAGTCCACGTTTAGCAAATGCCGTTTTAAATTCAGCTTAAATTTTTACAAAGTGCAATTAAAAATGAAGTTTTGTTTTTTATTAAAAATGGATAAAAAAATTTTCAAACAAAAGGCCCCCGATATTATTGGAACGACAAAGTAATTCTCTAAAAATTTGGTAGGACATTTATGAGAGATTTCATTAAAATAGGATTGAAATGTTACTGAAGATAACCCACGTTTTGCTTTAAACATAAATAGTAAAACTTGATGAATATTTTGCTTATAAATATTTAAAGCTCCAAGCTTAAGTAAGAGAGGTTCAGATTGTGCATTTCTGGTTGCCCCAAATATTATCTTGCAAGCATGTTTTCTTTTTGTTATAAATACTCTTTAGTTCAGTGTGATTAGTGCTACGTTACAGTATGAAACGTTACAGTATGAAAGATAACTGTACATAAACAAAAAATAAAGATTTTTTAAAGACTCATTACTAAGAAAAGGTTTTTCTCGATATAAAATGGAAATATTTTTTGAGATTTTATCTTCAATATATTTAATATGAAACTTCCATCACAATTTTTCATCTAAAAGCACTCCCAGAATGTTTGTAGTCAATTTCCTTTTAATTATTATGTTATTGATTAAAAGATTGGGTAAATTAGGAGGAATATTCACGGCTTCACTAGGTTTATGGAATAGGATAAATTTTGTTCTCTCTGCATTTAACGAAAGACAGTTACTTATAAACCACTCATTGATCTTATCTAATTCTTCATTTACTACTCTAAAAAGAACATCAATATCTTTGTGAGAATAAAATAAATTAGTGTCAACTGCAAATAAGATAGTATTGAATATTTTTGATGCTAAATATAAGTCATTTACATAAATTAAAAATAATAAAGGTCCTAAAATAGAGCCTTGGGGTACCCCACAAGTTATTAAGTTGTTTTTAGAGTCTTTTGATTCTTTAAGCATAAACTGCTTTCTGTTAGTTAGGTATGATTAAAACCAAAGTAAACTTTGATTTTTGATACAATATGATTCCTAGTTTTTTCAAAAGTATCTTATAGTTTACTGTGTCGAAGGCTTTAGATAAATCAATAAAATCTCCTATTGTATAGCAATCACTATTAAACCCATTTGGTATATGCTTAACCAATTTGACTATTGCATTGTCAGTGGAATAGTTTTTTTTAAAACCTTATTGATTAAAGTAAAAAATCTTATTTTCAGTTAAATATTTTTAAACTCTATTATATATAATGCGTCTAATTAGTTTTGAAAAGCAGGGCAAGACTGAAATTGGTCTGTAGTTTAAAACATTAGTCTCAACACCAGATTTGAAAATCGGTGTTATTTTTGCAATTTGTAATTTATCTGGAATATGACCTGATTTAAGTGAGAGATTAAAAAGAAGGAATAACGAGGGTTCAATAACATAAAAAACAGATTTTATTACATTAATATTAATTTGATCTATGCCTGCACTTTAATGTTTTTTCAGACTATTAAAAGCATTATGCTGTTCACTTTTGTTTAAAATTGGTTCGTCCATAATTATGTGAGTCTTAGTAAAATATGAATCGAATTACTTTTGTCCAAATGAAATTTTTGCTGCTAAGTTTAGACCAACCTCAAGGAAAAAACTGTTTAATTTCTCAATAATAACTTTTTTATGATAAACTAATTTTCCATCAAAAATAAGTTTTTGGGGTAAGTTGTTTTTTGCATTTTTTTTTCTTCCCAATTAAATCTCTAAAAACACGCTCACGTTTTTCGAGTGTTTCCTTTTTTTTTCTGGTAATGTAGCGTAATAACTAACTTTTGATTGTTTTTTAGTTTTTTCAAATAAGTTTTTTTAATGTTTGTAATTAATTTTATTTTTACAAGTTTTATTTTTTAAATATTTATCATACAATTTCTGTTTTCTCCTTGATGATTTTAGTAGGCCTTTGGTCATCCACGGATATATAAATGACTTTGAATTTATTACTTTTAATTTTAAAGGAAATGTCTTTTCATACATTTTACAAAATTGGTTTAGAAATAAATCATTATAACATTGTGGGATTGCTGTATAAGATTAATCATTAAATTTAATTTACTCAATCATTTTATATTTCATTAAATTAGCTTTTGGAGCTATCATTGATTTGTCTCATGAAGACTGTTGATTTGAGGGTATCATTATTTAAAGTAAAACTCTCAGTAATAAAAAATATAGGGAAATGATCAGTTAAGTCAATCCTGATTATACCAGTTTTATAACGGCTATTATAAAAATTGTTAGTTATTACATTATCTAGTGACGTCAATGATCTTTTAGTTACTCTTGTTGCTTTGTTTATAGTTGGGATAAGGTTGTATTTGAGAGGAATACCAATAAAAGTTTTTGCTTCACTATTTTTTTTTTTTTTTTTTTTTTTTTTTAGTATTGTATTTGCCGATTGAAAATAATTTACACTCGTAATTTATAAAAACAAATATTTACATGACTGGGGCTTGAAGAAGACAAAATTCATCTTATCATTAAGCCCCCCCTAAAAAAATGCATATTCATCAAATAAAATGTTTTAACAAAATGCAAAAAATAAAATATATAACGTTTAATATATTTAGTAATTCAAAGAGTATTTATATTTAAGAACTGATTAGTAAAATAAGATGATATATAAGTATTAATATTACAAAAAGAATTTACAATAACTTTTTTTAATAAAAATTGAAATTATAAAATTTTACAATATTTTTAGTAATTAGTATTTCAAATAATAAAACTTAAAAAAATCGTTTGTAAATTCAAAACTTATAAGATAAGAAATACATTTACAATAGCAGACTATTGTTTAGAATATTAAATATAATATTAAAGAGTAATTAGTAGGTTAATTTTTGTTTTTGTTTGCTAGTTTAAAAAGCTTTTTAGAAGAACTTTAATTCATTTTCATGTATCATCAGTAATTGCTTAAGTTTTGTTTTAAACTGGTTTAAAGAATAATTAGATTTCAGCTCATTATTTAATATTGTATTCCACAGCTTAGGACCTCGGTTAGCAATTGAGAATTTGGTTGCTGAATAATGTGTTTTGGATTGAATGTAATTGTTTTTTGAAAATCTGGTAGGGTATATGTGGTTTATTTTTTCAAAAAGTGAATTAAATAACATTGGTGATATTTTTTTATCAAGTTTAAACATGAAGATAAGAATATGGTAAAGGTTTAGTTTATATACATTTAGAATATTAAGTTTGTTAAATAATGTTTGAGTGTGAGAGAAACGGTCTACGTTTGTAATTATCCTTATAGCCTGTTTTTGTTTACTAAACAGTTTTTTTACTTTTGTTGCGTTTGTGCTGCACCAAGCAACGTTTGCATAATTTAAGTAGCAATGAATTAAAGAAAAATATAAGTTTTTTAAACAAGATAGATTTAAAAACTGCTTGGCTTTATACAAAACACCTATATTTTTTAATATTTTATTTTCAATTAGACCTATGTGGTCCCTCGAGGTTAAATTTTCATCCAGAACCACACCTAAAAATTTTATTGATTGCTCTCTTTTTAATAATGCGTTATCAATAAAAAGATCAGGAAGTTTTAATGGAATATCTTGTTTTTTATGAAGACGATGGAACAAAGTGTATTTGGATTTATTGATGTTCAAAGATAGTTTGTTTGATTTGAACCATTGGGTTAATTTTTCAAGTTCTTTGTTTACTGTTTGAAATAATTTACTGATATCTTTACTAGAATAAAACAAGTTTGTATCATCTGCAAACAAAATTAAGTTTAAAATGTTAGAAAATTTATGTAAGTCGTTAATATAAACGAGAAATAAAAGTGGTCCTAAAATTGATCCTTGAGGAACACCACAGGTGATTGACTTATATTCCGTTTTTCCGCTATCATATGAAATAAACTGCTTTCTATTAGACAAGTAACTATCAAACCAGGACAAATTAGTATTTATTATACCATAACTTTTCAGTTTGGATAGAAGGATTTGATGATTGACAGTGTCAAAAGCTTTACTTAAATCGATAAATACACCTAGGGTATACTTGTCTTCATCAAACCCTTTAAATATATCATGAACAAGGTGAGTGATTGCATGATCAGTTGAATGACCAGATTTAAATCCAAACTGTTTATGAAAAAGAATATTATTAACATTTAAAAAGGAATATAGTCTATTATACATAACCCGCTCTAATATTTTAGAAAAACAAGAAAGAATTGAGATTGGTCTATAATTCGTAACATCGGAAGGATCACCTGATTTTAACACTGGAATGACTTTTGCAATTTTTAGGTTATCTGGAAAAACGCCTTGTTTTAGAGATAAATTAAAAATATGTAGTAATGGAATTGTAATTTGTTTTATTGATTTGATAATGACATTACTACTTATATCATCAAATCCTAAACTTTTATTGGGTTTTAATAAAGAGACTGCGTCTAGTAATTCTTTTTCTGTAAGTTTATAATTAGACATAACATTAAGGTTGGTTGAGGTTAAGTACGAACTAAAGTGTGATTGAGTAGTTGCTATATTAGATGATAAAGTAGGACCTATATTTACAAAAAACTCGTTAAGTGTTTCAGCGACTAAGGATTTATTTACAATTTGTTAGTTATTAAATTTAAGATTTAGAGGAAGTAAATTTCTGTATAAGCTTTTTTTTCCAATTACCTCCTTAATAATATGCCAAGTTTTTTTAGAATCATTTTTGTGCTTTATTAATTGTTCAGAATAGTAACGTTTCTTTGAGCGTTTTAAAATTGACTCAAATAGCCGTTTATAGTTTTTATAGGTAGTTTCATTTTTAAGAGTTCTTTTTTTAAGAAACTTGTTATATAAGCGTTGTTTTTTTTTTTGAAGATTTAAGAATGCCCTTCGTGATCCAAGGGTTTAAAAGTGTTTTTGTTTTGATTACTTTAGTAACTTCTGGGAATGCCTTGTTATAAAGATTAAGAAACTCTGTTAGAAAAATATCATACGCTTTATTGGCGTTTAGATTTAGTTTTAGGGTGTCCCAGTTAACACAGGATAGAAGCTTATAAAAATGACTAATAGAAGTGTCGGTTATTAAACGTGTTTTAATTATTTTTTCCCGTTCATTTTGGGCATTATATATGCATTTTTGCGATAGGATAAAAATCGGAAAGTGATCAGACACGTCAGTTGTAAATATTCCTGTTCTTATATTTTCATTTATAAATTCATTTGTTATAATTTGATCTAGGGATGTTGAACTTTCCTTAGTTATTGGCGTTGGTTTATTGATTAGTGGAATATAGCTATTTTGAAAAATGGTGTTAAAAAAATTTTTAATATATATTTTATTTTCATAATCTAATATATTGAGATTGATATCACCAATAAAATATACAACTTTATTCATAGACGATTTATTTTTAATTATTTTTTTAATGTGGTTTTCAAATACCTTAATGCTTCCTGAAGGCGGTCTGTATAAACCATGAATGACGATATTTTTTGAGGTTTTGTTAATAATTTCAATACATAACGATTCGTAATCGGTAGTAGTTGAACTTAAATTTGGTTTAACTTTGAATAATATTGAGTTTTTTATGTATATACACAAACCTCCACCTTCCTTATTAGATGCTCTAACTTGATGAATTACTTTATAATTAGGTAATTGAAAATTAGAATTGTTTTCAATGTTTTTATCTTTACACCATGTCTCACTTAGACAAATTATTTGAAATTTAATGCCAATTTTATATAAAAGTTGTTTTAATGACTCAAAATTTTTTTGAATACTTCTAATATTAATATGAAGCATTGAAAAATAGTTATCCTCCATTCCATTAGCAATTTTTTTAGAATTTGGGTCATAATATAAAGGGTTAATATTTTTAATTATTTCATCATTATTATAAAAATTAATATCAGGATCCGAATAGTTGTTTAATAGTATTGACTTTTTTGATACAAATGAATTAAAATTTATGTTTGTTAAAACAGTTTCATCAGCCATTTTAAATCAGAAATAACTTAAAGCAATATTAAAATTCAAAAAATAATATAAAAACGTAAGAAAATCATTTATCATTATTTTTTTTTTATAAATTCTCTAACAATAAGCTTATCGTATATAACAACGGAATACTTACCATTTATCCTGTGCAATTTGCTTTCTTCAAGAAGTTTCTTTCTTATTGTGGAAGTTTCCAGCAAAAAATCCTCGTTGATATAGATTCCGGATCCTTTCAGTTTATTGGCATTTTTTAGGATTTTTACTTTGTCTTTATGGTTAAGTAACTTAATTACAATTGTTCTTGGATTTTTTTTTCAATAATGCCAGTTCTATGCGCTCTTTCTATGATTACCCCATTTACATTGAGATTATTTTCAAAAATGTTTATTATTATTTTTTCCGTATCATCCCAACTTTCGTTGTCATTTTCTTTAACTCCTTCAATTCGAAGATTATTTCGCCTTTGTCGATCTTCCAGCTGTCTAAATTTATTTTTTTCATTCTCACCTATATTTGCATTCGATGACTTTTTTTTTCCAACTCGCTCATTTTTTTGTCATTGCAATCTTGATAAAACGTTAGACTTTCCTCAATGTCTTTTTGTGTTTTTTCAAACTTTATCAACTGCTTGTTAGTTTTATTTTGATCAGCATTTCGGTTTACGTTATCTTTTTTTAACATTTCACAAGTTTCCTTTAATGTACTAATTTCTTTCAGCAATCCATCGATTCGATCATTAGTCAGTTTTAAATTTGCACTTATTAACGATAGTATATCATTTTGTTGTTTTTGGAACATTTCTTGAAAAATTTCCCTAACTAATTTTATCGAGACGTCAGTGATTTGTTTTGAACTCATTTTCGATAAAATATGTACATAAAATGCTTCGACTAAGTTTAAGAAGTTTGTATTATAAAAAAAAAAAAAAAAAATTTCTTCGATCAATAAAAACACGTCTGTTCAAAAGTAAATGCGGAATTGAAAGACTATTTAAAGCATGGTTAAGTAAATCAATGTTAATATCCCCAACTACGTAAACATGCTTCCACCATATATTTTTAGAGTTTAAGAATGTGCGCAAATAAGTTTCAAATATTTTCCACCTACCAGCTGGCTGTCTATAAATAGCATTAATAATGATATTTTTAGCTAACTTGATTATTACTTCAACACATAACGACTCACAATTTGTATAATTTACATTAAGATCTTTACGTTTAATAAAATCAATAGAATTGTGAATGTAAATGTTTACACCACCACCTACGCAAATTTAGCGCATTTGATAAAGTGATGCATAGTTTGTTAACTCAAAAGTAGAATTTTTTTCATCTCTTTTAATCCAAGTTTTAGTGAAGCAAATTATTTTAAGACTATGATTAAGTTCCTCGAATAAACAATTAAAGTTCACAAAGATTTTATGCATACTTTATATTATTAATGTGCAAAACTGAAAATCTGTTCTTATTATCACAAAGATTTTGAGTAGATTCAGATATTGAATAGTACTCACTTTTAAATATGTTTTTAATATAATTTTCAGAGCTATTATTACTAAAGATGACATTTTCAGCATTAATATTATAAGAAGGATTGTTCTCTATTTATAAACGTTAAATTAAAATCTTAAAAACTAGATATTATAAATAAGATAAAAAAAGATTAAAAAAGGAACCTTTATAAACTAAATGGAATATAAAATATTTACGTTGCTTTTGGTGACCATTCGCAAACGATCAACTTGTCGTAAGAAATGTACGCAAACTTCCCAGCTTCTCGTGCTTTTTTCATGCCCAATCGTAATTACTTTCTAATAAGTGTCGTCTCCGCGCAATAATTCTCATCGATGTATATGATTTCCCCTTTTAATTTCCGAGAGCTTTTTAGAATGTTTTTTTTATCTTTATAATAAAGCAGCTTCACAACTATAGATCTGATTTTTTATTGTCTTTAGTACCAGTTCAATGAGCCCTTTCTATTTCTATTTCTTTCCGCCCAAGTGTTTCTTCAAATAATTATAATACTTTTGATTCACTATCACTCCAACTTTCATTCTTGCTTTCTTTCAATCCGTCGGATCGCAGATTGTTTCTTCTCATTTTCAAGTTTGCAACTGTTAATGACGCAAAGCTTTTTTCTTGTTTTTTTGTTTTCTGGTTTTATCTAAATTTACATTACTTTGTTTGTTGAGTATATCCGCAACAAACATCTCAATACTTTTTAAATCTATATAATCATATTAATTAATTTCTAATTAAAATTAAAATATTTAAAATATTAAAATGCTTATTTGTAGTTCCAAATTAAACTCAGGCTAGAAACACAAGTCTATTTGCATCAGATTTTGAGCATAATATGATGGCGATATATATATATATATATATATATATATATATATATATATATATATATATATATATATATACATACATATATATATATATATATAGATATATATATATATATATATATATATATATGTATATATATAATATTTACATATTTCAAGGCTTACCTGCTTCGTAACAGCTGTGTAAAGTTCAAATGGATCTGGTAAACAATTACATATGTTATGTTTTTATCTGAAAAGCATATATGTTGGACACAGGTTTGTTATTATTTATTTTTCTTGGTGGAATTTTAATCATAAAAAGTTAACTTTAATAAGGCTGCATGCAAACACTGATTACGTTGAGAGTAAACAAAAAATTAACTGAAAAAACTAGACCAACTATAGCAACAGTATTTTATACAAAGAAGAATATGATATATAAAGAAGAGGAAAAAAACATTAGTAGTGAGAAAATGGTTAACACGAGTTAGATTTTACCTAACGAACGACGGAGTCATTTTTGTTATTACGGTTAACAAGTCAGCAGTAGAACGATAGGATCATAATCTAAACAAGTAAAGGGCAGAGCCAGTCTTTTTTGGTATTTGAGATAATTTCCAAACAGGAGTAAACTCCAAAAGTTTATATATTTATTTTTAAGTCACACAAGGCTTTTCAAAACGTTGTCCTTCAATTTGAGGAGGTTACTAGTTTTATATGGTTATAATTTTTAAGCGCTGCAAAATTTTACTTTAAAACCTAATATTTATCGATGATTATTTAACATAGGTATATGTTATATATTTAACACAATATATTATTAAAAATATTTAGCATTAAAATATGCCAGGAGTTTATCTCAAAAACTAAAAAAGGCTGAATCTACCTCTGATGATAGGACAAAACAAAATTTCAGGTTTCTCTATAAAGTAAAACGAAGGGCTGAAATGCTAAAACTACATTTCAGGTTTTTCTATATAGTAAAACAACTGTTGTGACAAAACCACATTTCGGGCTTTCGTGTAAAAAAATTTTTTATTGAAGTTTTATCTAATAAAAATATTTGTGATTAGTTAATAAAGTGACAGACTTTAAAAAGTCAGCTGTTTTTACTTTTCCTAAATTGACTGTATTTGCTGTTGCCCTTCAATATTTGATACAATTTATTCGTAATGAGCAAAACACAACAATTTATAAGATGTGTCTTTATTTCTGTTAATGCATGAAGATTTTTCCAAAGGCAAACTAGGTTTTATTTTATAAGTAATAACCATAATGGTAGGATTTTCAAAAGCCAAACCAAGGACTGTTTGCAAAGACCGTTGCGTCGGCGGTAATATAATCTCTTACAAGTTCTGATAATCAATTTATGCCGATTTCAATTTAAATTTAAATTTTAAGTTTTTTTTCCACAATAGCTTTTAATTTAAAAATTTTGCGCAAAAGAGGAAATGGAAACCTTTATCTCCGTTCATTAAGCATTATATGTTGTTTATTGAAATGTTCGATAAGCAGCTGGAACTCCAATTATTTTTAACTCTAATAAAACCATTAGCTTCTTGTGATTGAAAAAATGCTTTTATTTTAAGTGATAAAGTGTTACAGGCATTTATAATTGATAAACTGACTTTTTTGGTGATTATAATTGTCTTTCAAAGAAGCCAGACTTCAAAAGGTATAATAATTATTTAAACTATCAATTAGAGTAAAAGAGAGAGTTACTAATCCATTATTAGTAAAATAACCCAGAACGGTTTTGCAGTTATAGTGATTACTTCCTTCGTAAACAAAATCGCTAAAAGTAATATTGTTTAGTTTTAAATTCAGTAAGTTTTTTAGTAAATTACAATTTATACTATCTGTAAAACATCTAACATGATTAATTCTCGTTCACATGATTTGGTTGACTTTAAAAAAAGGTAAAGGTTTAGAAGAGAGCGGTATTTTTTTCGAAGTTTGTTGATAATATTTTTTTCCACTCATTTTTGTGAAAAAATTTGGATAAAAACTTGTTAACAATTCAGTAGGTTCTGCACCAATTATCTGACTGTCATCTTAGAGTTATTTTAGTGACAAGCTTCTAAGAGTTGCCTTAATTAAGTTATAAACTTTAGCAAGTCTATTTTTTCTTTTATATAGTTACCTTGTGTATCTTTAACGTTAACATGATTGTTCCAAATTCATGAAGCATTAATTTTAATTGGAACATTGATGAGATTATTTTCTATATTGATTACATTACCTTCAGATTTTATTGAGTTTGTATTAGTCATTATTTTTAATTAAAAAAAGGCAATTTGCCAAAATGCAATGTGTTTGCATTTATATGTTTTTGTGCTTTCTGTAACGGGTAAAGTGTTATTAATATAAACATTTAAATCAAGACTTGTAATACTAGAATTGCGTGTATCTGGAACTTCTCCAACATATTTGGGTGTTATCATTATATGAACAAAAGGTCGAGCAAAAGTTTTTTCTATATTGTTTAAAATGATCGCTCTTTCTTTTGTAAAGATATATTTTATCGCCTGGAGATACTAGAGGATGTTTTAAGTAAATTAAAAATGTTTGTAATAGTTTGAGTTGATAATGAAAAACTGTATATATCATCATATCTTGATTTAGAAGAATTGTCGTATTAAAGCAATGAGGTAAAATGAATTAGGGAATATGTGTTTCTTATTAGTGTAGTTGTTATTGTTCAGTTTTAAAAAAAAACCGAAATAGGATAATCCTCGTTTGTTTGATTTAATTCTAATATTCGATCTTATAGGCTAAAGACCGGAAGGAATTTTCTCTTTTATTAAAAAAAATATCATACGAAACTATAGTTAAGTGCAATAATAAAAGAATAGGTCGTAAATATTGCTTAACGTTACTGTTTTTATAAATAACATAGAAATGATCGTATTTTTGTTATTAACGAGGTATTGAAGGTGACTGTTGGTATGAAACAAATATTTTAAACTGAAATATATCTTACTTATATTATTGTTATTTTTGCTTTGACAATTTGAAATAAAGTCATTTAAAGTAAGTCTTCTATTCAAAGTAGTATCAAAAAGTTCTAGTCTTCTGATAAAGAAATCGTCTTGATAAATACTCACTGAAGTTGAGCCAAATAGTTTACTATAGCATAAAAAAGCTCTCGTCTTTTCTTGATGGTAGGCGTACATCTGTTCCACGTTGTCTTCTTTTAAAATTGTAAAATCGGAATACAAAACGAATTTTTTGTTCAAAAGATAAAAAGGAATTTTTTTTATTAGGATTAATAATTATGTTGTTTTGAATGTCTGATATCATTTGTTTTATTGCAGGTTTGGATTCCATTCTCGAATCATAGTTGTTTTCAGACCAATTTGACTTTTCTACGCGAGTTAAATTGGTGGTAACATCCATTCCTATCAAAAGCAAAATTGTATTATTTTTAAAAGTAGGTTGGTCTATATTATTTAGGGTTAATGGTGAAGTAAAATTGTTTAAAACATTATAATGCACTCTCCGTTTTATTTTTAATTTCGCTATATTATTAAGTACCACAGTTGTACTTTTATAGATCTCATATAGAACACATCTTATATAGAACACATGGTCAAAAGTTAAATGGTTCATTTTCTCTTGCGGTTTTTCTTTTCTTCATTTTTTGCAAGGTTGTTTTAAAGGTTTATAAAAAGTTTTAATGTAATCGTAAAGTTTTTAATATAAGTATTTTTATCGTCTTCGTTAATAGGAAATAAATCTATCGCTTTACTTTGTATGTTGTATTTAAAAATTCTTCTAGCCCAGCTTTGTAAATATAAACGGGAAGGTAACCTTGTACTGAAGGGCTGGAGGGTTCTGATACTTTCATGATGATTACTTTTTTGTTGTGTCCTAATACAATCAATCACGCGTGGTCGATTTCATAAAAGGGTCTTTAGTGTCTTTTTTATATTTTTTCAAATAACTTTCTGTTCTAATGAATAAGGTTTTGAAAAGTTTTTAGTTTTGTATTCTTTTTCTACCCAATGTAACATGATGAAAGAAAAATGTGACTGTCAACATTTACAGTTTACAATTGTTCAATCATCCGTAATGCTTTATTTATTGCGTTGTCCGCGTCCAAATTTTCAGGACAAACTCTTCTTATTGTTTTTCTTTTTTGTTTAATTTTTGTTCCATTTCTTAAATGTAAAAACTCCAATTGTTTTTTTTAATTTCTCTTTGATTTCTTAGTTTTTGATATAGAATTTTAGGTGATCAATAACCGATTCTACTAAATAAGCACTTCCGTAATATTAGAATGAAAATGATGATTACTTTTGCTTTTACACCATTCGTCCATTTTGTTATTAAAAAAGTCTGTACTTGGGTTAGTTTGTAAATAAATAAAACTTTTGTCGCTAGCTTTACGAATGTCTTTAAAAATATTTATAAAACTGTAAAGACCTTTCTCAGCACTTTTTTTACTTTTTACTCGTAAATAGACTTTATCTGAAACTCCGTCAACTGCTACTAAACAAAATTCAGGATAATGAGAAGAATTCAAATTAAAACTATTTATTTCAGCTAAATCTGCTTGAAAGTTTATTAAATATTCATAATTATTTTCGTAAAAAATCGGTGTGCATCGTAGTATATATATATCGTGTATTCATAGGGTTTTTTGACGCTTAATTTTTTACTTTCAAGTCTGCTGTTTTTTAAAAAGAAACATTTGATGCGACGACGCAGTAATTATACCTTCTCATTTTGTAAAAATGGAATTTTTTAATTATGGCTTTAAATCTTCAAAAAATTTTAAATCTGTTGGATTTTTTTTGTGTTTAAATTTATTATAACTCTTTTAATTTTTTTTGTATATCGACCAACCCGAAGAAACGACTTGGTAGTTTTAAAAGTTGTTCTTTAACAATACAACAAATGTTGCCTATTGAGTTTTTGTTCATTATTATTGTATTAAGTTGGAGGAACTGTTTTACAAGAAGATTTCTTCCTCAGGAGCTATTGGCAAATCGGTTGCACCTAAGGCAGTATACAATGAAATTGTAGGCAAAGCTGTTGCATCCAAAGGTTCTTTTTTTTCTAGGGGAGTTGAAGATGGTCAAGTGAACTTTGGTTTGAATGGAATACTGAGAATTTCTGTCGCATCGCGCTTTTTGACTTACAATTAAGGAGCAAATAGCGTTGACAAAATAGCTTTTGAATAAACAAACGAATCGAGATTTTTTAATTTTCTATCTAGTTTTAAAGAAAAAAGTAAAATTTTTAATTAAAAAAGTTATAAGAATCAGTTTTAAAAACACTTTTTATAAGAATTAAACAAAGTAATTAACGAGTAAGTTGAGAATTGTACATTGCATCCATTACCATCATCATTTCTATTAAATTTTTTTGTTTAATTGGAGCTTCAATATTATAAAATTGAATTGAATTGGATATTATACTCTGTAAAAAAGAATATTGCTCGATACTATTACAATATTGCTCTACATTTTCTTTTAAAATGGCTACATTGTTTACATCTTGAAAAGGTAACGAAGGCAGAAAAAAGTTTTAAATGTGAAAAAAAGTTTTGAATGTGAAGTAAAACATAATTTCGCCAGTTGGTCAACTTCCTACAGTGTTTTCGTTTTAATTGTCTATCATTTGATTATAAACAAATTTGATTGTTAATAAGTAGTTATTATTTCGAATAAAATATTTTGAAGTTTCAAGTTTGTCTCCTTTAAACATTTCTCCTTATTGAATTAGCCACGTGTTTAAATCTCTTTAGTTTCTGATAATAGATCAAATGCTCTTTATCCTAAAAAACTTTTATCTGTTTCACTTTCTAATAAAGCTGAAGTCATAACAGTGTAAAGATGACTAGATTGGGTGGCTACCTAAGATCCTTCTTAGGTTATTTTAGTTTCGTTACAAAAAGGAATATTATATTTTTTAAATAAGGTTCCATAACTTTGCAAAAGTATGTTGTTTTATTTGATAATGATTGTCCACGAAACTCATACTACTAACACTGTTTGTGAAGTAAGTAAATTTAAAAACTCGGTAGCGTAATAAGAATATTGTTTTGAATAGTTTATTTTTTCATAAGGAGTACTGGATACGTTTTTGATAATACTTTTACAAGACTCTTCAATATCTGCAACTTTGGATAAATGTAAAATATAACTTTTCTAATTGTTTAAAGTTAAATTTTGTTTTGTGGTTTGTAAATACGTAAAGAAACTTGTTGAGATCCGAATTGATAGTTGACTTGATTTTGACACATATCTCGTATATGCTTTGATAAACGACACAATTTTTTCAATTCATGATTGTTTTTATTAAATTTGTTACTTTGGAAATATTTAGTGTTCATATAAAAATAACAATTTACTGATTGGAATTAAAACCTTGACCTTTTAGTTAGGAGGTTGAACATTATTTACAACGGAAGAATGAGGTAAAAGATTTAAACTTGTTTGTACTGATTTTAGAGGCATAGAATATGTCTTGAGGAGCATATTTTTTTAAATTTCGCATTTTTCCTAATGTTTTGATAATGTTTCATTGATCAATCTGATTGTGATTCATTTTGTCTGTTTTGAGAATGAATTTTACTAAACGTACAAGCGTCTCCTCCCATATTAAGATACGTTTTCAATTTTTATTGATCTGTGATAAAAGAAGTTGCTATATCACTATCTAGCAGTGTTTCAAGAGGTAACAATTTATTCAAGTCTTGTTGAAATCGTATTTGGCCATCAATTTGATTTTCAACGTTGATGGGATCTGGGTAAATGAGTGAACGAAGTAAATCATAACTTTCAATCAAACTGTAAATATTTGTTTGATTTGAACTTTCTTCTTGAATGGGTGTCATTTCAATCTCTTCATCTATTTTTGTAAGATTTCTGCTTTTGTTGCAAAAGTTAATAAAGATGACTTTAAAAAATCGTATGGTTTATACCTTTTCATATTTCATAAAAATACAAATTTTTCCACTTTTTTTGATAATATAATTCTTTTTGACAATAACCAATATTTAATTGTTGTCTTAATATATCAATTGCAGTTTTTGTAGGCTGTATCGTGTCAAATAAAATTAGTTTATTAGAGTAATAATTTTTAATTTCGCGATAAAGTTTAAAACGAGTTAAGTTGAAGTATTCTTTTATTACTTCGTAATTATTATGTCAGAAATTTTTTTTAAATTCAGCTTGATTTTGTATTTCATATTTTCTTTTTTCACAATGAATTTTCTGTTTTTGTTAAATTTTGGAAATGAATATCAGTAATCCTTGACAAACAATTTTTTCCTAGACAAATAATAGACAAACTTTCTGAATATTCATATTCTTTAAAAGCGTTTTTAAATTGTAACCTTTCATGATCGTTTAATAGCTCGCATTTTATCATTTTTACAGCGTCAAAGCGAGTTTAAATTTCTTTTATCTGTATTTTAATTTTGTTTTCGTCAAAATCTTTTATTCAGTTCATTTGGGTCTGAAAATTTGACCTCGCAGAGCTAATTTTAGTCTCATGGCCTGACGTTTAACAAATTTTTGATTGCAAAGTTCGTAATCGTTTTTTAAAATTTGAAAAAGCTCATTGCTTTTTCAATCATTCTGATTTGGAGTTTGTGAAATCTCCTCTAGAGTCTGAAGATTCGTCTCTAGATGCACATAGTCCATTTCGTTTTCTTCTTTTTATTTCCTTAACTAACAAAGCTGCTCTTTCACTTTTACTCTAATTTCTTTTTTAATAGGAAGTGGTTTTTCTTTATTATTATCATTTTTCTCTTCTTTGCTTTGTATGATCTTCTTTTCTTTTTCTTGACTATACGTATTTTGATGAGATTTTAAATGATAATGATTTTTAAAATTTTGAGCCTTTACATAAGAAAATGCTTGAAACCTGATAATTTTTTGTTTACATTATGTCAGTGTAATTAAAGTCAAACTTTCTTTGTGCGTCTAAAGGAATAAATACTTTTTCTCTTTGTAGTTGGTAATGTGTTCTTAATCAAGCGACAGAACTTTTTTTTAAAATAAACCCAAAAGTCCGTGTCAATTTGATATTTCTTTATTAAGCAAATCACTGATGGCGTTGAGCATATTTACAGCTTAGGGAAAATCCCTTTTAAATGTTTTTTTAAATTTCTTTATTATTGTTAAAGAAAACGATACATTTATAATGGGACACCATATTGTTACAAGATTGTATTAATTTAGAGGGTACTAAATGAAAAACTGTAATAGTGCCCACCTTGTGGTGCGAACCACTCGAGCATGCACTATAATATTGTTGACTTTTTAAACAAAATAAACTGATATTGTTAAATAAAATAATAGTTTAAAATTTTTGGTAATCACTGTTTTGAACAACGTATTTATTTTTTGAAAAACTGATAGCACGTTGAAAAGCAGTGTCTAAGTTTTCTAGGCTATCTACTGTTCGAATATCATAGCTTGTAAATAATTTTTAGATGAATTGATAGTTTCGCGCAATGTCAAATGTTGCGCTTTGCTTTGTTTTCTCATATGAATAATAAGTAACACTTCTGCATCTGGAAAGTTACCATGTTGCAAAATTCTCGTGCCATAGTAAATTTTCCGCTATAAGTGGTCCCGAAATGATAATGTTATCAGAATAAACATCTTTTGAGGGTGTAAAAATAATAAACTTGATTTTAGTAAATTTTATTTACTTGATTTTATTTTGAAAGTTGGGATATTTCAATTTACCTTTTAAATAAAAACTACGAAATCCCTTTTCCTTCAATAATTCTGCTAAAGATTTTGAATCTTTTTCTTTAGTTTCGTCTGATTTTTCTTCTTTTTCTTCTATTTTTATAAAAAATAATGAATAAAAAACTTATTTTTTTTATAATTTTTTTAATAAAAAAATGCAAAAATATAGTTAATAGTAAAGTAATAAATTATTTCTTTTGATATCTTTTTGTGCTAAATTTTGTAAAACTCCTAACAGTTGAGTCATAACCATTTCTGTTTTTCCTTAGTTAAAACATTTCGAAAAATGGATCAACGATAGACCTGGTTTCCTGTATTATCATGTCGAGTTCGTTTTCGTTAATGTTTAAATACCTGACACATTAGTTCCAATCTATTCTCAATTCTCTTAATAACTCAAAAAAGAATTGATTGTCATAAAGTAAGCTCCCGTTTTCCATTTCTTAATCAATACTCAAGTTTTCAGTCGTTTTTTTTATCCTCTAAAAGACAATAACTTACAATGAATTTTTTATTAAATGAAAAACATTGATCACAATCTTCTTCTTAACACCCTACAAAACTAAACATTTATTTAATCAATAAAACAATAAGTACTACAATTTAAAAGTTGTTCAGGAACTAACTCTTGTTTGTTAAGGTTAACGAATATAAGATGACAAGTAAAAACCTTATTTTTTTTCTCTCTCTGTATTTTCTAAAAAATAAAAATTTTGAAAACAAATTTCTTTCAACTTAGCTTCAAGTTGTTTAGTCGTAAATTTTTGATCAAATAAGTTAAATTCCATGTTTTATTAAAAAAAAGGTTTACGATTTAATAAAAAAATACTTTTTAACAATTATATATATTTTTTATATCAAGTAATTAAGGTATTAAAACATTGCAAATAAAGATAATCATCGTATTATAACGTTCGGATTGTTTTATCATAATATTTTCAATTTCGAGAAAATTTTGCACATATTCATCACTACAAAATTTTTCAAGATCTAGTATAACTTTTAAAACTTCTCTGATCAGATCCAATCAATAACAGTCACGAATGCAGTGAACATTCCGTCGTCAAAAACATAGTAGGGACTTTAACCAAACAGGACGAAAGCAAGTCTACAACGGATTTTAAGACTAAACACCACTTTTTTTTTTACTACGCATGCCTAGTTATGGTAATTCCCTTGTCAAAATGCCGTTTTGAACTAGTTTGATAAGGGAAAAAGCCATTTTGCGGTTGTTTCATAAACGTGAGTTGAAATGGAAAGAAATGTTGAAGTTACCGAAATTAGTAGAAAAAGATTATTTATATTTTAAAGTGATTTATTTTAAGTGTAAATATATTGTTTTTATTTATAATAAGAGTAGAATTAATAATTTAGACTTGTTATTAAGTAGTGTTTAAAACCCTGTCATTTAAATGGTAAACCTTCTAAAATTGAAACTTAGCTTGAAGAAAATTATACCTTATAACTTATAGTTGACTAAAATGTTTTATAAAAACTCATCAATAGGTAGTTCATTTGTAAATAAGTTTTTTTTTAAGAAAAATTATGGTGTCAAGTCCTTTGAAAGATGAACTGTTGTTACAAGAAGTACTGCTAATAGAGCCTTATAAACATAAAACAAGAAGCAGAGGAAAAGGAAGTTCGTGGATAACAACTGCAAATAATCTCTGTTCCAGCTCTAATGACGAGATTTTAAAGTAGACGCTTGTACTGTGAGAGAAAGATTCGATCTTCTGGTTTCTCAATATTTATCTAAACAAAAGGCCGAACAGAAAGCAAGTGGCATTTGTCCTCAGGTCACTCCTGTTGATGAAGCTTTAGAAAGTGTATAAGAACAAATAAAAATATGTGAAGAAGAGTTGAACAATAATGAAAAACAAACTAACGAGGAAGCTAAGCGAGAGAAAGCAGAAGACATGAGAAAGAAGTCTATGGAAACATTTATGGAAACAAAAGCACGTAAAAATACCGAAAATAATGTAACTTAATATTTTTGATATAGTTGTCATCAAATGTATATAAGTGATGAATAATAGATCTATAACATTTTGAGAATATGATTGTAGATTGTTTAAATCAAAATGCAAAATAGTTGTATTTAACCAATTAAAGATTGCAGTTTTAAAGAATAATGATTTGTCAAATACAACTCATTTAGTAAACGACATTTGATAACATGCTGTTTATGTTGGAGATAAGTATTATTAAAGAAATATAAAACAAGAACAAGTATAACTTATATAGTTGCTAACACCTGAAAACATATAAGAATTGTTATACAAAACAGTTTTCTAACAATGGGGGTTCAACCTCAAAATAATTGGATGTGTTTGATTTATAAAGGGAAGTATGAGCATTGGTTAATAATGCACTAACTTGATACATTTTTTCCACTGCACTTAATTGTACTTTCAATTTTTTTGAAATCCGGGAAAGTAAAATAGTTAATAATTTCTCCAAAAACCCATTTCACAGACAATCTTACTTTACTTATAGCTTTGTTAAATTCCTTTTGTTCGGGGTTTAATGCATAATGGTTTCTCTAAGGGGTTTGAAGATGAATTTTAAGTGGATATGCAAGATCTCCATAAATGCATAAAGGGTCTCCATTTGGCCTTACACTATTTTGAAGTAATATGTTATAGAGATTTAAGGAGGCGAGCATTGAGCTACCGTGTCTACAACCTTCTACTGGTCCATAATAATTTTACTATTAGTCCGTTTGGAGCACTAACTGATTGAAATTTAATTGAATGAACTTGCTTGTGCCCGTTGTGCAATACTTTTGGTTTTGTCCATGTCTGCACACCGGTCTAACTGTCCCATCAACAAATCCCCAGCAAAAATCAAGTGGAGCACCTCTATTATGAATTCTGTAGCATATCGATCCAGTTTGTTAGGTGCTATCAATATTGGTTGAAAGTCTTGCGCAAGTGGTGGTGATTTGAAAATATTTTATTCATAACTACGTTTTACATCATGCATAGCTCTGGAATTGGTCGACCAAAACGAGGAATTCAAATAGTGTGAGGGGTACGCAAATTGCTTTAGAAAAACACAGAAGGATTCTATGCTATTAAAAACTGGTCTGTTGCTGCAGATTATTTCTTCAAGTATGGCTAGTGCTTCTGCAATACGATAGATTTCATTTTTATAAAATCTAAATTCTGCAAAACATTCAGATCCGTCATTTAATCTAAATCAAAATGATGGTATTTCTGATATGGAAAGCTAGAATTTGTACTGGAACTTATATCATACAGTAATATAAACTCTTCATCTCAAACCCCGTTTTGGCTAAAGCGGCTAAAATAACTTTTCTTGTTTCTCTTAAGGAGGTCATATTTGTTTACGCAAATACGTAAATAAATTTTGCTTAATTTATAAAACTAAAAACGAAAAACTCAGAACGGGAATTTAAATCGACTAAAATTTACCGTTGTCATTAAACCCGTTGTCTTTGCTTAAAGTCCCTAGTTTTTTAAGTAAACTTTTTGAAAAAACCAATCGTGCGTTGATATATTGAAACTGTTTTAAAACTTATAGTCATTCTATTTTGAGGTATGGGTTTAACTTCTTTGTCTAGTTGTCAAAAAAAACGTAGAAAAAAATTTTTTTTAACATTTTAAAATCGTAGCTAGAAGCAACTTAAACTTTAATCCATTTGCGCGTTATCTAATAATTACTTAAGAATGCACATTCAAATTTGTATAACGAGGTAAGAATAAACTCAGAATCTCCTTTAAACTTTCCAACCTATTTATTTTTGTTTATAGTTTATCGCTTATTTGCAAGAAACGTTATATTTCTAAATCTAATCAAGATTCTATTTTAATGCGATGTCGAATTTCTAACCTTACTTTGGTTACTTGAAGTCGATGTGATAAAATTGTTTATAACATTGAATATAACACTTTTTTTTGGTATTATTTTCTGTTTAACATAGTATAATAATTTTTACAATGCTTGTTTAAATATATATATAAAACAAGTTCAGTTACAAGAGTATACACTAGTATTACAATAACATAAAGTTAAAGCAGATAGGAACTCAAAGAAGATATGAATAACATTTCTATCTTTTCATAGATTCTTTTTTTTAAAAGAATAATAAATCGCATATATATATACGTATATGAATATAATAAATAAAAAGAGTAATAAATCGTTTTAATAAATCGTAAATATACAGCATTAATATCAAGTATAACATAAATATAAAACTTATAATAAATATACTAAAAAGATTGTATTAAAAAGTATATAAATAGTATAATATAAAGCTTGTATTAAGAAGCAAATAAGTATCAAAGTTACCGGTAAAATAGTCAAACAAACAAAAAATTATTTAGTTAAAATACAAAAATTTATCTATTCTTGAGATCATTACATTTTAAAAATTTCTTTTTTTGCTTGAAACTTAAACGAACTTTAGGACTTCATCGTAAACTAAAAATCCTTTTGATATTCATTCCATAAATTAGGTCCTCGATAAGATATACAATATTCTGAGAGTTTATTACATTTACGAGGCAATTTATAGTTAATGTTTCTATTTGATCTTAGATTATATTTATCATTTAGCTTTATTTCCACACGGGTAACCTCGATTATATTTATCATTTATAACTTAGATTATATTTATCATTTAACTTTATTAAACCCACACGGGTAACCTCGAATACTATTTCTGCTATAGATAACATACTAACAAACTCATTTCTAGATACCTCCTTAAAAGCAGGAATAATAAAAATTGATATAACAGATCATTTTCCAATTTACTTTACAACAAAACATGATACAAAAATAAATAATAACTCAAAAAATTTATAAAAGAAAATAAATAAAAATTCTATTAAATGTTTTAAAAACGCACTATCGGCAGTAGATTGGGTTAAAGTGTATTAAGAATGTAACCTTGGGAATACAAACTCTGCATATAATACTTTCACAGATATTTTTCTAAAACACTATAATAATCATTTTCCAATCAAAAAAAAAGAAATAAAAGTAAAACATTTGAGCTGTCCATGGATCACTAGCGGAATCAAAAAATCGTCAAAAACTAAACAAAGACTATATGTTAAATACTTGAAAAACAGATATTAAGAAAACTTATCTACTTATAAACAATATAAAAATCTTTTCGAAAAAATTAGAAAACATTCTAAAAAAGTTTATTATTCTAAATTACTTCAAAAAACAAATGGAGATACCAAAAAAGCATGGAACATCATGAAAGAAGTAATCGGAAAAAGTATATAAAAACAAACAGCTTACCAGATAGAATTATTATAAATGAAATAGAACACAACGATAAGAGCTCTATTGCCGAACAATTCAACAATTTCTTTGCAAATATTGGCCCTAACATGGCGTCTAAAATTAAAACCGCAAATAACTCCTTTGAAAATTATTTTACTGATCTAAATAGCGAACTAACTTTCAACGGATTAAGCCATGAAGAACTCGAAAATGCAAAAAACTCTTTAAAAATCAACAAAGCACCAGAAATTGATGAAATTTGTAGCAATATTGTAATGAGTATCTTTCCGATAATAAAGAAACCCTCTTTCTTTATTATCAGAGAAATTAAAAATTACAAAAATTGTACCAATATATAAAACTGGAGAACCATACTTACTAAACAATTATAGACCAATCTCAATTCTTCCTATATTCTCAAAACTCCTCGAACGAATAATTTATAATAATTCGTACCAATATATAACAAACAACAACATCTTAAATACAAAACAATTCGGCTTTCAAAAGCAACATGCAACCGAACATGCAATCGTAGATCTTGTAAATAGCATCAACTACTCATTTGTTAATAAAGAATTTGTTTTAGGAATCTCTATAGATTTATCGAAAGCATTCGATACTGTTGATCATGCTATCCTGCTCAAAAAATTGGAAAAATATGGCGTAAAAAATGTTGCATTACTCTGGTTTAAAAATTTTTTGCTAAACAGACAGCAATGTGTTAATACTGATGATAATATCTGTTCAAAATTGCTTAAGATGAAATGTGACGTTCCCCAAGGATCCATTCTAGCTCCCTTACTGTTCTTAATATACATTAACGATCTTCCGAAAGTCTTAAACAAACGTGATGTAATAATGTTTGCAGATGATACTAATTTATTTTATTCATCTCAGTCTATTAAAGAACTCTTTGAAACAACGAATATCGAACTTGAAAAACTTAATATCAGGCTAAAATCTAATAAGTTATCTTTAAACACAGAAAAAACCAATTACATTTTATTCCATCCCAACCAAAAAAGAAAAAAATACCTAATATATTACCATTGCTAAAAATAGAAAACAAAAATATTGAAAGAACCTCAATAACAAAATTTCTAGGGTTACGAATTGACGAAAATATTTTATGGAAAGCACACATTGACTATTTAAATATTAAAATAACCAAAAACATTGGCGTGCTATACAAAGCTAGACCAATGTTATCCCAAGAAAATCTAAAACATCTTTATTTCTCATTTATACAGACCTATTATACATATGGTAATATAACATGGGCAAGTACCAATAAATCCAATTTGAAATCACTTTATCGACGTCAAAAACATGCCGTTAGGATTGTCTATAAAAAAAGGCAAATTCACTCATGCTGAACCTTTGTTAAAACTCCTTAATGCACTAAACGTCTATAGAATAAACATTTATCAAAACTTACAGTTTATGCTGAAATATAAACTCGGGCTTGTCCCATCACATTTCTCAAATGATTTCTTTAAAAGCAATAGAAATAGATATTACACTCGAGAAGTAGGAAACTTTAAAATACCGTTTAGAAAAACAAAACTATGGCGTTTCACAATTTCATATCGCGGTCCCTATCTCTATAATAAACTGATATCCAGAAATGCCATAATTACAAAACTAGATAACCTAAATTGTTTGAAAATCTTACTAAGAAAATTCGTTTTAAATATAAACAATTATATGAACTTACACTAAACTAATAATGAAACTTGAGCCAAAATTAACGTTGAAACGAAAATCCCAAAAAACTTCAATAACAAATATTAGTATAAAAAATATATAAATCAAAAATAATTTTATTTATGCCTAATCATATATTTATGTGTACAAAATCTAGCATTTATCAATTATTTATTATCTTACATTTTATTATATGTGAATCCAATATAAAATGAACTACCATTATATTTTGTGAAACTAGAAACATGTAAATACAAAAATACAAAAAATAATACTAGTACAAGTGGTTTGTTGATGACAAGACCATCTGGTCTTCTGCAAGTCTCCCGCGTTCTTTTAATAATAATGATACCCTGCAGTTATATTTTTTGTATTCTATAAAGTTGTGAGATTTTATTTTTTCTCTTACCATCATATATTTTATAAACGTAAATTTGTATCAGTTATATAGATAGAATCACAACATGTAAAGATAAAAGAACAAAAAAAATTTCGAACTTATCATTAAAATTTACTGCTAAAGGATTCTTGTTGTATCTATACATAAAAGTTAGATGCTGGTAGATATTTATTTCAAATATATCCATCATTTTCAAATCTTTCATTAGAAGTTTTGCATGTTCACGTTTAGGTTTAGAGTATATGATTCGGCAAGCGTGTTTTTGTAGCTTATAAATTTTTGTTTTATGCGTACTTGCGCATTATATTTTAGCATAGTTAATCAAACAGTGAATTAGCCCAAAATGTATCAGTTTGAGGCTTAAAATATTCACGTATGGGCGGACTCGATACATTACGCCAATAGTTCTGGTGACTTTTGATTGAATATAGTTTATCTGGGGAAGTCAGAATAAACTTTCATCGACAAGAAATCCTAAGATTTTTATCTTGTTTGCTTTTTAATTAATTTATCATTTAAATATAGTTCAGGCAACTTAAGTGGAATGTTTAATTGTTTTTTTTTATATAAAATAGAGTATAACTTGTTTTCTCAACATTAAGTGATAGTTTGTTTGCCATAAACCAAATACTAACTTTATTTAATTCCGTATTCTTATCTGAATAGAGGCGTTTAATATCATTATAGGTAAGAAATAGATTTGTATTATCTGCAAACATTATTAAATTTAGTTTTAATGATGCATTACAAAAGTCAGTAACATAAATAAGGAACAAGGCGGACCAAGGATTGATCCCTGCGGAACTCCACTTACGACATTTAATGCTCCGGATTGTTCATTATGAACATATTGCTTTCTATCTGTAAGATAACTTTTAATCTAGCAATATGTTATATTATTTATACCGTAATTTTTTCCAAGAGAATGCAATGGTCAACTGTATCAAATGCTTAACATAGATCTATAGATACTCGCAAAGTGTATTTGTTATTGTTAAAACCATTAGTTAAATGGTTGACTATTTCAATAATTGTATGTTCAGTAATGTGATTTTTCTGGAACCCAAATTGTTTTAGGTTAAATAAATTGTTTATAGTGAAATACTCGAACATTCTGTTATAAATTACGCGTTCAAACAATTTTGAGAATACAGAAGGTAATGATATAGGTCGACAGTTTGTATTGTCCGAATAATCATTGCACTTGTAAATTGGGATTATTTTAGATATTTCAAGAACATCAGGGAAAATACCGAATTTTAATGAAAGTTTCAGTATATGAAACAAAGGTTTGCCTAAGCTAGTTTTGTTAAAAATCACTATATTACTAGAGATTTCATAATATAATGGGATTTTTTTTTTTTAAAGAAGAGTACGCTGTTTCATATTTTTTATAACTTGCTTCATTATCGTATAATATTTTGTTTTTTGAGGGTTTAAGATAGATTCTAAATGATTCTGATGTTGCCAATATTTTGTTGACAAGTTTAGGCCCAACATTTGTGAAATACTTGTTGAACTCTTTTGAGATTAGGTTTTGACAGAATATATCGGTGTTGTTAATATTAATTCTCTTAGACAGTGATGGAGTAATATTTGTGTTTTTTCCGATGATGTTATCAACTATGGACCATGTTTTTTTACCATTGAAATGGCAAGTCAAAATTAGCCAACTGAAATAATTATTTTTTTTTTTTGCATCTTTGGTTAGTGATAGGTAAAAGTATTTATATTTTTTGTGATTTAGTTCATTTTTTGTGTTTTTATTTTTTAGAAATTTGTTATAAAGATTTTGCATATTTTTTGAGTATTTTAATAGCGATTTGGTCATCCATGAATTAGCAATAGCTTTTGCCTTAACTTTAATATCCTCATATAAACAGGTTTCATTGTAGTGTTTTAATTATGTACTTAAAAATTTATTAAAAGCTTCGTTAGTATCATTGCATTTATATACATTACATGATTCTTGTTTTAATCTACACGTTAGTTTGGTAATATTACAAAATTTAATGCTACTTTTTTTCAAATTATTAACATTTAGTTAACTATCAGAGGCAGTTTTTAAACAATTTACTTTTAAAAAGATAAGAAAATGATCATTAATATCTGTTAGGAAAATTCCAGTTTTAAATGTTGATTTTAGGTGGTTATTAATGAAGATATTGTCAATCGCAGTTGCTGAGTTTTTTGTAACACGTGTGGGTTTATTAATTATTGATAAGACGTTGAGTTTATATAACATATCAAAAAAAGATTTTATTTTTGGAAATTTTTGATGAGTCAGAGCTTCAAGGTTTAAGTCCCCAATAAAATATAGGTTTTTATTTTTATTACTAAATTTTATGATAGTATTTTTCATTAAACATTCAAATGGTTTAACTTTACATTTGGCGGACGATAAATACATCCTACTAATATATTACTATATTTGTTGTTTATAATTTCTATGGAAAGACTTTCGTAGTTAGAATTCGAGAAACATTGTACTTTTTAATTTTGCATAACTTATTTTATATTTAAATATATTTATTATATTTTATATTTTATTTGTTTATAACATATACAATGTTATAAACAATTATAAAAGTGTTGGTCCGTTGTAATATATTTTCAGTATTCTTTTTTAAATGAGTTACAGAATTATTTTTTACTTCAACAAAATATCTTGTGTTAAAAATGATAGACACTAAAATAATTAATGTGCCTATTTCATAGGATATGTTATTAACATTTTTAATAACAAATATGTTATGCGCGCAGTACCTTCATTATATCAATAAATAAAAAAAAGTTTTATCACAAATATTAGCAACATTGTGTATTCATTTATCTACACAAAATGAAATTATTTACTTTTTTGTGCATTATGAAAATACATGCTATATATACAGTATGAATTTTTATAATAAAATAGGCACAACTTTTAAAACATAAAAAGCATTTTTCATTTATAATATTATATATAAAGTGTAATGTATAACGTGTATTTATGTGTATATACAAATATCATAAGAAATATGATGTGCTTTTAACTATTAACTAAATATAACTAAATATATAAAACAGCATACATATTAACAAATTAATTAATGTTACTTAAGTTTTTTATTAATCAGTTAATTAAAAGTTGCTTAGCTTCAAGTAGTTTAAGTTAGTAATAGTTACTTATTTGAAATACAAAAACGTTGTTTTCATTAATGGTTTAGTTTTAGTTAAGCATTTTACTATTGAAAAGTTGTTCATAGAAAGTACTTTATTTAATGAAATGGCATCTTAGTTAAGTAAATGGAGAAGATTTAAACGATTAGTTAACAAGGTATTAGAAGATGAAAGTAAAAATGATGCTTATATCTGGGATAAAAATGTTGCTGTTGACATTTATGTTTATGGTGGAAATGTTTTAATTAGTTATGACCAAATAGTTGAAAATAGTGTTACATTAACCTTTTGTACTTATGACGGTTTTAATGTTTCATGTAGTTCATTTATAATATAACTGCATCTATCTTAAATGATGATTTTAAAACATTGAATTCATTTGATAAGCAATATAACGAATTGGAAACAACATAACTATAGCATAACCTGGCATCTTGGGCATTCCGAAATAGTTTGACACAGATAGCAATAAATGAAGTATTAGGTATCCTAGTTAAACATTGTCGTTCCAATGAAATACCAAATGATTCAAGAATCTTACTTAAAACGCTAAGGTCTGTAGAAACTGTGAATGTATGTGGAGGGAGTTATGTGTAAATTGGAATTGCTTTAGGAGTCATAAAAACCATAAATAAAAAAAATACTTACACAGAAAAAAAGTAGAATTGACTGTTAATTGATGGTTTGACTTTGTTTGAGTCTTCTGCTACACAGTTATGGCCTATTCTTTGTAAGTTTAGCACTTTAAACCCATTTATTGTTACACTATATTGTAGTGAGAGAAAGCCAAATATTGTTGATGATTTCATGAAAGACTTCTTAACAGTGTATGATAATTTAAAACCAATTACTTAGTTTACCATGATTGATCCTACATAATTTCAATAAAGTATTTTACATGTGATGCTCTAGCAAGACAATTTCTCAAGTGTATTAAAAGCCACATTGGTTACTTTAGTTGGGAGCGGTGCACAACACAAGATGAGTGGAAAGGAAGAATGGTATTTCATGAACTTGATTGTTCTAAAAGAACTGACGATAAGTTCAGTTTACTGCAATATCCTGAACGTCACCTTTGATTGAGTCCTCTATTAAGTTATGGCATTAGTTGTGTGAATCAATTTATCATAGATTATATGCATTTAGTATGTCTAGGTGTGGTAAAACAACTTATTTGTTTTTTAAAATTTGGTCCACCTGTTTGTCATCTTTCCCAACTTCAAATTAGTAGAATTTCAGAAAGTCTTGTTCAATTAAATGGATGTATGCCAAGTGAGTTTGCAAGGCAGCTTAGATCATTAGAAGACTTAAAAAGATGGAAAGCAACTGAGCTTCGTTAGTTTTTACTCTATGTTAGACCCGTCGTTTTAAAAAAAACTTATCAAAAGATTTGAACACTTAGGGTAGCTATTACAATTATGTCATACAATAGTGTAATAAAAAGGTCAGAATTAATGTTAGATTATACGAATAAACTTTTACTATGATTTGCATTCGAGGCAAAAGTTTTTATGGACAAGTATTTACATCTAATAATGTGCACCTAATCCACCTACACGAGGACATAGTAAATCATAAAACAAATCTTCATGAGTTATCTACTTTTCCAATTTAGAGTTATATGTACATATTTAAAAAATTTATTAAGAAATACCAAAATCCACTTGCTCAAGTTTTAAAGCGTTTGTTTGAGTTAAAAAAAATCAGATTCATCGTTTTCTTCAAAAGCTGTTTTCATCACTGTGTCAAAATATGAGAAAGATCCTTGGTTTGTACTTGAATCAAACAATTTTGCCTGAGTCAAAGGTATATTATATAACAATTTACTTTTGTGTAATATACTTAAATCCTATCAAATAAAAAGTTTATTTAAAAATCCATGTGATTCAAAAAAGAATAATATTGGGTATGTAAATGTATAGAAAGCAATGTTTGTATAAACCGAAAGTTTTGCATAGATCTGCATTTATGTGCAAGCTTACCCAATTTAGCAAATGATAATAGTTTTGTACTTGTGCCTCTATTGGATGAAGGTCATTGGTAATAGACAAAAATATTTTTTTCTGTTTACATGCGCGGTATTTAATTATTGCATATCACTATATGCGAGATTATAATAAAGCAGAAAGTTAAATAAAATATGTTTTGTTATAAATTTAACACTGAATGTAATTTTTTTTTTTTTAAAGTTTAAGTGCTGCATGAGTATGGATTTATATTTAGTTCGGAAAATATTGTTGATCATATAACTGTTAGTAAAACATACCAACTTCAATTGTATTACTCTACTTTTGTCGCAATCCATGAAGAACTTCCTATTCAAAAAGTAATCTTCGATAAAATTAAGAATAAGTAAATTAAATTTTGAAATAAATAATTTACTTTTGTTGAATATATTGCATAATTGACATGTATATGTATATAATTTAGCTTTTCTAATTAAATCAAATTCTCTATATATGTTGTACTATATATATGTAAATATATATAATATAAATATATATATATATATATATAAATATATATATATATATATATACATATATATATATATATATATATATATATATATATATATATATATATATATATATATATATATATATATATAGACATGTATATATATACATATATATGAATATATATATATATATATATATATATATATATATATATATATTTATATATGAATATAAATATATATATATATATATATATGTATATATATATATATGTATGTTTATATAACGTTTGTATGTATGTATATATGCTATTTACAAAGTAATTTATATCAAAAGAAATGTCACATTGCTTTGTATTTTGGTTAGAGGATGGTGAAGAGGTTAAGGGTTTTGTACCTTCAAATTGGATTGTCAGCAAAACAGTTTACTATCCAACAATTATTTATACAAAACGCGTATTCCGTGATAGAGCTGAACCTTAACAGGATTGGCAGAAGTATCAACTAGTACGAATAAAGTTAACAGGTTTTTGTTATTTGATTTGTTTTAAATTTTATTATTTGATTTATATTGATATTGACATATTTAACTTTTATTAAACTTTGAAATTTGAGTATTAAACTCCAACTTTAGTGTCAAAGCAACCTAAATAAAATGAATGCTAATTTAGGTGATCAACCCTCGATATTAAAAAAAATTAGGTCGGAAATAACTTGTCAACCTCAAATTTTAGAGGGCGGGTGGACAAAAAAATAATACAAAGGTCTTACCATAAAACATAGAAACGAGGTCGGCAATCTTTTGCTGACCTCAAACAGTTTAAGGTTGTCAGTTAGGTCGGCATTGCCGAATGCCGACCCTAATTCCGAGGGTTGATATATATGTATGTGTAAATATAGCCCTCGGAGTTAGGGTCGGCATTCAGCAATCCTCGTCTTTAAATGTTTGGTATAACGAGGTCGGCAATTAATACCGACCTCGTTTCTATGTCTTATGGTAAGATCGTTGTATCATTTTTTTTTGACAACTTGAAGCCGACCTCTAAAAGATTAAGGTTGGCAACTTATTGCCGACCTCATTTTTCCTGGTTCCGAGGTTTATATATATCATAAACATTTTGTTACTGTAGTGGAGGTGTAAACTCCCAAGTGCTTCTCAAGTGTTTTTCCTATTTATGTTTTTCTTAAAATACTTTTAAAATCATAATGTTTTACATGTTTTAATTTTTAAAGTTCTTAATTTACATGTTTTGATTTAATGTTTTTAAAACTAATGATATTATATTGACATTACTATCATTTTTTTAGTTAGAAACGGTTTTGAATTTCAGACTTAATATTAGGATATGTAATAATAATGATAACTATAGACAATATATACATATATTGATGGACATCTTAAATATAGACAATATATTTATATATTATATACATATATATATACATATTATAATATATACATATATACATATATATATATATATATATATATATATATATATATATATATATATATATATATATATATATATATATATATTATAATATATACATTACAATTAAAACTATTAAAAATTTTTATTTCTTTTTAAAGATTAATAAAAAGTTTAATTGCAGATAACGATCAAATCTCTTAACTTGTTCATATGAGATTTTTATTTCTTTTCCGCATCCTTTCGGGTAATGTCAAATAGTCATCAAGATAAAGTTAGTATGGCAGGTAAAAAGGACAAAAAAAGCTTTTGAAAAAACAAAATTTTATCATGCTGTATCCGGTAATTGCTTAAATTTTATATAACCAACAGCCCTTAAATTTCTTAGTTTTGTTGATATGAAACTAGCTGTAGACGATCTGCAGATCGGTTTCCAATTATAATTTCTTAGAAAAATTTTTAAATAGTTAACCCTTGTTCTATTTTTAGATTCGGTTTTGACAACTTATGCAGAGACTGCGAGTTCCACAATTCGATATGTTTTGAAAGATTATCTAAAATATGCTCCTGATAGGCTAAACGAAAATAAGCGCAAGAGCTCGCCACGCACTCTAGAGTAATGCAAGTTATTTGTAAGTGTCGACACAACCAATATTTTTAAAAATTATAAGTGCAGATAACGAACAAAGTTAATAATTTTTGCTGTATTTATTTTGAAATAAGAATTATATACCTATTATTATTTGTCTTATTATTTTAAGAGATGTTTTGTATATGCCTAATACTTATTTTGGTCGTTTTAAATCGATAAAAACGACCAAAGTAGGTTGAAATAACGTTTATACAACATAAAATCATCATTGCCCGTTCGTCCGTCCCAACCTTAGTTAAACGTTGACAAAACAACGTCATAAATTGTTTCCATTTCAACTAACTTTCAACGTCAGTTCAACGAGTATCGCGACGTTATAACAACGTTGTATCAACGTTTTTGTGCTTGCTGGGCAAGTACCTTTTTTGTAAATATATCTAATTTGTATCTTTCTGATTCAACACCGGTATATAAATTGTCAACGATATCATAAATTTTGAAAGTAAAAAGAAAATAAAGCTTTAATTTTATTTTTAGAATATTTTTCTCAATATAAAACAAGTTAATTTTGTTACTAATTTTTTACTAAATTTTGGAAGGGTCTTACTTTGTGATTAATAAAATTAGTATTTTGCTTTAAAGTAACTCGTTGACTTAATGTTTCATAATGTCCATTGTTAAATAATTTACAAGACTCGTCCAAAACTTTATCGTCTTCTTTTTCCTATTCCTTTCTTTTTCCAATGTCTCCTCTTGCCATGTTTTGTACTGGGCAACGCCAAAGAGGTATTACTTTATAAATTTTTTCAACAATACAACCACAACATTTTTTGTACCATATCAAAGTATCCAAAAATTCGCATGTTTTACGAGAACATAATTTCATGGCAAGTTTGATTGTTTTGTCATTTTCTATTCCATATTGTCCGTTGGGTTTTAAATAACGTTTAACAGTAATCTCAGTGGGTGAATAATTTTTTAAGCAAATACATTCTTTTTCCAACATAGGTGGAAAACCTCTACCTTTGTCTTCATATTCTGATTTCATAGCTATTTGACAGTGTATTAAAGCATTAGTAGAAAATCCGTTTGGATTAACTCGATAGTTTTTTTTAATATTATTGTTTAAAGTAAGACATTTGTCATTAAACAAATATTTCATTTGAAACAATAAAGGTTTGATTTGATCACCACCGTATTGACCGTTTTCATCCATAAAAAACAAAAAACCTTTAATGTCACTGTTTAAACCCAATTCTTTAATTTTAGATTCAAAATAACCTGTATCAATAGCACATCTTTGGGAACCATTTGTTAACATGCCACCGCCTACACTTTGTTCAAGCATATGTTGATTTTCTGCTATAGGAGGATGTTAAAGTTAATTTAAACTTTTTGTTGAAACAATTTTGCTAGCATAACTAAATATACTTAAATGACTCAATAAATAGAACTTTGTAAATTGAAACGTTCTTTCATTAAAATCTAACATGACCGAGGCTAATACTACTGTATCTGAAACTGTATATATGCAACAAAGATTTTAAAGTTTTTAAATTTAAAAAACTCAATTATTTTGTGACACAATAATATGTATCTTGCATTTTTTTTATTTCGTCTTTTAATTTTTTAAATTTCATTACATCATTTTGAGCAAATAATTCTATTGGTGGTATCTGTGTATAGTCGATATTTAAGAGGTCGTCAATTATTTGTGAATACGGGAAAATAATTTTTTTTATAAAACAAGTTTTAAATTCTTTGTTATTGATAACTTCTCCTATTTGCGGATGAAATGGAAGCAAATAATGACACATGCTAATAATAATTTGGTTTTGTGCTTTTTTAGACAACATGTTGGTAACGAACAATTTAAAATTTTCATAGTGTCAACTATTTTAACTTGTTTTCCAATGGATATAATATTGACTTAACTCACATTTTTAACAATTACAAGTATATCTTCCACTGTGCTATATTTTATAAAAGTGTTTATAGGTTTTTTATCAGATTCTCCTAAATTGTTCATAATGGTTTATTGAGTGTCTTTTTAAACCTTCTACAATCATGATACGGTTATCAAAAGAATCATTAAAAATAGAACAAGAGAGTTTCTTGCTACATCGAGCCAATTTTTTATTGTAATAATTGTGTTAAACCATATATTTTACCTGAAAAATAATCGTGATCAATAACTAAATAATCTTCAAAAGAATTAAGTATAGCGTGACATAAAATCAAGATTTTTCTCTCGTTTTATCGTCCTGAACTAATTCTCTTAATGTCTCTCTTTTTTCAAATTGATTGTTAATATTAACCAACATGCAATGAAACCATATGTTGCAAAAGGTTGTTTTAATCTGATCATATAATACATCTGGCTTTTGTTGTGAGGTAGTTTTAATCTGAACATGAGATGTAAAAATGTGAAAGGATCAACTACTCCTGTACCGGGTAGGAATTTCCAATGAATAATGTCTACTGTAATACATTTTTTTAAAATTTGAATTAAAAAAAGTCTATCAATTTGTATTATTTCAATTAGATCATCCTCAAACCATATCGCAATTTGATCTTTGTTCATTACAAGTCGTGACAAAAGTTTCAGATACTTAACGAGTTCAAGTGATTTATTCTTACATAATCACTTAATAATCCGTTAGTTACAAGGTCACCTAAAAATTTTTCCCAACACCTACAAGAAATATAATAATATATTTTATAATAATAAATATAACTAGGAATTTCAAACAAACCTTTTTTAACTACTTTTACTGTTTTTAAATAACTTTGAATTCTCGGAGCAAACATAAATAATTTTAATTTACTAATTCTTTTAAAGATAAAATTCACAACTTGATCTTGTTGATTGACATAAAAATTTTTTCATTATGATTTTTAGGTTCAATTTCATTAGGAGTTAAAGATGATAATTTATTTTATAAATATCTGAATAGCTTAGTTTATCTAAAGGGTATTAATAAATGGTACCTTATGGATTTTCTTCTTTCCACACCATCATTTTTTTTGACTAGTTAATTTAAGTTTTGAAATCGAGGTAAACACATTTCATAAGTGAAACGAACCAAAGTATGAGCTAAGGGTATTAAATCATAGACTCTCAATTCCATTTTTCGTTTTTCAATATTTTCATCGTTCTTGTTTAAATTTTCCAATAAAATTTTTTGCATGCGTATTTTGTAGTAAAAAAACATTTTCTCTAAAATAATCAGGTAAATATGTTAAAGGAATTTTTGTAAACTTTCGATCGTATTTTCGTAATAAAATACCCATTGCGTAATAGTTTCTCCTTACTCGTCTTAACCAAAACATTCTCTTGCCAATTTTTTATTTATAAATTGTATCACTATACTATGACAATGATAAATTGAGTTTTGATAAAGGTTTTACGTTCAATGTATATCGTTAGTACATTTTAAGATACTGTTTCACAATCAAAAGTAATCAAAAAGGAAATAAATTTCTACTTGTATTCATAAAACGTTCTTGAGGTTCATGATAAGTTCTCATTTATAGAACTTTATTATAGATAAGAATCATTTGTTTCAAATATGCATATGTTTATAGTGTTGACATTTTTTTCCGTTCGTTTGCTAACTTTCTTTCTTCTTTAGATAAGAAATGTTTTTAGGAACCTAATCTTCTCTTGTAGTATTAGCGTTTTCGTATACTGTTTTTAATAATTCGCAAAGAGTACTTTTGTATTGCGATTTCAATTTTGAATGAAGTAAACGAACTTTTTTAGACTTTTTATTGATTAAAAAATTTTTTAAATTAGTTTGATCAAAAGTAGTGCCGTAGGCATAAATCAATCAAATTTTGAAAAATGTACTTTTACATTTTTTTAACGCTGGTAATGTTAATTTCCATAAATGGGCCTAATAATTACCTTCAAAAAGAAGATTTAATATATTTTCTTAAGACTGCAAATCTTGAATATTTTTTATCTATTTTTTAATACATGTTTTTACGATGCAAACACTCCAACGTCGAATAAGCAAAGGAACAAGAAAAAGCAGAATGAAAACATAAACCTGGTTCGAACAAAATACTGTAATCAAAAACATTTTTTTTGTTCATAAGACTTTAAAAGAAGCAGGCTTATACTCGTTTTCCATTGCGTAAGCGTATGCGGTCTTTACCATTCACCATACCATTCATCTCCATCTTCTTCTCTTGTGTTTTTTCGTCTCTCTCTTTCTAATATAGATTATCGGTTTTTTTGATAATATTCACTTTTGATTTTCAAAAGTTTCTGTTTATATTTGTGATAACATTTTTATATATTTTCGCGTTTTTTTCCAGTTCTTCTTTGTTCAAATCAGTTTTTTCTTTATATTTTTGATTATATTGTCGTTTCTTTTCACGTTTTTTTTCAATTGTTTTTCATTCAAATTAGTTTTTTCTAAGAGTCTATGTTTATTTTTTCGATAATATTTACGTTGCCTTTCACGTTTTTTTTCTATTAGTTCTTGATTTAAATTTTTTTTATTTTTTTTTGCTATTTAATCAATTGATGAAATGCTAAATCGACTTTTCTTTTCTGTCCATATATTTTATAATTTCTTAATTCCATCACTGGTTTTTTTTGTTTGGTAACTCAAGCTTTTAACTTTAAAATTACATTAACGATTTGATATCCAATTACTATCATTTTCAAAAATATTAAAAACAGCACGAATGTTATTACCTTTAATATACTGTAAATTTACTGGTCCTTTTTATGGCTTCATGTAATAAACAGGTGAATTGTAGCATCTTTTAACTATTTTACAATACCCATCATGAGTCAATTTTGCACAAACAGTTACAATATTATAACCGAATAAAAAATTTTGAAACAAATCCAAAAGAGAAGAAACGTTTTTCATTTTAATTTCAAAAATGTAAGGTGTTTTTTAATTAATATTAAAAACAATTTTATCAGGGTCTTGAATTTGTTCTTCCAATTCTTTTTCTTTAATATTATCTTCATCTTTGTTATCATCTTTAATAAAATAAAAACGTCCTCTGTATACGCTATTATTTATAAACTTTTCATTACTGGTTTTATGTTGAAAATTTTTTTTTTTATTAAACTAGAAGAAAAAAAATAAAAATAAATGTAAAAAAATTTTTGTAAAAGAATCGTATAATATAATGTTACAAATGTATTTTTTTAAAAGTTGTTCTTCTTCACTCTCTATTGTTAAATTTTTAAGACTTTTTTTCAATTCTTATTTACTTTTATGTACTATATAAATTATATCAACATAAAAAGTATACATTAACTATACTAAAAACTCGTGGTTAAGCTACATAATAAAGAGATTTAATAAAAGCCTTAGCGTTAAAATTTCAAACTGATTTTCTCATTGTACTTCTTTGAGCTACGCGATTTTAATCCAGATCCAAAATACTAATTTTTCTTTGTTAATACAACAGTTCTTTATATGAGAAACTGTTACTGAGTTTAAATAATTTACTGCTTCATGCAACACATTCATTTTTTTACCAGTCTAAAAAAATTACAATTTTTAAAAAAAACTTATATAAAACATTTAAAAAATATACATCATTTATATAAAATAATTTTTATCTTCTGTTAACTTATTTACTAATCGTCCTCTCTTTTTTAATGATTGATTATACAACTGTGATAATATAAAACAATACTAAAATGACAATTGTATATAAATAAAAAATTTTTATTATATTCACTACATTTTCCAAAATAATGTTCGAGTTTAAAAAAAATTTTCATTTCTATATCCGTTAAGGATCTTCCTTGTGTTTCACTATGAATTCCTAATACTCCAATAAGTGGTTCTATTAAACAGCAGAAGTCTTTGTTTTCAAAATCAGCATAAAAGTTAATATAAAGACCTAGCTCTATAGTTAAGATATTGACGATAACCAGTTCGTATATCTTTAACAAAGCATTTATATTTTAATTTTATTATTACCATTTTCGTTTCAGTATAGTAACTCATTTCAATGCTTTTTTAAAATTTTGAAATTTTTACTATAGTAACTCATTTCAACGTTTTTTTTAATAACTTTTTTCTGGATGCTCGAACTTGAGGTAAAATTTTATGAGTAAAATACTCACAACTGTAAAGGTTAGGGTAAAGTTCTTTAGTCACATTCATGTGATGTTCTCTCTCTGTTGATCTCTTTAATACAACCTCAATATCATCTTTTTTGATTTCTCTTACAACTAAAGTTTCATTATCAATTTTACCATCAACACCAAGGCAATCAAACTCTCTGTTATTCTCTTCGGATTTTAAGTCTGAAAATAACTTAACTGACTTCTTTTATCTGTCTAATGTGGATTTTTCTGAAACTAAAATTGATATAATTGTTGGATTATTAAGCAGTCCTGATAGATCATGCAAAAGAGCATTTCCTAATGCAGCTCCAATGGAACTTTCTATATTGTTTCTGATCAACTCAATAGCAAACTTTAAAAAATTTCAAAGATTGTAAATTCCTGATAAATTTTTTTGAGGCTCCCAAATCTAAAAGAAAAATTATAAAGTCCATTAACAAAAAATTTTGATATAAAAACCTGATTTGCAAAAAAAAACAACGTAAATTTAAAAAATATAAAATAATGACCCAAATTTCAATATATTAGTTAATTACCTCATAAAGACAAGATATTTAGGATGTGTTTTTAACTATGACCACAGCTTTTTTTTTATCAAACTTATCAAAATATCTGGTTGGATCTCTTTCAGGCTCCCATATCTAAAAGAATTGTTATAAAACATTAAGAAAAAGTTTTGATATTGAAAAGTGATGTGTTAAAAAAAAAATTTTAATTAAAAAAATTTAAAATAATGACCCAATTTTCAATTTATTAGTTAATTACCTCACAAGCAGAGATGGCAGATTTTAAAACAGATTCTGATAATGCTATTTCTGGAAGTAAACTAGATGTTTCTTGTTGTAATTATTGTTCCACATTTTTATATTCAGTTTTATGTTTCTTTGATCTGAGCAAAGTTGAAATAATCGTTTTTGAGCTGAATTTCTCTCTGGTCTTTCAAATAAACCCTCCTTCTAAAGGAATTTAAATATTATTTGACAATATTGAGCAATTGCATATGAAATTCATTGTATTAAACTTTATCATACAAGTAATATACTAATGTTCATTTTATTTAAAAAGAAATTTGTTTTACTTATCTATTATTAAAAAATATCATAGTACTTTTTGATCTGGATTACATGAGCATAAAAAATGAGTATCAGGACAATTATCTTGGCTACATTTGATATTTTTCTTATAACAAAGAACAACTTTAAGATCATTGGAGCAGGAGCTGATATCAAAAAGCCTATCCAATTTAATAGAAGTGTTATTTTTCTGTTAATACTTTGCATTTAATTTGGTTAATTAACCTGGATATGTTTAGAAATACTCCAATTTTTTTTCTACAGAATAAGTGGACATTAATGCTAGCCGAGTCTTGACTATTTTCCATTTTGTGATTATTTTTTCAGCTATAAGTTTTACAATTACGCTAAATCAATAACTTGGATGAGAATTGTTAAGAAAATAAAAATCTTGAACAATCTGTCTGTTTATGGATGGTTCTTTCTTTTCAAAGAGGTTAGGACTTCCAACAAACATGCTTTTTGTACAATTACGTGTTTTAAGCTTGCTTAAAAACATTATTTTTTGCTCTCTAAACTTTTTTCTCGCATAATAAACAAGTTGCCAATGTTTACAATTTAAGCGTATGCGCAAGAGTTGATAGGCAAAAATATAAAATAAACAAGAATTTTAATTGGGACTACTTAATAAAGTTTGATCTAAACCATGTCTTCTTACTTCAAAATGTTAGTTTATTTCCTAAAGTCAGTTATTGTGATATATATACATATTTAGTAGAATCACAAAGTTTATATAGTAGAGAAAGTATGAAGGCGTATAAATCCCTTGAGGCTTTTAATTATTTTGTTTTTGGACACGTACAAGATGCTTTTTATGCTGATTTAAATAAAGAGTCTGAAATTTATCCTTAAAAAACAAAGGTAAAGAAAAACAATTTTAGTGAAATCTAAAATATAACTTAGATATATGGCTGCAACAAATTTTAAACCAAATTAATGTTGCTATTTTAGGTCCTACCAAGTCAAAGACAGTAAGGTATGATGTTTGGATTTATGTTCATAAATCCAAAGGATATATTTTAAATCGAAATCTTGCTGGGTATGCTTACTTCAGCAATTAAGGTTGATTTTTTTAGAAAAGTAAAATGGGTATGTTAACTTTAACAATTAAAGTTAACATACCCATAAAAATTGGTTTTTTTAACAACTTTAAATTTTATTATGATTTTTAAGGATTATAGTTAATTAGAGCTATATTAATTGAGATATTTTATAATGATTAATTAGAAATGATAATTAGTATAATGAAAGCCTAAGTTTTTAATAACTTATGTTTTAGATTCGGATCAGCTTGCGGTCATACCACAGCTCCACTTTTTAAAGTTGAAGCCAGTATAAGACTTGAAATCAATGAAATTGCTTGTACAAGTTTACGATGTGAATGGAATCGATCTAAAGAGCATGTTAGTCCCGCAGCATTACCAAACATAAATTTTAGCTGATTAAAAAAAATTGCCCCTACATAATCAAGTATCCAAGAATATTGGTGAAAATTGTTATTCTTATAAACAGTATGCTGGTATTTCAAACTCCAAGTTTAATGAGCTGAAAGAAATAGGACTTGTTCTAACAAGTATTGATGAAACTGATTTTTTGTATCCAAGTGAAACTGTTACAGCAGAAGAAACTAATAAAACGTGTATCCCAGACCTTTGACATATCTATTTGAACCAAGTTTAACAAACTTTTCAAAAGAAGATAAAATAGTTAAAGGCAAACAATAATTTAAACTTTATAAAAAATGTTATACCCAAAAATCTTTTGACGGAATATCAGAAATAACTTGTGCACAATGTTTTTCACAGAGTTGGAAAGAGCATATATGTGGTAAGATTACTACCTCCTACTTTTATAAAGTATGTCACTTGTTAAAAAATGATAATGAAAGTTTTATTAACAAAATCCTGCAGTATAAATCTTTTGATGGAATAATAGCTACAAAGTATGGAACCGAAAATGAAGGTAAAGCTAGAGGAAAATATTTTCAAATTATGTCAGAACAAAATAAAAATTTTAAAATAGCTTTGAAAGGATTGCATGTCAATGAAAAATTTCCTGAGACAGTGCAAGTCCTGATGCATTTGTAGAATTATATTGTCATGGGAAAGGTCTTGCGGAAATTAAATGCACTTACAAATATGTAAATTGTTTTGAATATACAGAGAATGATAAAAAGTTCCATTGGATTCTAATCATGTAATTAAAATAGAACATCCTTACTACTATCAAATACAAGGTCAAATGTTAATATGTGATTTACCTTATTGTGATTCATTTTTATGGTCATATGAACTTTACTCCTATCGCCTGTAAAAGAATGAACCGTTTTGTAAAGACATGCTTGTTAAGTTAAGTAATGTTTTTACTTTGAAGATTTTACCTAAACTAGGAGTTGTTTGCCAAATTCAGAATATTCAAGTAAAGCCTACTGTTTATGTCAAAGAGAACAATTTGGTCAAATGATTCCATGTGGCAATATTAATTGCAAGTATGAATGGTTTCACTTTGTCTGCATTGGAATAAAAGAAATTCCTAAAAGAAAATGGTACTGTCCTCCCTGTCTAAATACAGATAAAATAATGTAACTTTAAGATTTATCTTGTTATAGATTGTAAAATATAGTATGTCTCAATATAGGGTGACCAGAAAAAACGGAGACAAAATTAAAATGACCTGATAATAAAGTTTTTTACGGTATCTAATTAATTTTATTGGTTTTCGGATTCTCCATGTTTTTATGTTTAGTATATAGATGTTCTTAGTTTGATATTTCTAAAATATATTATATTTTTAGAATGTCAAACAAACGTAGTGCAATTTTGGAGTTGTTTTGTAAAGGAATGCGTCAATGTGATACTGCAAACTGTGTCTAAGGCCGTCAATCGTTTCAAGGAGCTCGGTTACAATGGTCGCCGTCCAGGAAGTGGTAGAAGACACACCGTCAACACATCCGCCAACCGCCAGATCATCATGAAGCGAGTCAAGCGAAATTTGAGGGTCTCCATGCGATTAATCGCCCGCGAAACCGTAATAAAAATTTTTTTCGATCATTTTTGCAATTTGTCGGTGCAACAAATGGCAAAAATGGAGCTTAACCTCATGCCTTACAATCTCCAAAAAGTTCAATTGCTCACCGATGAAAACAAACGTGTGCGGCTCCAGAGATGTCGCCAACTCAAGCGTCGGGCCGCTGCTCAGCGAGGGGATCGCATCCTGTTTACGGACAAGAAGCTGTTCACCGTCGAGCTGGCGCACAATCACCAAAACGATAGGAGCTAGTCCGCTGAGGCTCCCGGTTCATCGGCCATTGTCGAACACCGCCAAAATCCGCAGTCCGTCATGTCCGGTTTGAGGCGGAATCTGCGCTAGCGGTAAGACCCCCCTCGTTTTCGTGGATCAAGGAGTCAAAATCAACCAAGAAGTCTACCGACGCGACATTCTCGAGACTATGGTACTTCCGTGGGCCCAACAGCGCTTCGGCAATGTGAATTGGACGTTCCAACAGGACTTTGCCCCTGCTCACACGGCGAAAACGACCCAATACTGATGTCGAACCCATTTTCCGGACTTTATCGCGTCTTCGGAATGGCCGCCCTACTCGCTGGATCTCAACCCGATGGATTACAGCGTGTGGTCAACTTTGGAGGCAATGGCCTGTGCTACACGCCACATAAGTTTGGAGTCGCTGAAGCAATCGCTGCGCCGGGTATGGGATTGATTGTCGCCAGAAGACCTGCGGCCCATCGCTGAAAACTTTAAGACGCGTTTGGGCTAATGTATCGCCGCGGGAGGAGGCCACCTTGAAACCGACAGAGTATATTATTACGGAAGATCCATGATTTTGTTATTCATCGTTGCTTTACTTAATTTTTGCTGGTTTTATAAAAAATGATTAAAAATGTCTGTTTCCGTTTTTTTTGGTCACCTTGTATATACTTTCCACACATATAATATATATTTATATAATTTCGTTAAAATAGAAGTATTCAAATACCTTTTAAAGTATTTTTATATTTTAAATAGAAAATTGTTTACAATTGTTCCGAAATGTTTGATAATTGGTTAAGAAACAACACTTTTGTTTAGATTAACTATTGCACAAATTGATACCATAATATCATCCAATAAGTCAACTTGTGTTATAGGAATAACACTTAAAAGTATTTTAAAACTCTTTAATCTTCCAATAAAACGTTTGATATGTATTCTTAAGTAAGACAATTTTCTGGGCTCCTTGACTTTTTTTTATCTGTTTTTTTTGTTTTGTTATTTCACCTCCCCAACGCCCAGAAGGACACTACAGATGAGGAGGCTACTTAATTGTAGTTATAACCCTCTCTCAACTCTATAACTCCGAAACACGAACCTTGACGAACAAGGCCGCTGCGCGGAGAAACAAGTTGAGCGCGGTACTACCAGGGACCTGGTGGGAATCGACTTTCTTAGCAGATAACTGTTTTTTTCCTTTTATGAATAAAGGCCTGTACCATGTTGCACCTTCTAATGCTAGCTCCACTTCAATAATAAATCCTCTGTCAACTAGTATACTAATAAATCATTTTTTTAGATTTTTTAGGATAGTCTTCATATCCTACAAAATCTAAAAAACTGATTTTATCGTAATTTTTTTATCAGAATTCTTCTACTCCAACTATGTAATAGAAATGTTATTGCACCAGCTGGGCTAACACCAATCATGTATTTAAAAGTATTTGTGTTTATATAACTTGATTAGGTGATAGATCGAGCTTCTAAATCATTAGAAGCTCGAGCGATCACCTGGTTGCTGAATAAAAATCTTCGTACAATCAATTACGACAACACATTTTTTAAAATTCAGAAATTCTAATGGCATATTTTGTCGTATTGCCGTTTGCGAAGGCCATGTAATTAAATAGTTATCTTTTTTACTCATTGCAAGGATCTAGCTTCTTGAAATTTAGGTAACATTTTTTCTGCTGATATTAACACGATAGGAGAGATCTCTATTTAATAAGCCTAGTCGTAGTTTCATCAAAAGTAGGAGGAAGTGATTTTCATTGCTCAGGCCTTTTTGCACTTGTGTGACATTTTTTATGAAAAGAGAAAGAATCGAATTCAATATCTTTGCGTTTTTTAGACCAGTCATAAAGTTTAAATCACCAGAATTTAGTTTCACTGAATGAAAATCGCATCTACTTTTCTTTTCCTGTAATTTAGTTTCTCTAACAGTTTTAAATTTTTTTTTGAATTAATGATGTAATTTATTCTTCATAAGTTTGAATTCCTAAAAATATAGATTAAATTTAATGAACTAAAGTTTTAAAGAAAAATATTATTTTATTTATAAATAAAAACAGTTAATACTATATAAATATTAGTTTTTGTACCTTTATCGACATTAATTTTTGGGTTTTCGAATACGGTTAATTCAGCTTCAGATAATTTATTATATTTTTTGTAATTTTGTTCAATCTTTTTATGTTTTCAATTAACTGATTGCTTGTGTCTTTTAAACTTTTCGTTTGTGTTAGTTTCAGTTTTATTGAAAGAAAAGATGCAGCGAATGTAGTCAGGTTGTAATGGATTATTTGATTTCTTTCCTATAAGATGTTTTAATTAACAACCACATAATTGAATTATCTTGTATAAGAATCGCACATAATACTATAGCTGATATAAAATGGAGACTGCATATATGAGCATTATCTATTTGTGTTTCAGTCCATTTATCCATTTAATAGCTCTGATCACAAAAATCCTTTTTTCTCTGTTTTTTCTGTTGCTGTTCCAAATGGAATTCGGTAAAAACTTAAATAACCTCCTTTTTTATTCCTGTTTGACCAACCAAAAGCACAACAAGAAACAAGCTTTATGTTTTAACAATGTTTTGTTTATTTTCTTTTGTTTACCAACAACTGCGCATGCGTTAGTTTACAACATAAATGTACACATTTGCAACTGCTCTTTCATAATATTTGTTCATTTTGCGTAAATGCGGCAGTCTTTAATATGTATGAAAATGTTAGTGGTAAAAAAGGCGTTGCAAAAATTTCTTTAATGAAATATATCAATATTTAAAAAGTCGTTTTGGTAATATAAAATGTTTGGGTTAATATTAAACAACTTCGCTACTTTGTTTTACTGTTGTTCTATAGTTTTCAACGTTGAATTATTAAAAAGTGTTTTAACGTCAGTATAGTAAACTGTAAAATCAAACTGTAAGCGTTAAAAAGCTAAATCCGCTAGAGTAGATAAGGTAAAATAAGGTAAAACCGCACACCATATCATGTCTATGTATGTGTGTATGGGTATGTGTGTGTGTGTATATATGTATATATGTATGTGTATATATGTATATGTATATATATATATATATATATATATATATATATATATATATATATATATATATGTGTGTGTATATATGTATGTGTATATATATGTATATATGTGTGTGTATGTATATGTATGCGTGTAGGTTTTTAAACTGTTAAATTTTTAATTATGGCAATGACGGAAACAAAATATTTTGAAATTTTTGATAAAGAAAACACTCTTCTTCTGAACAATAACAACGACCTGGACAAAAATTTTTTTGAAAACAACTCATTTAAGTCTAATTACTACAGCATCGAAGAATTATCTTATTTTATAAATGCGTCACAAAATACATTTTCAGCGTTGACATTAAATATACGCAGCATGAGTAAAAACTTTGAAAACTTTAAAGATATGCTAAAAGACATAAGTCACGAATTTACGGTAATATGCCATTTAGAAACATGGTGCAAAGACGAAAATACTATAAACTCAAATTTTCAATTACAAGGATATAAAGCTCTCCATCAAACTCGTAGTAGAGGTACTGGCGGAGGAATATGTTTCTACATACATAATACAATACACATTAAAAAAGTAGAAAGCCTCAGCATACTGAACGCAAACTGTGAACTTTTCACGGTTGAATTAACAAACCAAAATAAAGCAAATGCGTATATAAGTGGCTTATATAGGCCGCCAAATGGCAATATAAAATCTTTTAAAAAACATATAAATCTGTACCTATAACTGGCTAAAAATAAGCGCTTATATATAATGGGAGATACTAATTTGGATCTTTTAAAAATAAAAACTAATAGCAATGTCAAATGCTTTTTAAATAATCTCTTACAGCACGGCGTAGTACCCTTTATAAATAAGCCGACTCGAGTAACTCTCCAAACCGCTCATCGATACATATTTACAAATAATACTATAAAATTTAACATTCAAAGCGGAATAATAAAATCTGACTTAAGTGAACATTTTCCAATATTTTTTTTACTTAACAATTTCAACAACAAAAAAGAAAACAAAACAATGATTATAACAAAAAGGCAAATAAATCAAACAAATTTAACAAAGTTCCGAAGCAACTTAGTAATGGAAAACTGGGATCAGGTTGTTAATTGCAAAGATACTAACACAGCTTACAATATTTTTAAACTCACTTTTGCAAGTTTGTACGAAAAAGCGTTTCCGAAGCTTGAACAGTTAACTAAACTCAAAAACCTTAAAAGTCCTTGGATGACAAAAGGTCTTATCAAATCTTCAAAAAAAAAAAAAAAGCTTTATGAAAAGTTTTTGAAAAAAAAGACTTATAAAAACGAAAAAATATATAAACAATACAAAAATCTATTTGAAAAATTAAAAAAGCATTCAAAAAAAAACTATTGCAATTTATTAGAAAACTATAGCGGTAACACAAAAAAAACATGGGGCGTAATTAAAGAGGTAACAGGGAAAAAAAAAGATGCCACCAAAGTATTCCCGCAATACTTAAAAACAGATGAGAATGATAAAGTAGCCAATAACGCAATAGATATTGCAGAGAAATTTAATAATTATTTCATAAAAATTGGGGAAAAACTAGCTAATAAAATAACTCCTGGAAAAAAATGTTATAAATCGTATTTAGAAAAAAAAACGTCAGTTATGAACGAGCTTGATATAATTCCGGATGAGCTTAAGAATACATTTAATACCTTACAACAAAACAAAAGTCCAGGTCTAGATGACATTAGCGTGAACTTTGTAAAAAATGTCTACGATATTATTGAATATATTCCCTTCTGCAAATCTGTAATTTGTCTTAAAAAAATGGGGTATTCCCTGATCAGCTAAAGCTAGCAAAAGTTGTTCCTATATTTAAAAGCGGAGATGATTCTATAGCTTCTAACTACAGGCCTATTTCTATTTTATCATGCATTTCAAAAATATTAGAGCGCATAATGCACAATAGGCTTTACAACTACCTGTTAAACCACCACCTGCTTAATAATAACCAATATGGTTTTCAAAAACACCATTCAACAGAACACGCTGTAGCCAAACTTGTCAACGAAATTTTAAATGGGTTTGACAACAATAAATACACTCTTGGGGTTTTTCTCGATCTTTCAAAAGCGTTTGACACAGTTGACCATGAGATTCTTCTTTATAAACTGTATAATTATGGAATAAGAAATAACAATTTAAAATGGTTTCGCTCTTACCTTAATAATCGGAAACAAGCTTTATCATATGACAACACTGTAACACGATTTAAAAACATTACTTGTGGGGTCCCACAAGGATCAATTCTTGGTCCATTGTTATTCCTCGTTTACATTAACGATATCTACTTATCTTCTAACATACTTAACTTTGTCCTTTTTGCTGATGATACGCAAGTATTTTTTAGCCACACAAACATTAGCCTATTATTTAACACTGTTAATCAAGAACTTGAGAACCTGAACGAATGGTTTAAGGCTAACAAACTCTCTTTAAATGTCGAAAAAAGTAAATATATTCTTTTTACAAAATTATCAAAATCTGAAACCCTTCCCTTAAAACTACCTGATTTACTAATTGATAAAACAAAACTTAAACGAGAATACTCAATCAAGTTTTTAGGCGTAATTCTTAATGAACATATTAGCTGGAGTAATCATATCAAAGTAATAGAAAATAAAATATCTAAAATTATTGGTATTATGTATAAAACAAAACATCTCCTGAACGCAAATTGTTTAAAAAATATTTATTTTGCATTTATTCATAGCTACATCAGCTACTGCAACGTTATCTGGGCAAGTACTTATCCTTCAAAGTTAAATACAATCTACAAAATACAAAAACGAGCAAGTCGCTTGATATTAAATGCAAATAAATACGCTAGTGCCAGACCACTACTAAGAGAAATTGGAGTGCCTAATGTCTATGAAATAAATATTCTTAATATACTTATTTTTATGTTCAAGTTTAAAAATGGTATGCTACCAAGCATTTTCCAAACATACTTTTTTTCTTTAAACCACAAATACGAAACTAAATACTCAATAAATAACTTTTTTATGCCTAAAACATTATTAAAACAAGCTGATTTTTCAATATCTTGCCGAGGGCCGCGGTTATGGAACTTGGTTTTAACGAGTAATATAAAAACTTTAACCTCAACTCAACAATTTAAACGTGCAACAAAACAACACTTATTTGATTTTGATACAAAGCAATTACTATCCTTTTATTAAAAGTTTTGATAATGTTATTTAATTAATATCTAATAAATTGACGCAACATGTTAATTATATTGTATGGTACTTAAAACACGTTTGATATTATTCTATATTATAATAATAACGCAATTTGTAAATGCAATATTTATTATAACTTACGCCATTTGTAGATGGAATATAAAACAGAATTTGTTTGGTTTTGTATGTATATATGAACGGACTTATATTTGTATGTATGTATGTATGTATGTATGTATGTATGTATGTATGTATGTATGTATGTATGTATGTATGTATGTATGTATGTATGTATGTATGTATGTATGTATGTATGTATGTATGTATGTATGTATGTATGTATGTATGTATGTATGTATGTATGTATGTATGTATGTATGTATGTATGTATGTATGTATGTATGTATGTATGTATGTATGTATGTATGTATGTATGTATGTATGTATGTATGTATGTATGTATGTATGTATGTATGTATGTATGTATGTATGTATGTATGTATGTATGTATGTATGTATGTATGTATGTATGTATGTATGTATGTATGTATGTATGTATGTATGTATGTATGTATGTATGTATGTATGTATGTATGTATGTATGTATGTATGTATGTATGTATGTATGTATGTATGTATGTATGTATGTATGTATGTATGTATGTATGTATGTATGTATGTATGTATGTATGTATGTATGTATGTATGTATGTATGTATGTATGTATGTATGTATGTATGTATGTATGTATGTATGTATGTATGTATGTATGTATGTATGTATGTATGTATGTATGTATGTATGTATGTATGTATGTATGTATGTATGTATGTATGTATGTATGTATGTATGTATGTATGTATGTATGTATGTATGTATGTATGTATGTATGTATGTGTGCGTGTATGTGTGTGTGTGTGTGTGCGTGTATAATAAAAATAAAAGTAGAATAAAATAGAGAATTAAAAATAATAATAATTTTAAAAAATAATTAAAATTTTTTTTTTTTTTTTTCTTTTTTTTCCTCAAATAGTAAATTGATTGTTAAATCAGTTTTCTCTTTAGCTTCTACTTTCCTTTTTCATTTTTATCGAATTTTTTAGTTATATTAACGGGGTTGGATGATAAGACCATGTCTTCTGCCGGCTCCGGTCGAAACTTTAATGTTATATTTTTATGTTGTAAAAACATTGTAAAAGCTTATTTCTTTTTAATGACGAAATAAATAAATAAAAAAAAAAAATAGATATGGCTATGAAAAAAATTAAAATAGATTTAAACACAGAACTATCTCCTCTATCCGAATTAATAAAATTATATGCCGATTCAACTCCATTTTTTTTTATATACAACTTTATCAGGGAGTCAAAATTTTATTTATATTTTGTATCCTTGCAAATGAAATAGCGCTTGAACCGAAACTGATATAATAATAATTTTAGCACTATCTTGTTGGAAATTTAATTTTAATTCTGATAACATATACTTTATGCAGCTAGAACGAAAGGCTAAATAAAAAATCAAAAAGTAAAAAAAAACTCTTTTTTTCTGATAAAACCACACACTCCATTAATTACTTAGTTTAGTTTTTCGCAAGTGACTAAGCGCCTATCTTTATCTAATCAAATTAGTGTTAATTCCGGTTTAATTAAAAATGAACTATAATGTTATTTGTTAATATAATCATCTCTTCCTCATTTAAAACCAATTATTATATTATTTCTCAATATAATCATCACACACTCAATTCAATTTAACTCACTCACTTTAACCAACAAGGAAGACGTATACTAGCCGCATTAACTGACATGAAAGAAAATAAAACACCACTGACAAAAAATGCATGGTGTTCTAGTCTCAACGCTCAAAGATTGAAATAATAACAACAAAAAAGGCTTCTATGGCTCAGGTACAACAACGGTACTCTCAAATGAGGCAGAATGATTGATGGTGCATGCGTTCCAATTACTTGGTGACTGGGGTTATGGTTTATCCCGAAATGAAATCCTAGAATTTGTATGTGTCTACCTTAAACGCGAAGATCAATTGCACTTATTCAAAAATGGCAAGCCTGGTAAAGACTGGTTTTATGCCTTTATGAAAAGATGATCAAAAGAAATTTCAACAAGAAAAGCGGATAACTTAGCATCTAAAAGAGTCGCTTCTTGTACGCCAGAAATAATTGATAGTTATTTTGAATGCGTCGCCAAGCAATATCAACAGACTGGTATAACTTAAGGGTCGCATATTTAGAATTGTGATGAAACAGGTTTTTCGGGTGATCAAGGCAAAGCAACCGTAGTGTATCGAAAAGGGACAAGACGTGCATTTAAAATTACAGGCAACAATCAAAAAAATCATTATACTGTAAACAAATGCTGCAACGTTGGTGGGCATTTTGCACCACTATTTGTAATATACAAAGCCAATAGAAACTCTCGGTCAAATTGGCACCAAATGTTCAATTTGAAAATCAGGTTTAATTTGAAAATCAGATCGAGCCCGATACGTTTATTGAATGGCTGAAAGAAGTATTTATACCCGAAACTGAGCAAGTTGGTGGTATTCATATTTTAGTATTAGATGGGCATACAACTCACATAGCTTCGGAAGCGGTATTGCTGTGCATAAAAGACAATATAATCATGATTTGTCTACCAGAGCATTCTTTATATATTTTGCAACCATTGGATAGAGGTGTCTATTGTCATGTCAAACAAGCATGGAAAGAAATTTTTACAAAGTATTAGAAAGACACAAAATTTAAAAATTTAGATTAACAAAAATTTCCACCGTTGCTCAAACTTCATCATCTTCAACAGTCACCGCAGCGCCAACTCCAACTACACACCAATTACCATCTTTCTCAACCGAGGAAAATGTGATCGAGTTCCTCAAACAAAAAGATGAAGAAAAAGAAATAGAGGAAGCCCTGAAAGTTGCTAAACTTAACCCAAAGCGTAGACTCTCTATGCCAAGTACTCAAATGTCTGAACATAACAATGCTGAGTAACCTCAGCAAAACACTAATGAAAAACAAGTACCAGCAGCCAAACGATTAAAAGTTGCAAAATGTAAAAGTTGTAGAGTACAGTTACACACAGAAATGTTGCAATGCAAAAATTCGATGTGTCGGGAACGGTTGTGCAAAGAAACATGTTTACCTAAGAAATATGTAGTTAGAACTAAGTTTTTTTGTTGTATAAAAAGTGTATAAATTTTAATGTAGTTTCCTAAATATAGGTTGTGTTAAAAAAAATAATAAAAAAAATTTTAAAATTTCATTGTTTTCTAAAGTGTATAGTTTTATCAAAATGTTGTCTAAAACCGCACAATTTTTTTTCTTTACATTTAATATTTTTCGATAATTTTATTATTTCTTTTTTAACATATATTTATATTATCTTATGTAGTTTTTTTATTACCTATCTAATAAAAGAAAAAAAAATGAATAAAAAAAAAATGAAAAATAAAAAAGTTATTTAATTTTTATTTATAAATGTGCTGTTTGACCCGGTTTTACTCTATTTTTTAAATATGCAAAACAAAAAAAAACAAAAAAAAAAACATTTACGTCAGCACTATTTTATCAAAATTATTATTCTTATTTTACTTTACTATGTAACACAGTTTTTGTTCCTAGCTACGTGTTATATATCAATTGCTTATGTCTTAAGTATTTAAAAAATGACTTGATTAAGCACAAACTTTGCTTAAAAGACAACAGCACGAAGAAAATTCGTTTTTTTGTGAAAGTACAACAATTCTTTTTCATTTTCATCATTATGATTTATTAAAAAAAAATTGCACAAAAAATAGACAAACACAGTCAGAAAACACTCGACAAAGTTTAGAACTGTTTAGATTTTCAAGATTGTACTCTGATTCACTCTCTTGAAGTTGCCCCTAATAGTAGTCCCTCATCTTGTTTTTGTTATACTGTCCTTAGAAACGACATTTAAAGTCCAATATATCTTGATTAAAGCGCTCGCTTTGCTCCTCGGAGTAGACGTGCATGATCTCATTGAATTTGTTGAGAAGCGAATCAAGGATACTGACTTTTAGAGACATTCTGCATCCCATTTTGGCGTAATTCTTTATAAGAGTCTGCATCAACTTCACATAATTTTTAGCTTTGTGATTATCCCTGAATAACTGCAACAAAACTGCTCGATGCCGCTCTCTCCGTACTGTTCAACAGCTGAGAGAAATCCTCACATTCAATGATTTTCTTGATCTGTGGTCCGACTAATATACCAGCCCTGACCTTAGCGTCGGACAGCTTTGGAAAAAGATCTTGGGGTATTGAAATGCTGCTGACTCCTTGTCAAGTGCAGTGACAATTTGCTTAATAAGGCATAACTTGATGTGCAGAGGTGGCTAAAGCACTTTATGAGGTTCTATCAGCGGCTTCCATTTCACATTGCTCTTGCCAACAGAAAACTTGGTCCGTTTTAGCCAGTCCTTTGTACAATAATGCGCCTTATTGTCACAGTTGTCCCAGAGACAGAGGAAACAAAAATATTTTGTGTTACCTCCTTAAAGACCCTTGAGAAGCGATACAATTAAGAAGTAAAACGATGTCCTCCCATCCCTAGTTGTCAAACATTAATGCACTCAGCAACATTTTGACACTGGTATAGTCCTCTTTGAGATGCACAGAGTGGGCCATCAGGAGAGACGAATAGTTGTTTCCATTGTGAAGCAACACGGCTTCATGTGTTTTACAAATCATTTGTCTCTGGATATTATCATATTATACGGTATTAGAAATTGCATATATTTATTTATTATTTATATATTTAATTATATATTATTTATGCATATATTTATTCTAGCTGTTGCTGATAGCTTTGCTTACTTTGCATATCATGCAATAGTATTGCAAGTATGTCAAGTGAATCAGTTTAATTTTTAATGTTTATTTAGTTTACTACAAATATTTTAGTTTTAATGTACATTAGATAACTACTGTATTATGTAGATAAGATTAGATAAGCAGTGTATCGGATAAGATTAGATAACTAATCTACAAAAGATAAGATAACTAATGCACAGAGTTATTAGAATATGTAAATAATGTAATAGCTTGTATACAAACACAAATTATTACATTATTTACATATTCTAATAATTCTGTACATTGCTTATCTAATCTTTCGTACATTAGTTATCTTATCCGCATTATTATCTAATCTTATCCGTATTATTTATTAAGTATTTATACGTTTAAATCTTTTTATTTTTATTTTATTATTTTATTTAAATTACTACATTATAAGCCGACAGGTTTGACTGGCAATATAAATAATGTTGTTCATCATTTATATTATTTATAACATTGTCAGTTTTTATATGGATTTGATATTTTTAAAAATAGTTCAAAAGCTGTCTAAATAAAATGGTGAATGAGTTCGAATTAACCAGAAAAGATATCGTAATATTTGGGATTCAACTTGTAATGATGCTCCAAGAACAACTTAGTTGGAGAAGAAAAACTACGGCAGTGTTTTGAAAATATCAGAAAAGGAAGTTAATTAGTCCACAAGATTTTACTTCACAATTTAATATAAGCATATATAAGCAATGTTTGTAAGTAATGCACTATTACTTATTATAATGCAATTATTTTTATTTGTTTATATTTAACTAATGTGAAGTGCTCGCCTTAAGTTAAAATAAGTTAATTTATGCACACACTTTAACATATATTATGTTTTTACATTACTATACTTAATAAATTACATATTTATTATATGTTTTATATTTGAAATAGTAAAGCAAAGATATAATAAATTTTTGAATTTGAAAGTGTATGCATAAGTCCTTTTATTTTAACTTTATCATTTTAATTAAATTACTGCATTATAAGCAGGCAACTTTGACTGGCGATAGAAATAACCTTGTTTTTAAATTACAAATTTATAAGTAATAATATATTTGTTGCTGCCTTGTTCTATATAAATGTTATCAACATACAAGCAACATTTATGTATGTGAATAAACCTTTTTGGTTTAACTTTATCGTTTTATTTAAATCACTACATTATCAGAAGGCAGGTTTGACTGGCAATATAAACGATGTTGTAAATCACGCAAATAGCTCAGAAAAATGTGAATGGTATATTGTTTGACGATACCTGGTTTTGCAATTACAGCTTCTTTTTTTTTTTTGGAGGTTGGCTGCAAGAGCAGGTCTAACTATGTTTACAATGCGTTTTTGCACCTTGTCTAAAAAAGAAAGGGAATCATTAGAAGATTCGCATCAGATATTGCAACAGTATTCCAACAAGGCCAGATTTGATGTTTATAGAGATAGTGATCAGAATCCGAAGTAAGAAAGTGTCGAGCTCAATAAAGAGATGCAGCCTTAGCAGATGCTAACTTTGCAACATATTTGATATTTGGTTTCCAAGAAAGATCAAAAGTAAGAGTTAATCTTAGAAGATGAGGAGTGGATGACTCATCGAGAATATTATTGTTCATACATATAGGAAAATCTAAATTACTACAATAACGATTGGCTGAAAAAAATTGAGTTTTATCTGTATTAAAGTTCACCAGCTATTGTTAGGCCCATGCTGAAGCAGAAGTGAGATCCTTTTCAAGCTCAAATATCCACTCCAAGCAATCAGAGAATATTGACTTCTTATCGTGACAAGAATAAATGGTAGCATCATCAGCAAACAATGCTACCTTAGATGTAAGAATTTTTGGAAGATCGTTAATGTAAATTAAAAAGAGTAAAGGGCTAAGGATAGAACCATGAGGAACTCCTGAAGTTACAGAATAAGAAAAAGAGTGCTGTCCATCGAGGACACCTTTTATGCTATGATTGGAAAGAAAGGATCCAATAATCTTAAAGATATTACCACATACACCATAAGAAGAAAGCTTATGGAGAAGTCCAGCATGCCAAACTTTATCAAAGGTTTTTGAAATGTCAAGAGTGATGGCCTTAACCTCTTTGTCTTTATCTAATGCACGATAAAACCTATCAATTGTTACTGTTAGCAAATCAGCTGAAGAACGAGAAGATCGAAATCCATATTGATGGTCAGAAAGTAAGTTAGTAGATTTAAGATGAGATATTGAGTGTTTGTTATTAAAGATTAAAAAACCTTGCTTATGAGAAGAAAAAAGAATAATGGGACGGTAGTTAAACAAATCAGATCACTCTCCAGAATTTTTGAAGATACGGATAACAGATGCCGCTTTCCAGCGGGCTGGAAAACAACACTCTGATAAGCACTTGTTGAGTTGTTTTGAGAATATAGAAGACGGCTTCAGAGAACACATCTGCAAGACAATAACAGGTATTTTGTCTGGGCCACAATCTGTAGAAGAGTCTAAGCAGAAAATCACTTTAGATACAGAAGCTGGAGTAATACGAATGTCAAGCAATGGATTAACCTGTTTGTTGGTAATATCAGGTAGAATGCAACTAGTGGAATCAAGAGATGATGTTGATGAAAAGTTTTTAGAAAACAGTTCGGCTATGTCTTTAGGTGAGGTGACAAAGTTTGAACCATACAAGAGAGGTGGAATTAAAAATTTGTCCATATTATTAATACTATTACAGACTCTCCAGAAGTCACGAGAGCCTAATTTTGGAGATGAGATACGAGATTTCATGACCTGAGAATAGCGGGTTTTGGCGTTAGACAAAACCTTTTTACAGTTGTTTCTAGCAGTAATAAACAGACGTCTGTTTTCTGGAGAATTGTTTTGCTGATAAATATGGAAGTAACGGTTTCAATTGGCAATCGCAGCAGCACAGTGTGATGAAAACCATGGAGGAGAGTGAGGCTTGACCTGGAATTGTCGAGAGGAAAAAAAGAATCCATGCTAGCCTGAATCCACAAAGTTTTGTAAGAAGCACATTTGTCGACAGGAAGACAAAACATTTCTACCCAAGGACCATCACGAAGAAAATCACGGAAAAAATCCCAATCAGGTTTAAGATAATTATAGGAGGTACGATAATAGGGGGATTCGGGTAATGATGAAGATTGAGAAAATAGTTTTAGTGAGATCAAACTGTGATCAGAAGCACCAAAGAGTGAATGTGGAGAAACTGAGCACTGACTAGGATCAGAAACAAGACATAAATCGAATAGAGAAGGTAAATGATTCAGGTTGTCTGGAAAGCGAGTTGGAAAGTTGACTATTTGAGTAAGGGATTTAGAAAGGCAAAAGTTGTGAGCTTTAATGCATGCAGAATCACTGACACTAGAGCCAAGCCATTAAGTGTGATGAGGATTAAAGTTACCAACGACAATAATATAGGCTGATGGATAAAGAGAGAGGGCTTGGTCAATATGATCAGAAATAACATCAAAAAGAGTGCAGTCTTGAGATGAAGGAGAGCGATATAGAACAAAGAGAAAGGCAATAGAGTGAAGTGGTGCTAAATGAAAGCACATGAAAGAATAGTCTGTGGATTCAAACCTAGTTTTACGACAAACAGGTGAATTCTTACGAATGTAAATGCCCAGGCCAAGCATGTGACTATTGGAGTTTTTACAAATTAAAAGAAGATAACCATCAACACTAAGATTGCAATATGAGACAGCTAAACTTAAATTAGTCACACAAAGAGCAAGTAGGTGTAGTGAACTTTGCAAGAGATAAGACTCATCTTAAAAAAAGTTACTTCAAAGACCACGAATATTAGTGAATGATAGGTTTAGAGAACTTGATGATGATGATGGTTTTTTGTGTTTTATAGTTTTTGGTACTTTTTTCATTTTTAAATTTGTTGAAGAACTTGACTCAAAGCATAGGTAGTACTCATAACACTGTTTAATAGCCCAAGCAATTGCCACATGACCATTAATAAGCCTTAAGCCGTAACAATAGGTTCAAAATGTGGCCTCAGCAATGCACACCAAAAGTACAAACAGGGACACCATCTATTCGTAACATGGCGCTTATAATGCTTTGATATTTTTCAGCTGTTGATGGAATCAGTCTCTCTGAGAACTACCACAGAGTTTGGGAAATCTGACTACCAGCCTGCTTCAAAACCATAAAACTGAGTTTTAGAGCTGTACCCTCATAAGGAGATATTAGAATGAGTTGCCTAGTCATAAAAACAGTGACACAAGCAAACCCATGCATTGAGTCAAGAAGAACGAGCATTCAACATCCTAAACTGGAAACAAAGTATCAAAAATACATCTGCGCCAGCCTATTAGATGAAGAAGGGGTGCGATGTTGGTCAACAGATAGAATCTGTTTACCTCTTAAATCTTTGCCTAGGAGGCCTTCTACAAGAGAGTAGTCGGATGCATATAACATCTGCCCAAGATAAGTATTTTTATCGAGACATCATCCCTAGCCTTTACTCAACCAAGAGCCTCGAGTCAGGGGTGTTTTAAGTCGGAGTTGGCATCTCCTAGCCTTTGCCTAAAAAGGCGTATCCTACAAGGCAGCAGGACATGAAGCAGGTTTTACTGGGTTAGATGTTACCAGTAGCAGGATAATCTGATCTATGGCGGTGTAATAGTTGCTGGCGGTGCAATCGCACTTATAAATGGTCTCGACATTTTTTTGGATTGAATATGTTGTATTGATAATTCTTTTGAATTTGTTTAAGCTTGAAGTTATTAATTATCAAATTTGTATATACTATTTTTATCAAATAGTTAATATAAAATAATAAACATATAAATTGTTATATTTTCTGTAAAAATCTATTTCAATTGTTTATCAATGTATGTATATCATTTGTAGTATTACTTGTACTTTTTTGTTTTATTTATTTTCAGTATGCTTAACATATGTATGCATTAAATATAGTTGTGAAGTCAAATTTTAATGTTTCAGATGCATTATAGCAATTATTTTTGTACAATTTAATAAAATTTGAATTTTATTTTATTTATTGATTTGATTCCGCGAAAGCGACCCTAAATTTTTAGAGCTCAATAATATTATCGAGTTGCGAGATAAAATTTGCTTTTTATGGTTCAAATGACAATCGAAATTAAATTAGATCCAAAAAACTAAAACAACAAAACATACCATTTTAACCACGGAAAATCTATAAGTTTTCTTTAGAAATACCTATGGAAATTCCATTGTTTTTACGTAGATGGAAAAACCATTGAATTTTCACGGGATTTCCCATAGAAATTTTTTTTTAAGGCGATCCATCGGCTCTGGCCAAATTCATTGGATAGCAAGCATTATGGCTCGCTTATTTATTCTGTAACAACCTGTAACATAGCACATAATAAAACATAAGAATTATAATAATTTGAGGACAGGAAATTTCAAAATATGGAACGAGTTTAAGACGGAAATCGCCTACAATAAAAGAAGGTATTTGCCTGCAATACGCGACTTATGACAAAACTTTGTAAATTACAACTCCTTGAAATGAACTAGATCTAAAGCAGTGAAATTTTATGAAAATAAATTAAAACACATCTAAGCGAGAAGCAACGTTCAGTTTACTCTTTAAGTGTTTTCTTGCATTATTCACATCTAAAATACAGTGCAAAAGATTTGTCTTGGTCCCGACCGACACGCCAAAGTACGTCTTATAGGACTCGCACATTATACACCTTGCTTCCTCAGAATAACTTTCTGCTCTTGTCTTTATGAATTGTCCACACACGTAACAGAATGAATCAACGTAAACAGCCTCTTGATGCCATATCAAATAAATAACTTCTCTTCAACTACGAATCGTTATCATTTCAGTCTGCAATAACACAAATTGGAATCTTGGTTCGAGACACTAGTGCTTTTATACTTGTACAGCTACTTTTGAGACGTTCAAGAATTTCTAGAAACTTCTTAGAGTTTCTCGAATGTTCTAGAGTGTTTAGGAGAATTGTAGAAACATCTGGACTACTCAAGCAGTTCAGGAATATCCTAGGATGATATTTATATATATATATATATATATATATATATATATATATATATATATATATATATATATATATATATATATATATGAATATAATATATATATATATATATATATATATATATATATATATATATATATACATATATATATATATATATATATATATATACATATATATATATATGCATAAATATATTACATATATGTATATATACATAAATATATTAGGTGTATGTATATGTAATATATATAAATATATATATATATATATCCATAAATATATTATATATATGTAAATATATATATATATATCTATATATATATATATATATATATATATATATATATATATATATATATATATATATATATATATATATATATATATATATATATATATATATATATATATATAGTACAATCTGCTTCATGTCAATCTGCTTCATGTCCTGCTGCCTTGTAGGATACGCCTTTTTAGGCAAAGGCTAGGAGATGCTAACTCCAATTTAAAACACCCCCTGCCTTGGGGCTCTTGGTTGAGTAAAGGCTAGGGATGATGTCTCGATAAAAATACTTATCTTGGGCAGATGTTATATGCATCCGACTACTCTCTTGTAGAAGGCCTCCTAGGCAAAGATTATTATTCATATTCATATATATATATATATATATATATGAATATATATATATATATATATATATATACATATATATATATATATATATATATATATATATATACATATATATATATATATATATATATACATATATATATATATGCATAAATATATAATATATATGTATATATACATAAATATATTAGGTGTATGTATATGTAATATAAATAAATATATATATATATATATGCATAAATATATTATATATATGTAAATATATATATATATCTATATATATATATATATATATATATATATATATATATATATATATATATATATATATATATACATATATATATATATATATATATATATATATATATATATATATATATATATATATATATATATATATATATATATATATATATAGTACAATCTGCTTCATGTCAATCTGCTTCATGTCCTGCTGCCTTGTAGGATACGCCTTTTTAGGCAAAGGCTAGGAGATGCTAACTCCAATTTAAAACACCCCCTGCCTTGGGGCTCTTGGTTGAGTAAAGGCTAGGGATGATGTCTCGATAAAAATACTTATCTTGGGCAGATGTAATATGCATCCGACTACTCTCTTGTAGAAGGCCTCCTAGGCAAAGATTTAAGAGGTAAACAGATTCTATCTGTTGACCAACATCGCACCCCTTCTTCATCTAATAGGCTGGCGCAGATGTATTTTTGATACTTTGTTTCCAGTTTAGGATGTTGAATGCTCGTTCTTCTTGACTCAATGCATGGGTTTGCTTGTGTCACTGTTTTTATGACTAGGCAACTCATTCTAATATCTCCTTATGAGGGTGCAGCTCTAAAACTCAGTTTTATGGTTTTGAAGCAGGCTGGTAGTCAGATTTCCCAAACTCTGTGGTAGTTCTCAGAGAGACTGATTCCATCAACAGCTGAAAAATATCAAAGCATTATAAGCGCCATGTTACGAATAGATGGTGTCCCTGTTTGTACTTTTGGTGTGCATTGCTGAGGCCACATTTTGAACCTATTGTTACGGCTTAAGGCTTATTAATGGTCATGTGGCAATTGCTTGGGCTATTAAACAGTGTTATGAGTACTACCTATGCTTTGAGTCAAGTTCTTCAACAAATTTAAAAATGAAAAAAGTACCAAAAACTATAAAACACAAAAAACCATCATCATCATCAAGTTCTCTAAACCTATCATTCACTAATACTCGTGGTCTTTGAAGTAACTTTTTTTAAGATGAGTCTTATCTCTTGCAAAGTTCACTACACCTACTTGCTCTTTGTGTGACTAATTTAAGTTTAGCTGTCTCATATTGCAATCTTAGTGTTGATGGTTATCTTCTTTTAATTTGTAAAAACTCCAATAGTCACATGCTTGGCCTGGGCATTTACATTCGTAAGAATTCACCTGTTTGTCGTAAAACTAGGTTTGAATCCACAGGCTATTCTTTCATGTGCTTTCGTTTAGCACCACTTCACTCTATTGCCTTTCTCTTTGTTCTATATCGCTCTCCTTCATCTCAAGACTGCACTCTTTTTGATGTTATTTCTGATCATATTGACCAAGCCCTCTCTCTTTATCCATCAGCCTATATTATTGTCGTTGGTAACTTTAATCCTCATCACACTTAATGGCTTGGCTCTAGTGTCAGTGATTCTGCATGCATTAAAGCTCACAACTTTTGCCTTTCTAAATCCCTTACTCAAATAGTCAACTTTCCAACTCGCTTTCCAGACAACCTGAATCATTTACCTTCTCTATTCGATTTATGTCTTGTTTCTGATCCTAGTCAGTGCTCAGTTTCTCCACATTCACTCTTTGGTGCTTCTGATCACAGTTTGATCTCACTAAAACTATTTTCTCAATCTTCATCATTACCCGAATCCCCCTATTATCGTACCTCCTATAATTATCTTAAACCTGATTGGGATTTTTTCCGTGATTTTCTTCGTGATGGTCCTTGGGTAGAAATGTTTTGTCTTCCTGTCGACAAATGTGCTTCTTACAAAACTTTGTGGATTCAGGCTAGCATGGATTCTTTTTTTCCTCTCGACAATTCCAGGTCAAGCCTCACTCTCCTCCATGGTTTTCATCACACTGTGCTGCTGCGATTGCCAATTGAAACCGTTACTTCCATATTTATCAGCAAAACAATTCTCCAGAAAACAGACGTCTGTTTATTACTGCTAGAAACAACTGTAAAAAGGTTTTGTCTAACGCCAAAACCCGCTATTCTCAGGTCATGAAATCTCGTATCTCATCTCCAAAATTAGGCTCTCGTGACTTCTGGAGAGTCTGTAATAGTATTAATAATATGGACAAATTTTTAATTCCACCTCTCTTGTATGGTTCAAACTTTGTCACCTCACCTAAAGACATAGCCGAACTGTTTTCTAAAAACTTTTCATCAGCATCATCTCTTGATTCCACTAGTTGCATTCTACCTGATATTGCCAACAAACAGGTTGATCCATTGCTTGACATTCATATCACTCCAGCATCTGTATCTAAAGTGATCTCCTGCCTAGACTCTTCTACAGCTTGTGGCCCAGACAACATACCTGTTATTGTCTTGCAGAAGTGTTCTCCGGAGCTGTCGTCTATACTCTCAAAACTATTCAACAAGTGCTTATCGGAGTCTTGTTTTCCAGCCTGCTGGAGAGCCGCATCTGTTATCCCTATCTTCAAAAATTCTGGAGAGCGATCTGATTCGTCTAACTACCGTCCCATAAGTCTTCTTCCTATCATAAGCAAGGTTTTTGAATCTTTAATTAACAAACACTTAATTTCTCATCTTGAATCTAATAACTTGACCATCAATATGGATTTCGATCTTTTCGTTCAACAGCTGATTTGCTAACAGTAATAACTGACAGGTTTTATCGTGCATTAGATGAAGGTGGAGAGGTTAAAGCCTTCGCTCTTGACATTTCAAAAGCGTTTGATAAAGTTTGGCATGCTGGTCTTCTCCATAAGCTTTCTTCTTATGGTGTATCCGGCAACATCTTTAAGATCATTGAATCCTTCCTTTCCAATCGCAGCATAAAAGTTGTCCTCGATGGACAACACTCTTCTTCTTATTCTGTAACTTCAGGGGTTCCTCAAGGTTCTATCCTTGGCCTTATACTCTTTTTAATTTACATTAACGATCTTCCAGATATTCTCACATCTAAAGTGGCATTGTTTGCTGATGATACTGCCATTTATTCTTTTCGTGATAAGAAACCAACACCCTCTGATTGCTTGGAGTGGATATTTGAGCTTGAAAAGGATCTCACTTCTGCTACAGCATGGGGCTCACAGTAGCTGGTGAACTTTAATTCAGATAAAATTCAATTTTTTTCAGCCAATCGTTATCGCAATAATTTAGATCTTCCTATATTTATGAACGGTGATGCACTCGATGAGTTACCTACTCTTCATCTTCTAGGATTAACTTTTACTTCCAATCTTTCTTGGAAACCATATATCAAATCGGTTGCAAAATTAGCATCTGCTAAGGTTGCATCTCTTTATCGAGCTCGCCACTTTCTTACTCTGGATTCTATTCTCTATCTCTATAAATCTCAAATCCGGCCTTGTATGGAATACTGTTGCCATATCTGGGGCGGATCTTCTAATGATGTCCTTTCTCTTTTAGACAAGGTGCAAAAACGCATTGTAAACATAGTTGGACCTGCTCTTGCAGCCAACCTTCAACCATTATCACATCGTCGTAATGTTGCTTCTCTTTCTTTTTTCTACAAATACTATAATGGGCACTGCTCTAAAGAGCTAGCGTCTCTTGTGCTATCTACCAAAATTCATTCTCGTGTTACTCGTCATTCAATTAAGTGTCATCCTTTTTCTGTTACTGTTCCTAAGTGCTCCAAAAACGCTTATTCTTCTAGTTTTTTTCCTCGAACATCAGTTCTTTGGAACTCGCTTCCTTCATCTTGCTTTCCTGATTCATATAATTTGCAATCTTTTAAATCGTCCGTCAATCGTTATCTTGCTCTACAATCTTCATCTTTTCTCTTACAGTAACTTCCAACTTTAATTAGTGGCTGCTTGCAGCCTTGTTGGAAGCGAAGATGTTTAAAAAAAAAAAAAATATATATATATATATATATATATATATATATATATATATATATATATATATATATATATATACATATAATAATGTTATAAAATATTTCTATTTTCAGGTCACTTTTACGTTGATCTTATTATAGCAAAAAGACTTCGGCGCTTTAGATATAAATGTAGCGTATGAAGTATTCAAAACACAACAGACAACAGAGCTTCAAACAAGACGGAACTTATTAAAGGCAGACGTAACCAATATCAACACTGGTCATTCACGTTGTTCCACATGACCAATGTACGATGAATCATTCTTGTTGGCTAACTTTAGCATGCAATCTTGCAATATTGTGAATCTGTTTCCGAATGAATTAAAAATTTAAAGTTTATTGCAGGATTTTTTGTAAAGATGTGTTTTCCCAGTTAGTTTGATACTAAAGTTTGGTTTATTACTTTTCTTTTAACTATTCCTAACTATTTTATTAACTATTTTTGCGTTTAATTATATATGTGTTACTTTAAAATGGAGGAAAACTTTATAATTGAATTTCTAGATGAAAATGTCGCACTCAGTGACGATGATGACTCTAATAACTTTAATCAAAAAATTGAAAGCCAATACTATACAGTTATTGAATCTTCTCAATATCTTCAAAAAAATAAAAATAGTTTTTCAATTTTAAACATTAATATTCGAAGTTTAAATAAAAATTTTGAAAATCTAAGGTTTTTGTTGGATGAATTAAAACACGATTTTAAAATTATTTGTCTAACGGAAACTTGGTGTAAGCGTGGTGAAACAAATGCCCAATTTGAACTAATTAATTACTCATCAGTTCATCAACCACGTGGTTTTGGTGTTGGTGGGGGTGTATGTATTTTTGTTCACAACTCAATTAGTTATAATTTACGTCACGATCTCTGTGTAAATGAAAAAGATTGTGAGTCGTTATGCATTAAAATAATAAATAAAACCACAAAAAAAATAATTATAAATGCCACATATAGACCTCCATCTTCTAGCTTAAAAAAATTTAAAACTCATCTTAAACCATTCTTAACAAATATTAATAAAACCCGAAGTCATGCCTACTAAGTTGGGGATTTTAACATAGACCTAATAAACCATGCTTCAAATAATAATGTTAACAATTTTATTAATACTCTTCTTCAATATAATTTAATTCCGTCAATAAACAAGCCAACGAGAGTGACTAACAACTCTTCTACACTTCTTGATAATATAATAACTAATAACCATCTTAATAACAGTCTTTACACAGGCATAATCAAAACTGACTTATCAGATCATTTCGCAACATTTCTAGTTACTAACAATATATTATTTAACAGTATTCTTTCTCAATCCATTATATTTAGGCGACAGATCAATGAAAACTCGGTAAAAAAATTTCAAAATCTTTTAAAAGACAACGTTGATTGGAATTTGGTATTGCAGTCACATGACGTTAACAACGCATATGATCTATTTTTAAATCAATTCTGCAAGCAATATGATAAAGCATTTCCTGAAAAAAAAATAACTGTAAAAACCAAAACTGTTTTAACTCCATGGATGTCTAACGGGTTACTAAAATCTTCAAAAAGAAAACAAAAGTTATATGACATGGAGTGTAATTAAAGAAATAATAGGAAAAAATATTTATGCGAGAAACATTCTGCCAAAAAAAATAACAATTGATAAAAACACAATTTATGATAAATCAATTATTGCTGAAAAACTAAACAGCTTCTTTACTAATACTGGTCCGAATTTGGCATTAAAAATTCCTATGAATTCAACACCATTTGAATCTTATTTAAAAAGTTACGATAAAGTCATGGAGGAACCTAATTTAAAACTAATTGAATTGCAAACCGCCTTTTTTTGCCTTAAAACTAACAAAAGTGCTGGATTTGATAAAATTAACGTTAATGTTGTAAAATCAGTATATAATATAATAGAACCCTCGTTATTTCACATATTTAATCTTTCTCGTAAAACAGGAATCGTCCCTGAAAAGCTGAAAATTGCACGAATCACGCCGATATTTAAGTCCGGAGATGACTCAAATATTTCTAATTATAGGCCAATATCTATTTTACTTTGTTTTTCAAAATTACTTGAGAGAATAATGTACAATAGACTTTTTAATCACTTATCAGAAAACGACATGCTGTATTCAAAACAATTTGGTTTCAAAAAAAAAAATTCAACGGAGCATGCAGTGATTGAACTAGTAAATCAAATATCAAGTGCATTCAGTAGTAACTACTTTACCTTAGGAGTTTTCATTGATCTGTCAAAAGCTTTCGATACCGTTAATCATAATATACTAATAAAAAAACTTGAACACTATGGTGTAAAAAATAACAATTTATATTGGTTCAAAAGTTATTTGGCCGATAGAAAACAATTTATAGTTTATGAACAAAAACAAACATTTCCGACTGCCGTAACTTGTGGGGTTCCCCAGGGCTCTATTTTAGGACCACTGTTGTTCCTAGTGTATATTAATGATTTAAATTTAGCAACAGACCCATTAAATTGTATTCTTTTTGCAGATGACTCCAATCTTTTTTACTCCCACAGTGATATTAATACACTATTTGAAACAACAAACGAACAATTATTGAAAGTTAATGAGTGGTTCAAAAGTAATAAACTTTCTCTAAATGTGGATAAAACCAAATTTATTTTGTTCCACAAAGTTAATAAATCAAAAAATATTCCCATCAAATTGCCTAATCTCATAATAAATAACACTAACATTAAAAGAGAAAACTCAGTAAATTTTCTAGGCGTAATCTTAGACGAACATTTACGTTGGAGTTTACATATAAAAAGTATTGAAAATAAAATATCAAAAAATTTAGCAATGATATATAGAGCTAAACCATTTTTAAGCAGTAGTTCTTTGAAAAGTTTATATTTCTCTTTTATTCATTGTTATTTAACTTGCATGGGCAAGTACAAACCATACAAAATTAAAAAAATTGTACTGTAAACAAAAACACGCGTGCAGAATAATTTTTGGAGCTAATAGAACACTACCTTGTGAGCCTCTTCTGCGTATACTTGGAGCATTAAATATATATAAAATCAACTTACACCAAGTTTTAATGTTCATGTACAAAACAAATTTAGGATTATCTCGTAAAATATTTCAATCCTATTTTGACAAAATAGTTCATAAATATCCAACAAAATTTTCAAGTAACAACTTTGTTGTCCCAAAATATAATTCAAAACTAACTTCATATTCAGTTCTTTATCGTGGACCCTACTTGTGGAAAATGTTTCCCAAAATTGTAAATACACATAAAACTAGTATAGAGCAGTTTAAAAATGAATCAAAACAAGCATTCTTACTTATGGATTTTAATATATCCGATTTTAAATGTTTTTTTTAATTAAAACTCAAATACATAAAATAATTAATACAAAATGTCACTGAGTGTATCATCATTTTTTTTTTTTTTTTTTTCTCATTATGGTATTACCTCTATGACGTTTGCTAATTTATTTACGTTATTTCTATGAAGTTGACTAATTTATTTTTGTTATTTCTATGGGGTATATTAATTTATTTACTTTTTATTTTTAAATCTTACTTTAAATTTTTAATTCTTAAATAAATGATAATATCTTATTTATTTTTTCTTATTCTGAAAAAATGATCTTACTCTTTCCTTAAAGTTTTATTCTTTAAGTTTTTCTTTAAATGATAAGGAATTGTTATCTATTTTACTTTTTTACTTTTTTTTTTTTTTTTTTTTTTTAAATAGTTTGTTAAATATAGATATTTAAATATTACGGTTTTTGTAAATACGTGAGAATAGGGCTCGGTGATAAGGCTAAATTAGTCTTCTTCTTGCCCTGCCAATATTTATTTTTATTTATGTGCTTCGAAACTGTATGTATTATTTAACGGCAAAAAAAAAAAAAAAAAAAAAAAAAAAAAATTTAATAAATATTTCACTGACGGCTCTAAAAACCAATTTAATGTAATTCAAAGAACAAATAAATTTCCTGATTCAAATGTTAAGGACATTTGGTTAAGAGTTACTATGACAATCAAACCAATGTCAATGAAAGTAATTATCCCTAAATTAATGAAAATGTAAGATTGTTTCTTAAGTCCAACATTACGTTTAAAGCTGTATGTTATTATAAAATGATTACGATTTCTTAATGGCACCCAATTCCAACGTTTTTGAGACAGATAGAAGAAGATAAAATAATTAAATTTATTGAAAAACCACTTTTTCAATAATGAGGAATTTTTCGTCGAAAAAGAATACATCCCACAAAATGTGGAATTTGACAATGCAGACATTATAAATTCTACTGTGTAGGTAATCGGAAATAAACAGCGTTTTTCTTTCAAAATCAATGTTTAAACGTAAAATGATAAATGATGAAGAAGTAGATCGTACTTGGTTAATTTTTTCTCCAAAGATGTTATTTTATTTTTGTGCGAAGGAGGTCTAGCTCTGAGAGGACAAAATGAAATTATCGGTTCTGTTAATAATTGCAATTATTTAGGTACGTTGGAGTTGTTGGCAATGTATGATGCTTTCCTTGCAAGTCGTATAGAAAAACTTGGAAATTATGGTCGCGGAAATGTATCATACTTGCCATCAACAATTTGTGATGAATTTATTCAATTGATTGGCAAATATATTACCGAAATGATTTTAAAAGAGTTCAAAAAATCATTTCGGCAAGCATATGTTCCGAAACCGTGTCGTTTTTTGAAATAGTATAAAAATTGTATAGCTTTTTTGCTGATTCTACATATCGGTGGAATCTAATGAACAAAGAAATATCTAATTTCAAAAATGATCATGAACTAGTTAACTCCCTTCCGTTAGTTCTTAAATCGCTTTCTATAACACGCTGGTCAGCTAGGCATGATGCTATAAAAGCCTTAAAACAACACTATATACAAATTCTGAAAAGCATACAGAATATTGCAGAAGACAGTGAACAAAACACTGATACTATTAATGAGTCAAAAAATATTACGTGCTAATTACTGGAACTTTAAACATGCATTCTGTGCTTATTTCGGAATGATATATTGGAACGAATAAATAGGGCGAATGTAATATTTCAAAAAGAAAGACTCACATTGAATGTAGTTGTTGATCATATGAAAAGTTTTACAGAATACTTGAAAACAATTCGAGAAAATTGTACGTATTATTAAGGTGAAGCTCGCCAAATGTTAGTAAAAATTAAAGAGCAATTAGATCTTAATGAATTTGAAATCAATTACAAAAGAGAACAACGGCGACTTATTAAGCGAAAGCTACCTCCGGGGGAAAGAAATATAGAAAGTTTATTTGTTGAAATGGAAAAATGTTCATCATGTTTTCAAATTGTGCGGCCGTGGCGCAGTGGTTAGAACGCTTGCTTTATAAGCAGGAGATCTAGGTTCGAAACGAGCTCTGGACATATTTTCGCGTCACGGTAAGGAAGGAGGCCTGAACTTCCTGGTTAAATGCACTTCCGCGGAGCTCTGTGACAAGACCGTTAAGACTTCTTGGGGCACCTAAAATAAGAAAATGAAAAATGCTCAATTAAATTTTTTAGTTTTGTTCAATTTCAGCAATAAAAATTTACTGGATAAAAGAAATCGAGCAAGTCTTCTTCAAAAAAAATTATTCTAATGATCTAGAAATTGAGTTCGAAAATGAACTGATTCACTTCCATGACCACGTAAACATTCAGATTGGTCAGAACAAACCAAATGGAGAAGTAAACATTTTTGAAACTTTTAAAGATATTCTATCTAAAAATGTTATCCAAACGTGGCAATTGCTTTTAAGATATATTTAATAATAGTGTGTGGTGTCTTTGAAGGTGAAAGATTATTTTCGAAGTTAGCGCCTATTAAAAATCAAGAGCGTTCTGTTATGAGCCGAGATCAATTAAATGCATTAAGCTTTATATGCTTTGAACATGATTTTGTAAAAGAATTAAATTATGCAGAATAGATTTTTAAAGTTGCCGCGGTGAAAGCAAGAAAAGTATATAATAAAATCAAGTACATATATATAGTTTATGAATAATTTGTTTTTCTGTGTGTAATTGTAAACCTACTCTGTACCTTTGTTTGAAAATAAAGTGCAATATTTACCAATACTCTATTTTTATTTTTAAAATTTTTAAATGAGTACTGATAGTGGGTAGAATAAAAATAATTGCATGTGTATATAAGGAGGGCCCCCAAACATAAAGTGCGTAGAGGCCCCAGACGTCTATAATTCGGCACTGGAAAGTATACGTTCTCATATTTTTGTAAAATATGCGACTATTTCAACTCAAATGCAATAAAAAATATAGATTTTTGGCAATAATTGGCAATAAATGTAGTTTATAGAAAAGGTGTTTTTTCAATAAGCAATAATCTAAACTTAATTCTCGAACTTGTGGCACTTAGTTAATGCTTGTAGCTTATTTTATACATGTTGTTTTTTTTATAAGTATATGGCATTTTTGAAACAGGCTTGGGTATGCTTAAGCAAAAAGTTAAAAGAGGCTCATAGTTATGCTTAAGCTTAAGCATATTTCTAAAAAAACATGCTTATTTCAATACTTTCTAAAAATGTCATTTATGTCAAGTGCGCGTTACTAAAAGTTAATGGGTATAAGAAAAATGTTTTAATGTAGCTGAATTAATGTTGCAGTATAATATTAAAAAATAAAACATATATACTATATACAAATGTTATCAATGATATCAAAGATATGAACTTCGCATTCCTTCTAGTTCGGACCAATAAAGGAGTCATCTGGAAGAATTTCGTTGGCATCTTCATTTATAGCATCATCTACGTCCACCGGTTGAATATCACCCTGATTTTCTATGGGTTGATTACTGCCAGCATCAATAATCATTGGTGGAGACACTTTGCAACTATCAAGGCCCTCTGTTTTAACAAGCGAATGTTTTGAGCCATCAGAAGTCATTAAACACCCAGTCATTGTCCAACATTTCTTTATTTGCTTGTCATACTTCAAAGTGTTTAAAGCTTTCCATGCAGGGCAGGGGAACCCAATGTGTAACCAAAATTTGTCTATCTTTTTCAGTGTAGAGCATTTCACTACTGAACCATCTATCAGAATGATGGTCTCTATCAAGTCATTTTTGATGTTAAATGGCAATAAAAGTCTTTTCAGAATGGCAGCATATCCTACGTCAACTGGTTGCCAAAAGATTCTCTGGTACGATCTACTTGGTAGACCGTACCAGAGAAGTCCTATAACAGCAGACACAGCATCTTTAAAATCCTCTGACATCTATCCTTTCAAATTGTTCGGTAAAAGAACAAGTTTTTCAAGCTTTTGATCTTTGACAAATGGAAAGAGTGCTTTATCACACCAGTCCTTACAAACGTTTTGGTCTAACCAAGCATTTTGTTGGAAGTAAACGTAAATATTTTTGTGCCATGCTTCGTCTTTTGAAATGCGTTCTTCTTGACCTCTAAAGATGATGACTAACCTTGGTTGCTCTCCTTCTGGCAGAAACATAATATGAAGAGAACATTGCCTTTTTTCAATCTTGAGCCCCGTTGTGAGATCCATGTATTATGCGTTGAAACCTTGGCCCTTGGGTAAATACTCGTAAGTTTTCTTACCATGAACAATAAAGAAAAATAGGCTCTGGTCAACATTGAGCCTTTGTCCAGGTTGGTACCGACCCCTTTTTTTGTCATAACTTGGATCTTTAGAACCTCTTCATATACACTTTTCTCTGTATGTCGCATGCCATATCTGTAATAATGGTTCCATTTCTTTCTTTGTTTCCTTTTGTTTCTTTGTTTCGATCCCATTTTTAACTCCTTTTTTTTCTAAAAATTGAACTATAACATGATGTTTTATTTCCACGTTTGGATCAATGTTTAATCGTATATTTTTATCTTTACTCCAAAGCCAGGAAAAGTTAACAACATGACCTTTCGATCTGGCTTGTAGAAATTCTTTGTAAATAACTTCGTATAGTTCAACATATTTTGTGGAATGTCGTCCCTTCAGAAACAACTTGCGATAGGATGATTTGGCGTCTTTACTACTGGTTTCTTTTTTTTTAGGCCATTGCGAAATCCGACTTTGCATTACACCAAACGACTCTGCTATAGTTTCTTGATTTGCCTCATAACCATAGGCGTTAATTGCTTCTGTTTTAAAGGCAGCAGTATATTGGTGGCTAATTTGCTTACCAGCTAATTTGCTTGACTCCACTTTTTTCATTGCACTAACAACTTTGTTGACAATGTTATTGAGCACATCTTTCACTGCCAGAGTGATAAGTTCTTCGTTACTTTGAAGAACTTGTGATTGTGAATGTTTACAATCTTGTTTGCTAATTCCGTGAATAACTTTTACATGAAAAGCTAGTCCTTGTTGACTTTTAAATAATTTTCTGCAATGTTCGCACTAGTTTCAACAGCTTCTAACGGCAATCGGATTGCACTTATTTCTCCTCTGTGCATAACATTTTTTGTGAAATTAAACGCTGCCAATGTAGGCTGCTCTCTCTTTATTCTCTTTGACATTATTATTACGATTTTTAACAGTATCTGAAAGTAAGACTTAGAAATAAAATAAAAATTTTGAAAATGGTATTAAATAAACTACACATTAAAAGAAAGAGAGAGAAAAATAAAGAGAGAGAGATATAAAACTCTTCCGAGCAACTCTTAAATTTATGTTTTTCTGTTCAAGTATTGATGTTTAGGTTTTGCAACAAAATAACTTCATTACTTCATAAAGTCGTTGCATTGCAAAACATAAACTTCGATTTTTGTTGTATTTGCTGATTTAGATTTAGAAAAATATATATTTAAAATTTAAAATTAAATAAAGTTTAAATCTTTTAAATGGTTTATTGAGCTCAGGAATACACTTACATATGATTCCTTTTTTTTCCAAATCTGAGCCTCCATTTGCTTATAAGCTTATAAAAAACTTAATGTATTTAAGATTAACTTTGATTTTTAACCTAAAAAAACGTCTATTTCACATTTTGAGACTTTTTTCTTGATTAATGTATTAAACTTTATTAACTTGTTTTAATTCGAAAGCCAGTTATTAAAAGAGGACACAATTTTTAAAATTTTCCTATTTTTCAGCGAACGCTAACATGAATGTAGTTAAATATCAGAAATATAAAAAAACAATGTTTATTTGTGTCAAGATGTAACACTAAAACCAATTAAGACAAAATTGAGGAAAAGTAGATGTAAAATGTATGTTTGAGCTCACCCGATATCACTCCTCAGAAAGCTTTTTTATATCCCCTCTTTTAAAAACTTTTTCATATATTACCGAAGGAAAACCTTGTACTCCCACCCACAAAATATATTTTAAACCCATCCACCCACTGGTACCCATACTTGAAACACGCATAGAAAACTTTTAGCAATCCCAAATCCCTATATGGTTAAGTACTATCAAGTAGCCATTCCATGGAGGTATAGATTAAATATTAAAAAAAATAATTGTTACATGTACAAACCTTAAAAACAATTCTGAAAACTTAATTTCAAAACTAATTATAAAAAAAGAGACCAATGATTCAAGTTTGTAAAATTGATAATGATTAAATGAACAATTACCTAAGGCTATCATTCTTTTGAATGATGTCTTTATCAGTGAGACTAATCAAAGTTTTAAGCGTGATGAGGAACACCAAGAAAGAGTAGGAAAACATAAACTTGTAAAAGATATTGCTTATCCTAAGAAAGAAGGTGATGCACTTATTACCTTTCAAATGACAGAGAATATAAAGAAATATTCTCCATGAGAATTCTGATGGAAAATATTTGTAAAAAATTGTAATCAGCTTAAGCTGATTACAATCTTTTATAAAGAATTTAATCAGCTGTTTACTTTCTTTTAACAAAAGGAGTAATAATCTTTTCCAAACTGAAACTTTTTAGCATGGTTAAACAATATACGAGTCAGGGCGCATCTAGCAATCCAAGATGCATCTAATCGCATCTAACTAACCAAGATTCAAGGGTTTTACTAAACCTGGGCATACAAATTTTATGCTAAAATAGAAGCTTACATCCTTCAAGGTATAAACCTGCAAAAGTTAATGGGGAGAAAATTTCAAATTAAAACATTAGAAATTTTGTTGAGAGAGGGTGCAAGATTGAAGAAGTTGTGAATATTGGCAGTGTTTGCATAATTATACATTATGTATTGTGTAATTATAGTTATAACTTCTACTATTTTTTCTCCTTTTGCTCTCTTCAGTGTAATTTCCATTTTTATTAAATTTTTTGCAAGGTAATATTACAAGATGGTATACCATGTAGTATTTTTTTCTTTAAATTTTTCTTTAAGTTTATATCTGAAAAAATGTTTTTGTTATTTTTGTTCTCAGACTTGGAATAGGTAATACAGAAGTATTTAAAAAACAAAAAAAAAGATGATGAAATATCTGTTTACGAATGTAATCCTTGCAATAAAAGGAGCTTTATATTAATGAACTATTTAACCGAATAAGCTTTAAGATATTAGATGTCTCAGATGATGTTGTAAATATGGCAAAAAATCAGGAAGTAAAAAGAGCTTGAACAGCATATATATGAGAATCGAATAGCCAAATAATAAGATGGAAATAAATATTGTTTTTTTCCTTTATACTTAAAAATTCTAATTAGATAAAGGAAGTATTGTATACGTTATTTTTAAAAAATATGACGTCATGAGCTCCAAGAAAGAAAAAGCAATTAAGAGCTATCCAAAGTTTCACATGAAAAAGTAATCACTCCACAGCTCAGTGAAAAGAAGAGTTATTTTTGTTAACAGCAGTATCTCCAGTTAAGTCATCACCTCCATTAAAGCGATTAGTCAAGTCAATATCACCACCTAAACTAAATAACGGCCTACATCGAGACCTAGATCTATTCCACCTCCTAGGTCGTTTCTTAAAACTAAAAATCCCAGACTAGAGCTTACTAAAAAAAGATTTGGACATTTAAAAAGGAGTGCAACAGGTCGTAGAGATAATGAGGATAAAGAATATTCAGAGGACAATGAAGGTTAACCAAATTTTGAGATTCGCAAAAATACTGCTCAGGTTGCAAATTATATAGCTGAATTACAACAAAGTTACAGGCTTGAGCCTGAAATTATGTTTCTTATTGATATGTTACCAAGGAATTAATAGAAAACAAAGTCAAGGAAGATGGACTAAAAGTTACACTGATTTATGTAGCTATAATGGATAAAACTACGTTTGGTGATGAAAATGTTTATAATGAAGGTGAACTTACTCAAACTATCCTTAATAATAAAGGTATCAAAGGAATGCTTGAAAAAGTTCCAAAAATTAATGAGCTGATGGAGAAGTTTATAATTTTAGTCTAGTTAAATCTAGTTGGTGGCTTAAACGTTGCGAATCATTTTACATCGCTAAATATAATTCTTTTTGAGGTAGGAGTTATATTAAAACGACTGACTGCATTTCAAAATAATATTTCATAAATATGAGAAACACTGGCAACCAATTTTTACTGGGTTACCCTTAGCACATTGTACTCTGCTGAAAAAAAATGGTGAACGCACAGCAAACTAGAGCCAATATCTTGGAGAGCTAATTTTTACAGATGTTGAATTTCCAGTTAAAATTACTGATAATAAAATAGGAAAGTGGGTTAAAATCAGTCACTATCAAATATTGTTTTTGAATGGGAAAAAGGTATATACCCCTTTATATTACCAATCAAAAAGAAATTGATATTAATTTTCTACTCATTCAAGACGGTTCATAAAAGAGTCACTATGTCCGGATACTCACAATGATACCAAAAATGATGTTGGCAAGACCTTATTTGCGGAAGCGAAAGTTTGCTAGATATTATTGTCACATCTCGGGAAACTCATCATATTTGTTCAGCGTTTAGCCTTACAAATACGATGATAGCTTTGATAGGTATTACGGTCTCAACCCAGCTCACTAATTTAGCGCTCCCGTAAAGTCAATGGATGCCATATTGAAAAAGAGAAAAGTTAATTTTTAGCTTCTCACAGATATTGTTCTGTGGAAAAAGGACTCCGCACTCGGATTAGTATGATCTCGAAATTTTTTGCAAAAGCAAACAATTCGAAAAGTCCATGCTTTGACAGCAACAAACCAAAATGTTATATATCATATCTTGACGCAAATAGTTTATATGGTTGGCTATATAGCTGCCGCTACCAGGTCAAGGTTTCAAATGGTGAAAACCATCAGTAAAAGAAGTTCTTGCAACGCCAGATAATGTTACAAGTTTTATAGCAGAGACTAACATTGAGTACCCTGAGGAACTACATGACCACCACAACGTCTACCCGCATGCTCCCGAAACAATGGTACTTAAGTAAGAATGGCTAAGCAAAATCTGGTTAGAAGCTTAACGTAAAATTTACTGAATGTAAAAAACTTCTGCATCAAAATTGAGATTTAAAGGCTTTTTTGTTCCCAACCTCCAATTACCGCAATTGTTTGTAAAGCATCATTGCTTGATAAAAGTATAAATATAGAAATTTTTTGAGTTTGTTCCATATTTGGAAGTTAGTTCAAAATCTCAAACACTAAAAAATGCTGGATCCGTCACTGTACACTGATACTAATAGTTTGTTGTTTAAAGTACAGGCTAAAGATATTTACAAAGATATGATAGAGAATAGTGGTTGTTGTGATTTTATCGACTTTACACAAAATCAACTATGCTTTAACGTGACAAATGAAAAGGCCAGTAAATTTAAGGACAAATACTCCTTAATATCTTTTCTAAAAAACATAAATTCCTTAAGATAATTAAATATTAAGACTTAGTTTTCTGCGAGTTCTCCTTCATAGCTGCAGGTTTATTTATTTATTTTTTGGTTTATCTTGTCCTCTCAAAATATAAATGGCTATACTATTTTACTTCATTATCTCGATATTATTTTAATTATTTTTGAAGTATTTTTATTGTATTTGTAAGAAAAGCATATACTTTAAAACTTGTAAAAACTATGTAAAAATATATGGAAAAATAAGTGTTATGGCCGCTTTGTTTATAAATTTGTCGATTTACAACCAAAAACGTATTTTGTTTTAGCTGAAGGAGGAAATAAAATAAGGGCAAAATAAGCCTGTGGAACTGTCGTTAAAAAAGATCTTAAGCATTATCAGTATAACAATGCCTTCACGATCAGCGAATTTAAATTGTGCCAGGCAAGAGCATTAAAAAATTGCATATTTGTTTAAATACTTGTATGTAAATTGTGTTTGTTACGAAATTGACAACACATAGTATAATTATTTGTTGTTATTATATATAGAATTTATATACTATGTCAAGCATTGCTGCGGAACGACGTATTCGTACCATTACGGTCACTGCACAGTGGACCAGAAACCACTTTTACTGTACAAAACTAATAACCTGTCATATAAATAAAGTTTTAATGACAATTTTTGTACTGTTTACTAATTTGAGGAATGCAGTTTCAATGGTGAGATCAGTTTTAATTTTGGGTTGATATGGATAACTAAATTGCAAATATATATTTTTCCTAACCATAATAAATATAAACTGGGCAAAAATAAGAATTTTATTGGATTACTCCCATAACTAACAGATGAAATATTTTTTATACTACCAATGTAGTGGTATATTTTATTTGATTGATAGTGACACCTGAAATTGTCTGGCAAAGGTTTGTTTTGCATTGGTACCAGTTTAGGTGGCTTTAATAATATAAAAGTTTTGTTTTAAAATTATATTTCATTCAAAAACTCATATATTCTGATAACTGTAAAACAGCTTCTTTTTCTTTACTATCTTGGCGCAAACTACAACCTGATGCAAACAATAGTTTTGAAGATAACAAAGATGCAACTAATAGCGCCAATTTTTGTTTCAATGTTTTTCTACTTAAAGTATCAAATTTCACCATGGGTCTGCCAGATACCATAGTTAAGATTAGGGCAGAGTTATCTTTTTAAAGGAAGCAGTTAGAAGCGTTCTTATTATCAACTATAAGTTGAACCGATATCGGTTCATTTTGCAGCCATTGTTCGTTATTCTCTTTGAAACAAATTTCAGAGTTTTCATTAATAATATATTCATAAGATACATATTGAACCATCAATTTCAAGTGTCAAATAAAATTATAAAACCGAAATAATAACATTTCGGTTTCATGATTTTACGATTATTTATAAAAATGAATTAAATATTTGGAGATGGAGGCTAACTTTTAAGTTGTAGAACTTAATTAGAAACTTGAATTGACATATTTTATTTTTCTTTGTTATATATAACTTTATTTTTTAAATATTTTTTTTTTATTAGTTTAAAAAAAGTCATTATGATTATTTCAGGTGGAACAAATTTCGGACTTCCCTTTTCAAATACACCCTGAGTAAATTTTTATCATGTCTTACTGTTTAACTATCATCAAGGGGCAAAATTAGTTTGTAACAATAAGTATACATTATAATGTATCAATGGACATCCTCAGTTTTATTACACAAAACTACATACCTTTTGAAATATAAGTAAGGATAGAAAGAGTTTCAAACATGAAAAATTAAATTCGTACTCTCCTTTCAACATACACTCTCTGCTTAATTTGTATTTTATTAAACTTAAAATAAAGCCGTTGCTTTGATGTATATTTAACTCCATTTATCTCTAATGATCAATATGTGTAATTATTCTCTAATTAGTTTTATTATAAAACTTTACTTGGTCATAAAAATATCATTTTTGATAAAACGTGTTTCAAATATAAGGGGAAACCCCGTTTAAACGTTCGCGATTAATAGTGTAAAGTTTTTAGTATCCCATTTTATTTAAAATTTTTACATTCTTTGGATACAAGAAAGGAAGATAGAGAGTTAGTGCAAAAAGAAACTGTTTAAATTTGCATCGATAAAAACTAGTCTTTGTTCCTTGGTGTTCTTGGATAATCATTTAATCATGCAACTTCTGCTACTGTTTTTTTTTTACTATAGTTAAAAATGAGTTTTGATTTTATTGTTGTATAACAAGACTTGTTTTTGATATTACTCTTAATTACACAGTTGTTTAGACAAGTTATAAGGATATTTTTTATAGTTTGAATCTTATTCTAGCATTAAATGATGTAGTCTCTTCACTTAGAAATATTGTTGGTTAGCGTCTTCAAATATGCTTTGAGCAATCCTAAATATTTCACTTTATTTTAAATAGGTATCACTGTTGCTTTACTAGACCATTTGAGTACTGAGTTTAAAACAATATTGATACAATGGTGATACAAATTTAAAGTGTTATTAAGGACCTGTCTTGTAGTTTCTTCGTTCTAATCTTTAGTTCTCCAAAAAATGTTTGCAGAAATTCAGGCTCCTTATTATGCTTGTTGGAAAGACCACATCATATCTTTTAGTGCTATTTTTATATAACAGATTTACCAAATCCTTTACCAAAAGTTTTATGAGACTTATTTATTATTGCCAAACGAAAGGCTTTATTACCCGAGTTTGACCTATGGGAAATTTGATTGAATTTGACTTCTCTGGCTTAATTCTAAAAATGAGCTCCAATCTAATAATACTGAAACATTACAAGCAACAAACCTTTTCTTTACTAGAGCGCCTAAAAGTTTATTAGAGAATGGTAACATGAAGTTGCAAAGCAAATCGGTAGATAACGTCAAAATGGTTTAGTTAAACTTTTCATATAGTGTTATCTATAGATAGTAAACAAGTTTGTAACAATTTTTTTCAATAAATACTTGTAAATTGCGTTTTAAATAAAACTCATATATAATAAAAGCATGGTTTCAAAAAATGTCTAAGCTATCTTTGTTGAACAGCTATTTTCATAGCCAGACATTTTTGTAAAAACATTTGGAATTGTTTTTACAGTAAGTTTTTTGACTCTTAATTAGCATTTATAATGTAATAAACATTAAACTAAAAGGTTTTATAAAATTATAATAAAAAATTTACACAATAAAATGTTTAAAAAAGAATTTTTGAAAAATAGTATTAGACGTAAAGGTCAGTCGTTATGAACTTGTAAATAAATAAACAGATTTGTTCCCAGGTAGTTAATAATAAAAGATGCCGTACCTTATATGTTTAATTTTTTATCACCCCCCTGATTAGTAACAAAAAATATTATGGAATTTAAAAAATTATTAATGCTTTTTATTCCACAGCTTAGAAGCATACGTCATGAAAATTATACAAAAATATATAAATTTTATAAAAACTGAATGTTTAAGCTATAAAATGGTTTATAATAATGTAATTTTGTTTTACTTTTGGTCATCACCTACCCACTCTGCACTGCTATTAAAAATATATTTTAAAAACCTAATAATTGATTCATTAAATTTAGCCTAAGTTATAACTAATCGCAGCTTTCTAGTCTCAGAGAAGCATTCTAGCCTCAGAGAAGTTTTAATTGAAAAATAAAGTAAAAAAAAATCTTGGTTGATGGTGATTTAACTAATTTAATTGAAAATGATGACAGAATGAAAAGAATCTAATAAATGAACTTTCATAGTTTGTTTTTAAAAAGAATAATTAACATAATTAAAAAGAATAATTAACATAACTAAAATAAAGAATAATTAACATAAAAAATTCAACAATAATTATACAGAACCACAACAACAACTTTAAAAGTATTCATAATAATGAAGACCTTTCTTTTAAACATAAAATCTTAAATTGTTAGTCTAAAATATTTGCCTAAAGGAAAACCATTGAAAAAATATTAGGTTTAGCTTCAACAAAAAATAATTATGATACATAATTAAAATTACTTATAGAGATTCAATAAGAGGCACCTTTTAATATCAAAATAGCAAAGTCTCATCTATCCTAACTTATGCCAGGCCATGTTATTCTGCTACTGGTAACATGCAACCCAGTACAACCTACTTCATGTCCTGCTGCGTTGTAGGATACACTTTTTTAGGTAAAGGCTAGTAGAAACCAACTTTGACTGAATCGAATCTATTGCCAAATTAGCATCTGCTTAAGTTGCATCTCTTTATCATGCTCGCCACTTTCTTACTTCGGAATCTTATTCTTTATCATTAAAAATCTCTAAACTGTGCTTGTATAAAATAATGTTGCCATATCAAGAGCGGATCTTCGAATGGCGCCCTTTTTCTTTTGGACAAGATGCAAAAAGGCATTGCAAAAATAGTTGAACTTGCGCTTGCAGCCAGTCTTCAACCATTGTCACATCATCAGAATGTTGCTTCTCTTCCACTTTTATATAACTACTTTAATGGTTCCTGCTCTAAATTTCAGTTTACTTAAGTTAGCAAGTTATAGAGTTACCTTTGTGATAATCATATATGTCAACTATAAATAAATTACGAAAAAAAAAAAAAAAGCTTGCGTTCCTTGTGCCATCTACCACAGTAAAGGTACCACAATACTAGTGCTTCTTTTTTAAATAAAAATTTAAAATTGTTTTTTGTAGCAATAGCCAAGTGAAAGTTGTAGGCTGTGGCTAACATAAACTCAAGGAGAAATATTTTAAGAAAAAAATAGATATTATTTTATCTGTCTAAAAAAAGGTCATGTATGGTAATTTTTGCTCTAAAATCAGTTGTTTTGAATGCTTTAGAAAACATCATGTTGTTACGTGTTTTAAAAAGTTTTTTTGCATATTGATGATTAGAGAGAGTCAAATAGTAAATTGACATCAAAGAGTGTTTTATTGCAAACAGCTATGGTTAATGTAAAGAATAAAAAAACACACAATGGCTTTTATTATAGGCTTTGACAGTTGTTCTCAACTGCCTTATACTTCTCCATTATGACGTAGAAAGATTTTTCTCCCCACAGGTAGTAGGAAGTAAACAAGTATGAAAAGGTTTGGTAATCGATGATAAAAACAGACCTAAGATATGGCTCAGTTTTCAATAGTGACCTTAAATAGTTCCTTAATATCCGTAACTTGCTTTGTTAATTCCATATGTGTTCATCTTATATATCATATCATATATATATATATATATATATATATATATATATATATATATATATATATATATATATATATATATATATATATATATATAATATATATATATATATATATATATATATATATATATATATATATATATATATATATATATATATATATATATATACATATATATATATATATACACATGTACATTACATTTCAAAAAAAAAACGATCAAATTTTTTAAGAGATTTCCGAGTTAAAAATATCAAATTTCAATTTTGGTGTAAAACCCACTTCCATACCAGTGCATTTTATTTGAAAACAACTCTCGGTTCCGAGTAAATAAATTGGGAGAATGGTGCATAAATAGCAGCATAAAACGTATTTAATAATATTTTTCTTAAAAACATACATTAAAGCTGATAAAAGCACAAAAAGAGTTCTATTTTAAAAATGAAGCTTGTAATCATACTTGCAATTATTGGCACTCTTGCAGCTGCTGCAGGTTTAAAATTGTTTTTCTCAATTTTTATTTAAGAAAATGTTATTTCGAAAATTCGATTAAACAATTTTATGTAAAATAATACTTCCGATTAACTTTTAGTTCCAGCAAAAAAAGCACCGTCTCCTGAGGTTGTGGTAAGTAAATTTCGAATTTTAAAAATATTTTGCAATATTATATTTTATATATATGGTCATACAACAACACAAGTAAGCAATACACGATTAAAATAGGGCACTAAGCGTAGAATACTTTTGCTATAACAAAAGAATAAATAGTAAACCATGTTATTTATAACGTTGCAATTATTAACAAATAATAAACACTTTTCTCTATATTTGTTTATGCAATTATATAATTTATTTTTCTAAGAATAAAAATATTTAAAAAAAAACGATATTTAATGTTTATAAAATATTGTTGCATGTTTATTTAAAAGACTTATTATTTTTTATTTAGTATGGCTGAGTATTTGATATCTAGTATATCCAATTATAATCAAATATATATCATTTATGTAACACATACAGACTAATAATATAGACCATTTATTATCAATCATAAATTTATCATAAATTGGATTGCATATTACTGCACAATTTACAGGGCGCTAAAGCAAAGTGAGGCCTCATAGTTGATTGCTTCAGTTCTTAATTTTAGTTTTAAAGGATGCTTTAACTTTAAAGAATTTGCTTGTATCTTCGTATCTATATTAAAAAATATCTTAGAAAAAAGTGCAATTTCCTCTAAAATTTAAAATTCTCTGCAAAATTCGTCCGATTTTTTGCAAAGGTGAAGAGCTTTTGAGTATATTTAATAATTGAAGACATATTACATTTTAAATACAATAACAGAATTTACTTATGCAAATAAGCATGTAATTTAAATTTGTATCAAGTTAAGTACAAAGATAGATATACTTTGTCCAATGCTAAGTATTTGAAAAATTATTCATTGTAATTTTTTATTTCAATATTTATTTTATTATGTTATCATTTTGTACTAGTTGTAAATATCGTCTTATATCATCTTATGCGATCTTTCATCATTTGACAAATTAAACAAAGAAATAAAAAGCTTATGTAATCTAAAAGAATTATTTTCCCACAAATCAAGAAATGTTATGTTATGTAATTCATCATAATGTAAATATGCTTTTGTTATATAAAATGTCATATTGTCATGCAAAATTGTATGTCTCTATCACTCGGACACTGCACGTCTTTACATAGTCATGCTAGCATTGTTAAAGTTTATATGGAATTACATTTTTGAATGAGTTTTTCTAAATTTTTATTTCCAGTGAAGTTTTTGTAACAGTTACTTAATCTAAGAAAAATGAATTTTGTTTAAATTTTGCTTTGTTCAAATGTAATTTCAAACAAATTTAAAAATGTAAACGTAACCTTATTTTATTGTGTTGCTGTTTTTATTAAACAAATTATTTTTTCTTGCATTGGACCTTACCGATGTCACTAAAAAAATTTTATAGTGAATTAACAAAAGTATTATTCATTCTTTAGTTGGTTTTTTGATTATGGTCAAATGATGTTTTATTAAACAAAGGCAGTATTGAAGTTTGAGATATATAGGGATCAGGGAGAAGATCTGGGTTTTAAAATTTCTTTGAAGTGGCTAAGAAAATGTAAAATATATGAATGTATATTAAATGGTTTGCCAAAAAACGATTGGATAGTTTAAAAAACAAGTCAACGAGATTTTTAGAAAAAATTGTTGATGCAAAATTTTCACGAGAAACCTACATTATCATTAACCATAAAAGGAAAACAAAAAACTTTTACAAAAAACATTATGCTGGTAAAAAAAAATTAGGAGATGTAAACTTTGATGTTACAATGACTAGTTCTGATGGAGTTCAATTATGTATACCAAGAGGCCTTTTTATATTCTATACCTGTGGCAAAGAATGCCTGCTGAAATTTTAACTGCCTATATAGAGATGATGAGCTTTGCTATTTTTATGGCATTTGCCAGTCACAATAAAAAATGAGGAAAATTATTTTCCCTAAGTTTTGTTAGTTTCAACCATACTTCAGATATTATTAAATCATTACCGACAATATTATTTCATTGCGTCCGAAATAATTTAAACAAGCTGCACCGTTTTTTAACACCCTTAGTTTTAGTAGTTTCTTTGAAAACATCTCTATCCAAAACTTAACTAAAAGAAATACAAAACACCATAAACATAGCGTCACTTGGTTCAACCCTCCTTCTTTACTTAACGCTCAAACAATTAATATAATTTTAACATTTTAGTTAGAATAACGTAAAAGTTAGTTACAGTTATCTTCCTAATATCAGTAACATTCTAAATTCTTACAAATAAAAACAAATTTATTAAATATCTGTAATTATTATGTTAAATTTTAAAATGTCTGCAAGTTTTGTTTTGCTCACTAAACAGAAAATATTAAAGTAAACAGAAAATCAAGTTCAAAAACCTTTGTTTTAAGAAAAACTCGCTAGGAAGGCAAAGCAAGCTCAACTAAACTTTCAAAATTCGTATAGGAATTTTGAAAAAAGTGCTTAAAACCAATCTGTAAAATTTTCGAAAAGGCAGAGCTGTTTAAACCAGGTGGATTTTTTAATTGCACATTAGCTTTTATCAAAGTGTTATCACCAAAATATCTGATCAATATTCACATATTTAAAATTATTTTAATTTTAAAGGTATTTTAATTAGGCGGTTGTGACGCAGTCGTAACTAGTTATTACTAGTTAAATGCTTTTCCGCGGTGCTCTGCGACAAAACTGTTAGAAAAATTATATAAATATAAATATATATTCATATATTCATAGTGTTTGAACACGTTTTACGGATGTATTACGTCAAGTACTAAAAGCTGGACAGATAAAGTTGCTTGTTTTTTCGATCTCGGAACATGTTTATACAATCTTTGTCCTTCTAAACCGGTAAGTTTTTAGATATATTAAGATATTTCCGTATTTTAATTTTAATTACACAGTGCGATAATCACTAAAAAGGTTTTTTGTTTAAAAAAAAAGTAATTTCGGTAAAGATAAGATATAGGCAAAGATACTTGTTAAAGATCTCCAAAATGTTAATAATATTATCTAAGAATCTTTTACTTTAATAAAAGTGCTGGACTTAAGTACTTCACAGCACCTAAAAAGATATATAAATGAAGAACAAGGTTATAAGGACATTTTAATGTGATAATTACAGTAAAACTTTGTAAATTAAGTTTTTAGCCATCCATTGCAAATTCAAAAAAAATATTACTTAAAACAGGCTATTGAATTTTGGTTATTTATACTAACACTAATGCATAACAAAATTAAGTTATCGATTTAGCAAAATTTATTTGAAATTTTGAAGCATTAATTTTTAAAGATTTATATATATATTTTTTTTTTAGTGTTTAGACGAAGCCAAAGAATGCTACATGAAAGCTGGATCTTACAATGATTTTGTAGCCTGCACTAACAAATTAAAATCTTGTTTTAAAAAAGAGTGTAAACTAATTTTTTAAGTTTTAAAAGTACAGTCAGAGTGATTCTTGAAAATGACTATAAAAAAAATTGGTTATACTTTTTCAATATGTTTAACAGCTATTGATGATCTATAATATAATTAAATAAATTAATAATAAAACTTTATGTTATTATTTTTATTGAAACTAATTTCAAAAATAATATTTTCTAACAGAAACTCTGTGGGATTCGTTGAGCCAAAACTACAATATACGCTTACAAAAGATTTTTTAACATTTTATTACGCATTTAATTTAAAAGTTTAACAAATTTGTTAAATTAACTCAATTATTTTTATAAATGCTCGTTATATAATAATATGCATAAGTAAATTTCGCGTATATCAATAGTTTATGAATAAATGTGTATTCTTTCGTACATTATACTTTTTCTAAAATGTCATTCGCTAAAGCAAAATTAATCAAAAAAGTGTAAACAAAACAATATTTTGTTAATTGCGTCATGTGCATCAATAAACTAAAAGCTATTAATGTAAAAAAAAATTGTTTGGGTTGCACAAGTTTTTGGCTCTCGGCATATTAATCCAAACGGATTTATTTTTGAATACTTTAAGACATGATTGTCGAAGTCTAATTCAGATTGTTTTGACGATAACAGAGAAAATAGATACCAAACCTGAAATGCGAAACAAAAACACAATAAGGTAGACGTTGATTTCAATATAATTCGGGTAAACATGTTTGAGAGTACTTCGTTGGATGTATAAGTTTGAGAGTACTTCGTTAGATGTATAAGTTTGAGAGTACTTCGTTGAATGTATAAGTTTGAAAGTACTTCTTTGGATGTATAAGTTTGAGAGTACTTCGTTGGATGTATAAGTTTAAGAGTACTTCGTTGGTTGTATAAGTTTGAGAGTACTTCGTTGGATGTATAAGTTTGAGAGTACTTCGGTGGATGTATAAGTTTGAGAGTACTTCATTGGTTGTATAAGTTTGAGAGTACTTCGTTGGATGTATAAGTTTGAGAGTACTTCGTTGGTTGTATAAGTTTGAGAGTACTTCGTTGGATGTATAAGTTTGAGAGTACTTCTTTGCTTGTATAAGTTTGAGAGTACTTCGTTGGATGTATAAGTTTAAGAGTACTTCGTTGGTTGTGCAAGGATTGTAAAAGCTGTTAGTAATATGGTTGAATAGATTGAATGGTTGAATGGATAAAAAGTTATAATTGCTGATATGATTTTCTTTTGTAACTAACAACATAAGTTTAATTTATACAAAAAAATGATAAACTTAAATGGACAAAGCGTAATTTTTGATATAACTTTACCGAAATGAAATAATTTTTTATATTGCATTATGCTTCGGAATTGAGAGACCCGAGGTTCAATGCCACTTTTCCGCGACATCAGTAATGAAGTCAAAATGTCTTAGAGTTGTCAAGAAAAAGAGTTTTCTTTCCGTAATAATATGTATTGATGGATGCCTAATTGTTTTAATAAGATGAACAATATTACTACTTAGAAAATTGTCCTTAACTTGATTTATCAGAAAGTTAATTTTCTTTGGATTGTTAATGACAAAAAAATCATACTTCATTAAATGTTTTTCAATTGCTGTATGTAATATTAAATAAATTGATAAGAAAAATATTTACCAAATATTGAAATCATTGAAAAATTTTTGGAGCTCAAATTCAATAAAACCAGTATTTTTTAAATATTTTTCCATTTCACCAATTTATATAATTTCTTAACCTGCTAACAGTTTTGTTTTTGTGAAATATAGTAAGTGTATGTAGTAATGTATGTTATGTATATAGTTAATTACGTTTTAGGTTTTATATTTATATGAATTACACTCCTAAATTTACCATAACTCTAATGCAACAAAGTTTAATATTACCAATCATGATTATTTAATCATCTAATCAAATATTTGATTTAAAAACAATTTACAGTCATATATTTTACTAATTTTAGGTTGTTTAAAAAATAATTGGAACTAAGTGCTAAATATGTATATTTTCAAAATTAAAAATATAATGTTTTGATTTATTTCTTTAAATAAATCAGCTGCGAGGCAGTGGTTAGAGTTCTCGCTTCGAACCTGATTGGAACAGCTTTTGAAATCGAGTGCAAAAAATTGTTGGGCTTCCAAAAAAAATTGTAAGGTGTCACTGCTCGAAATCTTCAATATTTTTCATTAATTACATTGCAAGCTGAACCAGCAAGGTATTATTAAGATTTTTTCAAGGTGATAGAGTTATATTTCATTTGAATAAAATCTATTAGGCTGTCTATTAATAAGAACATTGATTCTGGTAATATTTATTAAGTTTGATTTTTCTGGCTGTCTTGCAAAAGAGGTATATTGGGGAGCATAAATTAAACGTATTTCACCAAGTTGCATGCAATACTTATATTGTAAAGCCATGAAGTTTAGATTGAATCCCGTTACATACGATGACGAAAAATTTGCTCGAAGGAAAGACCAGTACATATAACCTTCAGGTTAGCTATTAATAAGAACATCGATTCTGGTAATAGCGATTTCTTTTGCACGCTGTTTGTTTTTAACAATCTCTTATTGCAGAGCTAATTTATTTAATACATAGTTGGGTTCGTTGGAGTAATAGTTAAAATGATAACTTGACTTTGGTCTGAGAAAACGATTTTATACTCCAACTGATCTGAAAACGATGACATGGGAAACGTTCTTCGACTATTAAATATTTCAAAATCAAGAAGCGTGAAATACTTTGAAACAGTGGAGGCTTGTCTTCTCCCAAATGCAAGAGATACTGCTGCATTAGCTCCTATTTTACTACCAGTGCTTGATTCAGACCTCAAAAGAGATAAATTGCTTGGATTAACCTGGTCGTCAATACCTTACATTAATCTGTCTGGAAGAGCTTGTACTTATGAGTTGAAAACAAACTCGAACACTCCGATAATCACCATAATCAAAAGAACTTTAAATTTTTACGACCTTGCATTCTTATTGTATGATTATTAATTATGTTTTGACCTAGGTTTGCTACAAGCCTTGCCGTAAGGTCTGTACCTCTAGTGAGAACAAAATTGTAGAGCAAAAGGACCGACCCCGGCACGACCATCATAAACGGTGAAAAAGTTGGAATTAAAAACGAATTAAAAAACGCTTTAATTGATTTATTTGCCTGTGTAGCCAAATTTAAACTGACATTGATGGTTTAAAAAAGGTGATGAAAATCCTGACGATAAAGATTTAAAGGGAAGCGCGCAGAAAACTTAAATCTTGTTATCATCATCAGAAACACGCAGCTTGCTTAAATAATTTTTAAATAGTTTTTCATTTTCAAAACCGCTTCTGAGAGAAATGAAAACCTTAAATCCATACAAACTTAATGTTAATAATATTTTATGTTTTATGTTTAAATGTAAAAATCATTTATCTCCTAATGTATTTATAAACCATTATAATGTAAAACCCATAAATAAATACAATCTTCGTAATGGAAAAAATCTCCAAGAATCTTTCTGCAAAACTAAATTTGAACAGCTATTTATTTCTTATCGAATTATTTGAAATAAGTTTTGTCTAATTTCGATTTGTCTTCAAAATAGACTTTAACTTCTTTCAAACGAAAAGTTAGATAACGTTTGAAAAGTATCAACAGAAAATATTTTTGTTTGGTTTTAGTTCTTTTGCTTCATATATTTTCTCCAGTATATTTATATTTTAAATACTCAGTTGTATAAAGTTTATGTTGATTTATTTTTATTGGTTAACTTAATCTTATTATTATTACTTTTATTGATATTGTAAAGGGCTTCATGATAAGATCGAATGATATTTGTAATAAAGCTATTTTGAATTGAAATTTTTTTTATTGAAGTCATATTAATATATACTTAAAAAAAAAAAAAAACTTTTACCCCGGCCACCATATACAGTGGTAAAGTTATGCCGAGGGTCTAACAAAACATCATAAATAAATTGAAGACTCGAAGTCATTTTTATTATATTTAGAGGTGAAACTACTATCTAATATATCATAATTCACAAAATAGTAGAAGCTATTGAACCGGGTGAAATCGACCCTTTACTTGCTGATGGAACTACTGAAACATCATTTATTAATATTGATCCAGATGAAACTCTTCAGATGTGGAGATCAAGCTACTTGATATTCCTGAAACTAATCCAGGGAAATTTAAAACCTGATTCGTTAGAAACCAGTCTAATGAGTTATTAAAAAATAGTAGCTTTGATGAAAGTGATTTTTATGAGAATGGCTTGCAAAATAAGATCAATATAGCGGCAATAGTTGATATTTTTTATAAGAGAATCGAAATTCTTGCTGCAAGGAAAAAGTTAATATTTAATAAAAGTAAGCTTCGAGGATGTTTTTCATATCAAAATGAAGAAAACAATTGTATCCCATTAAAAAGCGCAATATTTTTTGCCATCAAAAGGCACAATATTTTTTTATAAGATTAAGATTTTATAAATTCCGATGACTAAATATGGCGGAATATATTTCTTACTTACTTATATCCAGAAGTAATGCTTATATCCAGAAGTCATAGTTTTATCAGATTACTTACGAGCGTAAACAATCTATGTTATTAGCGCTTAGCTGGCAGTTAGATCGTCTATTGTTGGTAAAAAATCAGCAGCCAAGAAAGCACAAAGCTAGTTTGCCAACGCCCTTGAAACTTACGCCATTGAATTTTAAGCGTCCTAAAAATCTTAGTAATGATATTACCCGGTATCAAAACATCCTTTCAAACGCAAATTCAAATCTTATCTTCGGTAGAGCCCAGGTCTTTGTTTAATACCGTCAGATTTTACCGTCATTTTTTACCGCCAGATCTAAGTTGTATAACCAATACAACTAAAGAATACAGTAAAAACCTTTTAAAAGCTACTGCAACAGGTTTTGGTATTACAAGTTTAATCAAAGTAAAAAAAGGACCGGCGGATGGAATTAAAATAGAGATAGGACCAACCAATAGAGGGGAAACAAATTCGACAAAAATAAAACTAAAGGGTGAAACATCAACGGTGACAAAAGATGAATATGTTGACACCAACAACTATAGAAATCAGTTTATGACTCTTGTGGCTACTGGTGGTATAGGTACTTGAAACAATGCGCTTTGAAATTAAGGGAACAAGTACTTATCAAGTTTAAGGAGCCTAATAACTTGAAAAAGTAAAATTTTCTCTTTTACTTTTTTATGGGTAGTTTTTTTCAACTTTTTTTGAAAAAAGTTAGACTCAGTAACGCAATCAATGATAAGAAAAATACATTGATCTCTTTTCACCACACGATTTAATAGTACATTGCAAATCACCTGGATCAATCCAATACGTGTACACAACATGAAACCGTTTATTATGGGTAGTTTTACTTTTTAGGTATGTTTGATTGTTTTCAATAGTTAGGAAACAACTATTTGTTATTGTCCTGGCTGTGAGAAAAAAACAAACGGAAGCTATATTTTATCTCCATAGCGCTAGCCACCCCTGAGATTGATAGACCTGTATTGCAGTTAAAGATGAAGTTCATATTGACATTAAAAAAAGTTGATACGTGCAGCTATACTAAGGTTTAAATGTATGTTTCTTGAGCAGTCAATCAAGGTAATTTTTCAATTGCAAAATTTATTGAACATGGGTGTCCATCTGGATAAATGGATTATATAAAAGGTCTTAAAGCTGCAAAAAAAAAATTATGTAGAACATAGAAAAAAAATGCGTGGTACGATTTTCTTTGCACTGACGCTTTCATTAGGCAAAATTTGACAGCTGATCAAGATCTAAGAAGTGAATTTATCAAATGATATATTAAGTTTGAATATATCTTTCACTGCGTATTTTAAAGCTTATTCTAAAGGTAACTTAACAGCTTCATAAGTTTAAAATTTTTCCTCGCTGGGTAATGATTCGGTCATTAAAATAAATTTATTAGAAATATTTTTAAATGCGACTTAAGATAAAATACATATATGCATGTAGAACTAGTAACTCTTGGAATCATGCATGGAGCTATGTTCTTTTTTACCACGCAGCTCACTAACACATTTATCTAATTCCTCTTTGTTATCTTTATATATATATATATATGTATATATATATATATATATATATATATATATATATATATATATATATATATATATATGTATAAGTTTAGTGTCATGTTTAGTGTCTCTGGTCAAATCATCTCCGGTTATGTTTATAAAGCTGATCATTTATGGACAACAACAACCGAAAGTGGACCACCTAATGTACAATATAATCAAAGTCAGGACGGTTTGATTCTATTCGCTTTTTTGACTGTTTTGTTATTGTTTTTGTCAAATTGCAGGAACTAAAGTTCCTATTAGTTATAATCAAAGCAATCTTTTCAGTGAAAAGGTACTTAACTTTACTAAAGAAAATAGTATCTTATTGTGAAGAAAACAGTATCTTGTTCTATAACTGGTAACTCTACCCATTTATTGCAACCTCTTGATGTTGCATTTTATGGACCTTTTAAAAAGTATTAGAGGGAAATACTTGATCAATCGGAAACCTCTTCTTCAAAAAAAGCTCAGACAATTACAAAAATAAATCTCCTTTGTTTTAACATTATTTACCTATAAGTATTATACTCGTCAGATCAAAAGGTAATCAGCAATTTAGCAGCTTAGTGTTTTCGAAAAACGCTTAGATTTACCCATTAGATGTGCTATCCTTAATCGTTCGCCAGATGGTGATAAAAATATTAAAACAGTAGTTAGTTTACTTTAACAATTGTGACGTGTTGATGTCAAGGAAAAAGAGACTCAAAGGGGGAAAAAAATTTACTTTTGACCTTGAAAAAAGCATTTTTTTTCGGCAAATTGTTAAGATGTTCCAAATGCATTGTCTTCGGTATTTGAAACCGATGTAAATGGGGCTCTTTTAATCCTAGTCCTCTTAAAACCAATTAAAACAAAACAAAAAACGAAAGGAGTGTTTTTTATGAAATAATATTATATTATTTTAGCAATTCATGTAAAACTAGACTGTTGTTTTTATTAAATTTTAAACCAAAACAATGTGTTTTTTGACTTGGCTTTGCTTTTACAGAAACCGTATTCAAAGTTACCCCATTTGTGGGGTAACTTGAAAGACTAATTAGATTAATATGAAACAAAATCCTTTTATTTAAATATTATTTTGAATTGGAAGTATATAAGAGTCCACCTTTGCCCCGATATTTATTTTGTTAAATTTTAAATATTGTCAAAAGTGAAGGAAGAGCAAGTAAAAATATCACAAAAATATTCAAAGTAAACATTCAAGGTTTACGATATATAAAACTTTAATCAAACAATTTTTGATTCGGTATCCTTAAGTTTTTGATGTTAAACAAAACTCTGAGAACACGTTTGTTTTGAATTTGTGCTCCTGCAACTAACTAGACCCGGTCTTCTGTGGCATGGGAAGGTTTTTTGATGTTTCAGATACAATTTTTAGGCATTGTTCTTCGGGAAAAGTTGTAATAATTGGAGCTTATGAACAAAATTACCTAAAAAAATTTTCATTTCTACCCCAAGTATGAGGGGAACAAGTCAATAAAATTTTCTTCTTTACTAAATTTAAACTTATCTACAGTTTTCAATTTGGTAAGTTATTTTATTGATCATGTAAAATTTGCAACGCCCTCATTTTAAGGAGAGGTATTGGTTTGAAATATAACGTATATAATTTATAAATTACATAATAAAGCGAGTTTTTTTTTTGTCGAATTTTAACTTTAATATTAGTAAAAATGAGTATTAAAATATTAAATTAGGTTCTGTTTTATTGATTCAAGTAAATTTGTTAAGAAAGCTCAAAGTTGTTATAATAATACTCTTTTGCATATATCTACAGACCAACATTCAAATAAGCGCTGACCACCATGTAATCATGAAAGGCTAAATATTGAGCATACGTAATTAAATAAATATATTAAGTCATTCATGAGAAAAAAAAGTTTATTTTTACTTTAAATTATCTTGTTTGTATCAGAAAAAAAAGTGATCAAATTACTTTTTAAGAAACTTTAGACTTTAGACTTTGAAAGTTCAATGTAGGTGTGAAACCCACTTCAATACCATGATTTTTAACGTCGATGTTTTAACTGTTAATACCATTTAGATATCTGATGGAAGACTGGTAATTAAATTGAAAATGATAAGTATAAAATAACAAACTTTTGCGGTTAGTCATACATTTTAACTTAAGGCTTTTAAAGTATCTTTACCTTTAAAGAATTATTTTAAAAAATGAAGCTTTTGATCGCAATAGCAATCATTGGAGTCATTGCAGCTGAAACAGGTTTAACCTAGTTTATAAGTCTTTTTTAAAAATATTATAAACCAGATTATATTTTAATTTTTTCAAGAAGTTGTAAAAATAATTATTCATTTCAATTTTAGTTCCAGCAAAACAAAATTCTCCTATTAATGAGGTAAGTGAAAAAAAAAATGATTTCAGTTTATTTTTGTTAAAATCGAGCAAAGTATTAAGTTTGAAAACCTTATTTGAATATCTTTGATGTTTGATATTGAAGTTCAAAATAAACTTATTTAAGTTTATGATGTAGAACTTATTTTTAGCTTAGTTTTTTTTAGCTTTATTCAGATGTTTTACACTGTACAGGTCAAATAAAAGTCTGACAGTTTTTTTACTGACCGCATGAACACAAGCATACACAAGCACACTCACACGCACGCACACGCACGCGCGTACGTACACACGCACGCACACGCACTCAAAACAAAACTTCTTTTATGACGTAAGTTAATCCTTTGACCTATAACTCACTAAACTTTTTAACTTAAATATAATATTTAATAAAATGCTAACTGATTCAAGTATGTAATTTAAAGATATGTTTAATTATAGTGTTTTCAAACCTTTTACGGATGTGTAACATCAACCACAACTTCATGGAAAGAAAAAGCTAACTGCTTTGTTGATGTCGGGAACTGTTTATACAACCTTTGCCCTTCTAAAGATGTAAGTCACTCATATATATATATATATATATATATATATATATATATATATATATATATATATATATATATATATATATATATATATATATATATATATATATATATATATATATATATATATATATATATATATACTAATTATATTTTCAAGCATTCTATGCTTGAGAATATTATTAGTTTCAAATATTTAACTAATATAACTTTAAAATCAAACACAAAAGTTGTGTAAAAATTAAGTATATCTATTTAAAATATATTTATGTCATGTTTGCTTACGTATGTAAATATTACTGCTAAAATCTTTTTAAACGTTCTACATACATTTTAGTGTCTTGAAAAAGCCAAAGAATGCTACATGAAGGCCGCTTCTTACGACGATTTTATGACTTGCAACAATGACTTAAAAACTTGTTTTTCTAAAGATTGTAAACTCTTTTTATGAGAAATTTAATTTTTTTTTTTATTTTTTTTTTTTTTGTTTAATTTTTATTGCAAATAAACTAAAATCGAAGCTTTTGGTTTTAATTCGCTAAACAATTTATATCAATTTTAAAAAACATATCTAATTAAACAAACCAAGGACATATAAATAGATTATTATTACGTCCTACTATTAAGTCCTTGAACAAACTAAGTAAAATAGTTTTCTAAATAACATTTTCATATTTTAGGCTTTCTCCTAATGGTTTCAAGAAATCTTTTAAACAATTTCAAATTTAATTGATCTGAAGCAAAACGAGTTTCATAAAAAGTTGTAGGAAAAAAAAAACAATCAGTGATACATATATGAGAAAAATATTTCTTTTACAAAAATTCATTAAAATAAATTTGATAAATAAAATTCAAAAAAAGAAAAAACTAGTTATAAGAAAATACTTCTGAATGCAAAAACTCAATCGAATGCAAATACGTCTCAATGCAAAAAATTTTTTTAAAAACACTTGAAATTTTATATCTCAAGTTAAAATTGATGATTAAAACCTAAATGGTTTTTTTGAAACGCCATATAAGGTTCTTGACAGTATGGATAGTTTCATTACAGTATTTTTAAATAAATATAAACGTTTGTTTAAGGGAATGACGCAGCGCAACGCAGATTACGGACGTGTATTTTTAGAAGTTTTTTCAACTGAAAAAAAAATTAAAAAAACATGGCAAAAAATTTTACAATAACACTACTAAATGAAATAATGGACATAAGTAAAAATAAAATCATGAAATTGTTTAACGATAAAGTAGAAAAATTGGAAACAAGAATATCATTTTTAACAGAAGAAAATAAAATCCTTAGAAGTGAAGTGGGAGACTTAACAAAATCCATGGAGGTCGGAAGCAAAAATTACGAATATTAGAGGAAATATCTCTTAAGTCTCAGAAAAACATTAACTACAAAAACTATTGAAAATCGTCATGAAAACGTGCAAAAGACTGAAAACAAAAAAGTTATTATTTATAAACTTGCAGACAGAGCCGTAGTGAAGGGGTGGCGAACGAGGCCACAGCAATGGGCGGCAAATTAGCAAGGCGGCAAATTTTAAAATTTAATAAATATTTTTTAATATATGAAATGTTTTAAAGACGCCTTAAAACCAAAATAATTTTAATTTGTGTTTCAAAATCTTTGGACACGCCTCATTATTTTTTTTGCACCTTCATGCAAATTAAAATAATTTCCAATGTGAAATTAAAACATTAATTAAAAAAAAATTAAATAACTAAAACAAAATCTGAAAGGCAGTGGAATATATATTAACAAAGATTTCGCTAAAGAAACTATGGAAGATAAAAAGAAACTATGGGAAGAAGTGAAAAAACTGCGCGATCAAGGTAAATACGCAACGACTAAATATAACTAAATTAATTGTCGCGAATTTAAAAAATAACTTAATTTTTTTTTTAAGCGTAAGAATTAATTACTCTTACAAATGGCTAAACAAACAGTAGATTTTGGAACGCAACACTTTAATGTAGTGACTCGCATAGTCCGCTATATTGGATCCTGAAGTACCGTCGACATCTGCGTCCATTTTCTATTCCGTTTTTACAAAATGCTTTTTTGGCACGTCAGTGCTTCAAGCATTGTTTGATAGATCAGCCCCTTTCAGTCACATTGTTTGTTTCATTTTACCAACAAGAAGGATCTCTAAGTATCAGTAAATTTTTATTTTTGTGTATCCGTAGCCATTTTGGTGTTTTTTCCCTTTGAAATAAGGTAAGTTTTGTTTTTTAAATAAAATTTATCTATTGACCGTACATATCTAATTTTTAACCATACACCTAGCAAATTCATTTTTCTATGTTAGTTTAAAATTGTATTACAATCAGTTTAGTCAACAATATAAAATTTTTAAGCACAAGTCTACATTTTGCCATTGTCGGCCGACTACCAATTATCGATAATGAGATCGTTTTTTTTTTAAAAGAAAAACTAAGAAGCCATGATACTAGTCTAGACTCTAGATTACTCTAGAACTAGATCTATTTCTATCTGTTAAAATGTGAACTTATTATAATTGTAAGTTATTAGATCTAGAATGTAGATTATTCTAGATCTAGATTGGAAAATTAGACTTAGTGACTTAGACTTTATTACTTTATAAGTTTATTCAGTGAACTTAAGTGACTAGTTTAGTCAGTAGTGATATAGTCTTAGAACTTTTAATTGTTGATTGATCTATTTTAGACTCTAGAATCTGTGACTATATATATATCATTATATTATATAAAATTAAAACTGCCACTGGAAAAGAAGGATCTGTAGTGTCTTTTCTGTAAAACCTTTCAAAACTTAGGTAACTATATCTAATTTATATATTCTTTGTTTTGCTAACCTTTTTAAATAACAAATATGATGTATGGTACTATAAAAAAATATAACACATAATATATATATATATATATATATATATATATATATATATATATATATATATATATATATATATATATATTTGCCAACTACGCACTTTACGCACTGAACGGACGTGTTTCAAGAGCAAGAAAAAAAATGGCGAAAATTACGATTGCACAAATGAAAGAATTTATGGATTTACACGAGAATACTATACTGAAAATTTTTAATGAAAAAATAGAACGACTTGAGGCAAAAATATTTATTATACAGGAAGAAAATAAAACTTTAAAAACTGAAGTATGCGAACTAAAAAAGTCGATGGAATTTATAAACGAAAAGTATGAACGTGTGTTGACTGAAACTAAAAAAAACTTACTGACATCTAACGAACAAAATAAACACATTAAAAAATATGAAAACGAAGATATTATTAAAGATAAAATGGCGGAGCTTGAGGATCGAAGTCGCCGAAATAACCTCAGAATAAATGGTATTGATGAAAGCATAAATGAAACTTGGGAACAAAGTGAAAAAAAAGTTCAGGAGATTTTGAAATCTAAACTTGGTTTTGCAACTGACTTTAGCATTGAGAGAGCACATAGAGTTGGAAAGAATCGGAATGATGAAAAAAGCAGAACTATTATCGTTAAGTTTTTGAACTACAAAGACAAAAGCATGATACTGGAAAACTACGTGAAGAGAAAATTATGGAATCAACACCTATACATAAACGAAGATTTTAGCGAGCGAACGAATGAAACAAGAAAGAGACTTTTTATAGAAGCAAAAGAACTACGATCAAAGGGTAAGTTTGCCAAAGTCATTTATAATAAACTAGTTTCACGAGATTTTTAAATTTAAACAGAAATTCTTTTTTTAAATATTTTTATGCTAATAATACTTTTAAAATGGATTCAAACAATTTTGAATCAAAATTTTTTAATTTTTCTCATACAAATAATTTTGAAACTGACGAAAAATTTGATCAAGATATAAACAATTTTTTTAATACAGGTGCTCAACAAAGCAACCCTTTTTATTTTTATAACAATAAAATAAAAGAATTTCTGGAGCGGGATCGTATTAATGTTATTCATTTCAATATAAGAAGCTTAAAAAAAAACTTTGAAACATTTTGCAATAACTTGGAGGAAACTTCAAATATTTTTAACATAATATGTGTGACAGAAACGTGGTGCAGTTCTGATGATGCTACGTCAAACGCAAATCTCCACCTTTCAGGCTTTAATATGATCTCACTCGCGCGTAAAACAAATAAACGAGGCGGTGGTGTTCTTATTTACTTAACCACAAGCTTACGATTTATTATCAGGCCTGACATGAGTATTTCCGATGGCGATAAAGAGGTTTTAACGATTGAAATTACAACCAAAAATAATAAAAATATACTTTTGAGTTGTTGTTATCGCCCACCTTCAGGCGTAATTGAACAATTTAATAGTTTTTTAATTACTGATATAATAAAAAAAGGTTTTCAAGAAAAGAAATTAAATTACATAATTGGTGATATGAATTTAGATTGTTTTGAATATCACTCAAATAAAAATATTAAAAAGTTTTATAATGACTTGTTTGAAAATGGAGCAATTCCTTTAATAAATAGACCAACAAGGGTAACTGCAACATCTGCCTCGTTAATAGACAATATCATAACAACTGACACATCTAATAATTTACTAAAAACAGGAATAATTAAAAGTGATACCTCGGATCATTTTCCTATTTTTTTATCTATAAATATTAATACAGATTCGATATTACATGAAAAACAGGTCATTATCAAACGCTTTATTAATGATAAAAATATTTTATCATTTAAGGAACAATTATCCTTAATAAGCTGGAATTCAGTAAGTAATTTGTCAGAGGCAAATAATATGTATAATGCATTTTTTAAAGTTTTTTATGAAGTTTATGATGTAAACTTCCCAAAATGTAAAATTAATAAAACAAAAAAAAGTTTAAAATCACCATGGGTAACAAAAGACCTTAGAAAATCCTCAAAAATAAAACAAAAGCTATATATTAAATACCTTAAAGCAAAAACAATTGAAAGCAAAACACTCTATAAAACCTTTACCAAACTATTTGAAAATAAAAAAAAAACCCTTAAAAGGAAGTATTACAACGACTTATTTGATAAATATAAAAACGACTATAAGCGAAAATGGCAACTTGTTAATGAAATCACTTGTAACAATAAAATGAAAATATGCTCTTTGCCAAAGGCAATTAAAATAAATACTGACATTTTTTATAACCCTACCATAATAGCAAACGAAATAAACAAGTTCTTTGTATCAGTTGGACCAAACTTAGCCAAAAACATCCCCATAATTAATAATTCAATCAATTCAAAAAAAGATTTGACTTCCCCTGAAGTATCTTCTCTAAATAAATTTAAAGTATCTTTTGATGAATTTGAGATTGCTTTCAAAATGCTTAAGACTAATAAAGCAATTGGTCCAGACGATGTAAACGGGAATATTGTTATTGGTTCATATGACATAATTAAAAATATTCTCTTTAGGGTCTTTACGTGCTCAATAAGCCAAGCAGTATTTCCCGACAAACTCAAAATAGCTAGAGTTACCCCAATTTTCAAAGGAGGAGAACTTACAAACCTCAGTCATTATCGCCCAATATCAGTTCTCCCAGTTTTTTCAAAAATTCTAGAAAGAATTCTATATAATAAAATATTTAAGCACTTATCAGAAAACAAAATATTATATATTAACCAATATGGATTTAAAAAAAATAATTCTGCAGAACATGCAATACTTCAACTAACAAGAAATATTGGTGATTCATTTGAAACATCGCAATACACATTAGGTATTTTCATAGATCTATCGAAAGCTTTCGATACTATAGATCATGAAATTCTTTATAACAAACTAGAACATTATAGAATCACTGGAAATACTTTATTATTACTAAAGAACTATTTAACTAATCGTAAACAGTTTATTCAAATAGACTCATCATTATCATCAAATTTATTAAATATAACTTGTGGAGTGCCACAAGGCTCAATACTAGGCCCATTGCTGTTCCTGATATACATCAATGATCTCTACAAAGCCTCAAACTTAATGACAATTATGTTTGCGGATGACACTAATCTTTTTTTAACCAGCAATCATCTAACAACATTTTTTAGAAATATGAACACTGAGCTTATTAAAATCTCTAACTGGTTTAAATCAAACAAATTATCAATTAATATAGAAAAAACGAAATGGATGCTTTTTTACCCAAATTCAAAAAAAAAATTAATTCCAAGTATTACACCACCTATTTTTGTTGACAATATTGAAATAAAGCGAACAAAAATTACAAAATTTTTAGGCATTTATATTGATGAAAATCTTAAATGGAAACACCACGTTAACAACCTAAATAACAAAATTGCTAGAACTATAGGAATATTATATAAATCAAGAAGTTTCTTAAATAAACATACTTTAACTCAATTATATTATTCCTTTATTCACTGCCATATTAACTACGCTAACATTGCTTGGGGTAGTGTGAACAAAAGTATACTAGAACCTCTTCATCGTCAACAGAAACACATTGCACGTCTTATAAACTTTAAAGACCGTTTTACTCATGCCAGGCCTCTCTTACTTGAAATGAATATTTTAAATATATATCAGCTAAACGTTTATAATATTTTATGTTTTATGTATAAATGTAAAACCAACGATTCCCCTTCTTCCTTTCATAACCTATACTCAATAAAAGAAAAAAACAAGTACAATCTACGAAATGATAATTCTATTCGACTACAATTTTCACATACAAATTTTGGTAAATCTTGTGTTTCTTTCCGAGGAGCCTTTCTTTGGAATAAAATAGTTTTGAAACATTTTGACTTTTCTCATGAATGGACTTATACCTCTTATAAAAGGAAACTTAAGAAAATCATTTTGTCCATTGATAATATACTTTTATACTTTTAATAGGAAATTTATTTGAAAATTTCTATTTTTTATTTAAATTATGTTTTTCTTCTAATATTGTTAAACACAGTTTGTTTTTTTTATTTATTTTAAAATATGTAACACGTAAATTTGTAACGAGTTTGCAGCGGTTCTCGACGACAAGACCTTAAGGTCTTCTACGAGTCTCCGCATTCTTTTTTTTTATTATTATTTATAGTAAAAATCCTCACTTTTAATTGTTTATATTATTATATATTAACTTGTATTTTATAAATATTGAACAAATGTAAAAAAAAAAGAAAAAAAAAAAAAAAAAAAAAAAAAATATATATATATATATATATATATATATATATATATATATATATATATATATATATATATATATATATATATATATATATATATATATATATATATATATATATATATATGATATATATATATATATATATATATATATATATAGATATAGATATATATATATATATATATATATATATATATATATATATATATATATATATATATATATATATATATATATATATATATATATATATATATGTATATATTTATTTATTTCTAAAAGTAAAACAAATTGAAAACTATTTTTAGGTATAGCTTCAAAGGTGAACCAGCAACATTCAAGTCTTTCTTGAGAGAACATAGAGTTGCTCCAGGAACCTTTCTGCGCTATGTTGGAAACAGGGCACATGTAGTTTTTCACATGGCTGGAGTTGCTATATTCTATCTACAGCTGCTAAAGTCATTTCTTCAGAAGTAAGAGTTTTATTTTTACAAATTATTGATAGAGCTTCAAAAATATAATTGAAAATCAAGTTAATATTTTGAAATATTTACTTTCAGACACAACAAAAATGTTGTGAGTAAAGCTCTTTTTGGAGACATTGGTAAAGATGGCATCATCTTTCAGCTGCAAGCTTTAGGATTGATTGGAAAAGTAATTACAGGCCTGTGGATGAAACTAGTTTATGGCAATGTATTGCAGAAATCTAATCTTGAACTGGTATTTTTTTTTTTTTTTTTTTAAATAATAGTAGTTAAAACTTATTTTTAGTAAAATTGATCACATTTAATTGTTGTCTTTCTGTCTTTTTTGCTTAATATTATTTTAGCTTAAGAATATTGTGTACCCTTTTTCATTTATTTTTACATTTCATTAAATTTAGGTACCCATGTTCCAGATTTGTCATCAAAGAATCACCCAGATGAAACAAAGTTTCAATGATTTGTTGTCAACAGATCTAGATATTTTTGGGCACAAATTAGTGTTTGACGAGGTGCACAAGTCATTGCTGAAAACAACTGATATAACGCTCCTCAACAAAATAACATCAACTCTTCTGAGTTCTATTGAGTGTGTTATTCATAGACAATTGCACAATTATATATCTGGGCCTCTATCTAACCCTACTGAGAAAATATTGAAGGACACACTATCAGCCAACAATATGCGTGCAGAACGTGCTCATGGCATGACAGACTGTCTACTTAGAAAAACCCCCAATTCCACTATTGGATATCTAGATTCAAAAGTTAAAGTAAAACTGAATCACACTCTTCAGTGGATTGAATCCAAACTAGAAGATATTCAAAGAAACCTAATACAATTTTCTATCACTAGAGTATCACAGATCCGAAAAGCAGGAGTGCTTGAAAGTAAAGGGATAGACGATAACATTAAAACAAGACGGATTGAAGCATCTCAAAAGGCTAACAAGGCATCCAGCCAGAAACTGGAACGAGACGTTAAAAAAGTCTTGCTAAATAATGGCTCTGTTGGTAATGAAATGTTTATAAAAGTTGCCCCAAACCAGAAACCTTTTCTTGAAAAAATGTTAAGCAATCAAAGTATGACTAATCATTTGTTTAATCATAAATGGGAACTAGAAAATGGACAGGACAAAATTTTTTATGGGCGAATACTAACAGAAAGGCAAAAAGACAAGAGAACTGTGTATGTTACATCTTACTGGGGTTTCGACGAGGACTCATCAGAGGATTTTGACATGTTTATTGAGTCAATTGTTGCTGACATGATACTTGGCAAACTATTTTTTGAAGTTTAGTTAACTGTTATTGTTTATGTCAGAAAAAAATTTTCATGTTCTTTTGCTACTTATAAGTTCAAATTCATCTCTTGAAACTGTTCATTTTGATGTGTTTTTTTTACCTATATGTAATCTTAAAAACTTATGAAATATTCATATTTATTTAAAAAAAATCATCAAACGTTTTTTTATAATTTGCATAATTTATGGATAATAATTTCTTTATTTCATTTCATTTTTGATTGCAACTAGTACAAATAAATTCCTCTTTTGAAACTGCTCATTTTGGTATATACTTTTGTTAATGTATTCATAATACTTTCTGAAATATTTACATTTGAAAGAAAATTGCTTCACTTTTTTTTTATTTCTCTATATAAAGTCCATAGGATGTCAAGGCACTTCGGAAAAACTAAAAATCTCAATAACTTTTGAACCAATAATGCCAGCATCATAAATTTGGTGTTGTTGGAAAGCATTTTTCATTCTGTTTCATTTTATTAAACATTTATTGGTATTGGATTAAACTAACTTTTTTGGTGCAATTACCTACTTTAATGTTTTCAAAACTACATATAATGTTTTACGTAATGACTTTTACGACCCAGATTTGCAATTTTTTAATGAAAATAATTTTAACTTGCAGTTTTTTGACTTGAGAACTTTTAAAAAAGAAATCGAGGCAAAATAATTGCATTTGTATTTATTGATTACACTTAGTCGCACACAGAAACTTTCATTCTTTCTTTGTCAAGAAAAGTAAAATATTTTGAAATAAAAGTTTTAAAATCTATTATGTCACCATCAAAAAAAAGAATAAAGCTATCTGGTTCAGCTTTCAAAAGGTTAAAAAAGCAACGACTTGAATGTGACATAAAATTACAAAAGGTGTTTGCAAAATGAATTAAAAAAAGCGAAGATCAAACAGAACAACCAGGTAAAAATATTTTTATTGATGGATTTTCAAGTCAAAATCACAAATAAATTTAATTAAAAAACTTAACAAACTAAGCCATATCATTTGCAATATTACAATGGAAAAAATGTTGATATAGTTTATTTTTATTTTTACAGCGCAAAAAAGTCCAGTTTTTTTTCGATGTGATGATAAACAGTTACTGCAAAACAATGAAGTCAACCAAAATGCAGTTACAACAAATCTGTTAGAATTCAAGTTTGATGATCCACCAGCTTGGCCCAAAATTAATGACAGTCTAAGATGTTCTTTGGTTGAACATGGTGCTAAACAAGACAAGAGAGAAGTCTATCCTACCACATCAACATCATCAGAAAACAGACATTTCAGTTCTAGTTGGTTTGAAAAAAATCTTCTTAATGGGAAAAAAGTTAATCATCAATGGTTGTTATACAGTGCATCAAAAAATTCTTTGCTTTGCTTTCCATGTATCCTTTTTTCAAACACAAAGACAAGCAAGTTTGCAGATACATCAAAAGGTTTTTCAGAATGGAAACAACTAAACCCTCGAATCCCTGAACACGAGAATAGATGTGAACATAGAAAGTGTTTCACTTCATGGAAAGAAATGGAAAAAAATCTGAGAGAGGGAAGATCTTTAGACAGTAACATTCAAAATGATATCCAAACTGAAAAAGAAAAGTGGCGAAATATTCTAAAAGTTGTTATAGATTCAATTATGTTCTGTGCTAAGAACAATTTGGCTTTTCGAGGCAGTTCCAATATTATTGGTGAGCCAAATAGTGGAATCTTTCTCAACACAATTGAACTAACAGCACGCTATCATCATCCTTTAGCAGAACACATAACGAATGTTAAACTTAAGCAGAAATCTGTTAGTTACTTTTCCCCACAAATTCAGAATAAACTAATTGAACTTCTTGGCAGAAAGGTGAAAAGCGAGATAGTCACGAGAATTAAAAAAGCCAAATATTATTCAATTTTATTTGATTGCACTCCTGATCTCTCTCGCAAATAACAAATGTCAGAAATAATCCGCTATGTTTGTGTCACTGATTGAGAATGTTCTATTGAAGATAGTTTTCCGGATTTCATCGAGTCTCATCAAAAAACCGGAGTTGGTCTGGCTTCAGAAATATTATTCAGCTAAAATAAAGATGAATTAAACATCGAAGATTGCCGAGGTCAGGGTTATGACAATGGAGCCAACATGTCTGGAAAATATTCTGGTGTTCAAGCCTAAATAACTGCAAAAAATGATTTAGCACGGTATGTGCCTTGCGCAGCTCACACTCTAAATCTTGTAGGAGTCCATTCAGCAGAAGTTTCCCCATTTATGATTACATTTTTTGGAAAGGTTCAAAAAATATTCAATTTCTTCTCGAGTTCTACTACCAGATGGGACAAACTGATGAAAACACTTGAAGTCACCCTAAAAAGTCAAAGTGAAACTCGCTGGTCTGCCAAAAAGAAGGCTATCCATTCACTAAATAATCAAATCACAAATGTTTGCAATGTTTTACAAGAAATTAGTAATGATTCTCTGCTAAATGCTGAAACAAGGTCCGGAGCTAGAGAGATTTTGATTCAAGTTTATTTTGAGTTTTTTTGCTGGCTTGACCTTTGGAACATGATACTTACATTAATTGACAAAGAGAATCGCAGCTTACAATCAAAAAATATGACAATTGATATTTCATCAAAAAAATTTGAGGGATTAATTGCTTCTATACAAAACCTTCGAGACAGGGGCATTCATAACAGCATGAAAAAAGCTGAAATAATATCAAAAGATCTTGACATTGAAGCTAGCTTTCCAATCAAAAAAAAACGAAAAGCAAAAAGGATGTTTGATGATGAAACAAGGGAAGAAAGAAAATTAATTGTAATATAGTCTTTGACAGTATAACTACACAATTACACTGGAGATTTGAAACAATGGCTGAGATTTCATCAGATTTTGAGTTTCTAAATGGTAACTCTCTTGCAAGTATGTCAGTTGAAGATCTGAAGAAATGTGGAGATAAACTTTGTCAAAAATATGTTCGTGATCTTAATGCTAATGAATTTCTATCTGAAATTGAAAGCTTTAAGTTTCAAGCCAGTGTCCTGATTCCAGATTTAAAAAACGCAAATCCATTGAAAATCTTGCAATTTATGCACACCTATTCGTTGACTGAGGCATACCCTTTCATTGAAATTGCTCTTAGAATCTTTCTCACACTACCCGTCACTGTGGCACCATGTGAACGTAGCTTTAGCAAACTTAAGCTTTTGAAAAAATATCTAAGATTCTCCATGGGTGACTAATCTTGCCATTTTGTCAATTGAAAATCCCCTGGCATGAAATTATTGATAACTTTGCATCATTGAAAGCTTGAAAAAGAAATTTTGTTTCAATGTGTCTAATTTTAATATTTATTAAAAAAACTAATGCCTAGTAATTTTTTCAATGACTTTGAACCACAAAGCACGATTTAAAGTTGATTTTAAATGTGATTTAAGTAGGTTTATCAAAATTTGAATCAAATTAAACATTAAAAAAATTATTGAATTTGAGGTGGCATTTTTTCTCCTTGCCCGAAAGGATTATTGATCTCACGACGGCCCTGCTTGCAGAATTGGAAAATAGAAGTCGCCGAAACAACTTAAGAATCGATGGATTTGAGGAAAATGTGAAAACAAAGCTAGGAATAAAAAAAAAAATCGAAATCGAAAAAGCACATCGAGTCGGAAGAAAAGAATTTGGCGAAAAAAGAAGAAATAGAACAATCGTAGTAAAGTTTCAACTACAACGATAAAAGATTTTTGCGAAAAAACGATACAAATAAGAAGAAAGCTGTTTACTGAAGCAAGTGAGTTACGATTGAAAGACAAGTATGCAGAAGTAGTTTATATAAATTAATAATACTCGATTAACTAAGAAAAATTCCTTTATTTTAAAATTATCAAAATATAAAAATTCTAAAATGGTTCAATTTAACAAAATAACATTAAATTGAATTCACAAAATTTTCTTAATCTGGATTTAAATTACTTTTATGATACAGGTGTTTTTATGATACAGGTGTTTTACAAAATAACTGCTCTTATTTTTATAATAATAAAATAAAGGAATTTCTTCTGCGGAATTATATTATTCATTTTAATATTAGAAGCCTAAAAAAAAACCGAAAATTTGTACAACAACTTAGAAGAAACATCGAATATTTTTAAGGTAATATACGTAACGGAAACGTGGTGCAGCACTGAGGACATTGCATTGAACGCAAATCTCCATCTCTCAGACTTTAATATGGCCCCGCTTGCACGCAAAACAAACAAGCAAGGTGGAGGTGTTCTTATTTATGTAAACAATAATTTGCAGTTTATTAACAGGCTTGACCTGAGTATTTCTGATAACGATAAAGAGATTTAAACTATTGCCGAAAAAAATTAAAATATAATTTTTAGCTGCTGCTATCGCCCACCATCAGGCGCAATTAAAAGTTTTAAAAATTTTTAAAATAATAATATCATAAAAAAAAATTTTCACGAAAAAAAATTGAATTATTTATTTGGTGATCTAAACTTAAATTTTTAAATACATAAATAACAACATTAAAAAGTTTTAAAACGATTTGTTTGAAAATGGACCAACTCTTTTAATAAATAAACCTACAAGGGTAACAACAAAATCAGCTTCACTAATAGACAATATTATTACAACCGATACTTCAAATGAATTGCTTAAAAAAGGAATTATTAAAAGTGATTCATCTGATCATTTTCCCATTTTTTTCTCTATTAATAGAATTACTGAATTATTACAAAAACAAATAATTATAAAACGACTCATTAACGATAAAAACTTCCTCTTATTTAAAGAGCAATTATCTTTGATAAATTGGAATCTTATTAGTACTTCTGAACCAAACAACTCATTTTTTAAAATATCTTATGAAATTTACGATGCAAATTTTCCAAAATGCGAGCTTTGTAAAAACAAATAAAAATATAAAATCACCATGGATTACAAAAGATTTAAGAAAATCCTTGAAAATAAAAAAAACTGTATATTAAATACCTAAAATTTAAAACAATTGAAGATATAACACTCTATAAAACTTATGCTAAACAATTTCAAAAACAAAGAAAAACCCTTTAAAAATATTACTCCAAAAATTTGTTTGAAAAATACAAAAATGGTTCTAAAAAAACATAGAAATGTATTGACGAAATCATCAGTAATCATAAAATGAAAATGTGATCTCTAAATAAATGGCGAACTAATAAATGATCCTATTAGAGTAGCAAACAAAATAAATAAATATTTCGTATCAGTTGGACCAAACTTAGCTAAAATTATCCCTATTGTCACTAATTTAGCAAGTGACACCCCCTCTCCTTTAAATTCTTTTCTAAATGTTTTTGAAACAACATTTGAAGAATTTGAATTGGCCTACAAAATGATTAAACTTAATAAAGCGGTTGGATCAGACGATATAAATGGAAGTATTGTTATTGGTTCTTATGACATCATTAAAATATTATTTTTAAAATTTTTAGTTACTCAATTAAACAAGCAGTATTTCCAGATGCTCTCAAAATAGCTAGAGTTACTCCAATCTTTAAAGGAGGTAAACTAACTAAACTCAATAACTATCGCCCAATTTCTCAAGTTCTCTCAATAACTATCGCAAATTTTCCCAAGTTCTCCCTGTTTTTTCAAAAGTTTTGGAAAGAATTTTGTATAATAGAATATATAACTATCTAACTATAAGTAAAATATTATACAACAATTAATTTGGATTCAAAAAAAATAATTCTGCTGAACATGCAATACTGCAACTTACTAGAAGTATTGCAAATTCATTTAAAAAATCACAATATACTCTAGGCATCTTCATAGACTTATCAAAAGCTTTTGACACTATTGATCACGAAATTCTTTCTAAAATACTACAACTCAATGGAATTACAGGGAATGTATTAGTATTATTAAAAAACTATTTCAAAAGTTGAAAACAATTTATTAAGATAGATTTAACCTCATCATCAAGTTTATTAAATATATCATGCGGAGTACCACAAGGATCCATACTAGGACCTTTGTTTTTTTAATTTATATTAATGATCTCTATAAAACAACTGACAATAACTTACCAATATTATTCAACAAAATGAATAGTGAAATTATTAAAATTTCTAACTGGTTTAAATCAAACAAACTATCAATAAATTTCAAAAAAACTAAATTGATCCTCTTTTACCTAGCTTCGAAAAAAAATCTTCTTTCAAATATACCTTTCTTGTATATTGATAATACTGAAAAAAAGAGAGCTAAAGTTACTTATTTCTTGGTTGTTTACATTGATGAAAACTTTTTATGGAAAAATCATGTTAACCTAAATAATAAAACTGCTAGAAGTATAGGCTATACAAATCAAAACCTTTTTTAAATAAACATACTTTAATTCAATTATACTACCCATTTATTCATTGCCATATTAATTATGCTAATCCTGCTTGGGTTCGAGCAAATAAAAGTACACTAGAAATTCTTTATCGTCAATAGAAGCATATTATAAATTTTAAATACCGTTTTACTCATGCCAGGTCTATTTTACTTAAAATGAATATTCTTAATGTATATTAACTTAGTGTATATAAAATTCTTTGCTTTATGTATAAATATAAAACTAGCACTTCCCTTCATCCTTTTTATATTTTATACCCACATAAAAAAAACAAGCAAATACTATCTTCGAAATTAAAACTTTATCCAACAGTCTTTTTTGCATACAAATTTTGGTAGATCTTGTATCTCTTATCGAGGAGCTTTTTTATGGAGCAAAATAGTTTTAAAATATTTTGATTTTACTCAAGAGTGGAATTACAACACATTCAAAATAAAACTTAAACAGAAATTTTTATCTATCGATAACATACTCTTATATTTTTAATTTTTATAAAGTATAATTTTTAAAATTCATTTCTTAGCATTTACATATATGAATGTTTTGTATCCTTTACGTTTATTTATTTTTACTTTTGCCGAGAATAAACATATATTTAACGCTATAAATGTAACGATGTAGTCGAAAAACAAAGCGGTTCTTGACGACAAGACCTTAAGGTCTTCTACGAGATCCCGCGTTCTTCCTTTTTTAAACTTAATTAATCTCGTAATCATTCTATTATATTATTGAAATTATTATAATTCTAAAACGACTAATATTGTAAAACATTAAAAGAAACAAAACAAAAATAATAATAAAAAATATCGATACCTTAATATGCAAATTGGGTAACTTCATTTTTTGACAAAATGACTTAATGATGGCATTTTGTTGTTTGCATGCCAATACACAATTTTTATCGGCATGCAAACAAATTTTGGCAAAAAATGGAGTTAGCCAATTTGCATCTTAAGCTATCGATATGTAGACTCTTGTTAGTTTTCCGTTTTAACAGTCATACTTCAAAAAATGGAGTTAGCCAATTTGCATATTAAGGTCTCAATATGCTAAGATTTGATTTTGGTAACCACAATCGAAGACACTTATAATGATTTTCATTTTGCACGGTTTTCCCTTTTTTCTGGTTTAAAGACACTATTATGTTTATAAAAATTAAAAAACTGTCAAAATTTTAAACACGTTTATTTATTCTGCTACCAAGCACACACAAAAAAAAATGTGGGACATAAAATAGAACTTTATAGAATTGTCACACAACTTTTACTTTTTAAAAAAAACTTTCGTGACGCAAATTTTTTCAAATACCCATGAAAAAAATTCGCGTCACGGAAGTTTTTTCTGATGGGGTAGCGGCTATCAGAATGTATTATGCAATGTATCAGGAAAACTATATAAAAGAGCGACCATTTTCTTGCTGAAGTTGTGTCGAGAAACAAGTTTGCTCCTAAATGACTAACTCAAACATTTTAATTCTGATAAGAATTTAAAGACCTTTAATAATTCAAAGACGAGACAATTTTTCTCATACATATCACGCATTAAAAACTAAAAAAAATAAATTTATGATTATTTAACTATTATTAGCAATTTTGTTGGGTATGATTACAGCTGTAGAAATATATAGTAGGGGAGACCGGGGTTATTCGGAACACAGGGCTAGTTAAAAAATTGAAATTTGGTGCCGACTAAATAGCAGTTTATTATTACAAACAAGAAACGAAGTTTTCAAGAACTAAAATACATATTATTTTATATATTATAAATTGCAAAAATTAAGTTGTTGCTCAAGATTTTAGGGAATTGTACAGATGAAAGTAACTTTTTGTGATTTTTGTATTATTAATTGTAATCTTGTATTATAAAAGATAATAAAATAGTTTGATAACATCTAAGTAGTATTTTTTGTGGGCTTTCTTTTAATGTGCTTTTTATAGGGTTTTGTGCATGGGGTACCTTAATCAAGTTGTTTAAGAATGCACTGGTTAAATGGGGGTTTGTTGGAACGATTTGATTGGGGTTTGTTGGAGCGTTTTTGTTTAAAGGCATCAATTATATTTCTTCTATAATCGCTCATATATTATTTTTATTATTTTATAACTATCCATACTGGCATACTAAATAAGAGTTTAAATCAAGGATCGATATTTTTCTTGAAAACTATTTGCGGTCACGGCTATTAGAAATTTTGTAAAACTGCAGTTGTGAAAAAGTTATCGGCGTGAATAAATTATTTTTAGAATGCGTTATTTTAAACGAAAGACACAGCAAAAAGCATAACATCAAGCGATTAGACGCTTGCTGCTGTAAAAAGAGTATTTGAAAATGGAGAGAAATACTGAGGAGTTGCAGAAGACTATGGAATCCTTTATGTGACACTCAGAAGATACTGCATCAAAATCAAAGCAATGCTAAGCACGCTGACCAGTTTAACTGTGGGGTACCACAACAACAGAAATGTTTTTACTATGGAAGAAGAAGATGCGCTTACGAGATACATATTAGAGGTTTCATGTGTATACTATGGCCTCACTCCTGCAGAAGTGTAAAAGTTTGTTAAAAACTAAGCGAAAAAAACTAAATGCAAAATTCCTCTTTCGTGGGAAAAGAACGAGCGTGCTGGTGTAGAATGGTTTTCTTCGTTTCTAAAAAGAAAACCAGAGCTTGCAACAAGAACGCCCGAAGCTACATTGCTTCGGGCGTTCACCATAGTCGTGCCACCAGCTTTAACAGATATAAAATGAATTTATTTTTCGATAATCTGAATTCTATACTAACAAAACACAGCTTTACCGCAACAGATATTTGGAGGAGACAGGTTATACAACTGCACAAAAGCCACAAAATATTGTTGCCAGAAAGGGAGTGAAGTAATTTGGAGCAGTCCCATCGGCCGAAAGAGGAAAATTAGTTACAGTGTGTTGTGCTGTGAGCGCTTCTGGGAATGCTATTCCACCAATGCACCAATGAATGGACAGAGTTTTTTGCTGTTCATGAAGCACTTTGTGACTCACGTACGATGCACCTCACAGCGACCAGCTTTATTGCTACGTGACAATCATGAATCACACATTAACCTAGAAATTTTGGATTTTGCGAAAGCCAATGGAGTTATTATGTTGTCTATTCCACCTCACAGCTCACACAAACTGCTGCCATTAGATAGATCTGTTTACTTTCCTTTTAAAAAATTCTTCAACACTGCATGTGACGCATGGATGAATGCAATTAAAGGCAAAACAATGACTATTTATGACATTCCAAGCTGTTTGCGTTATGCATTTCCTCTGGCAATGACAATGAAAAACATGTGTGCAGGGTTTATAGTCAGCGGAATCTGTCCATTCAATCGCGAAACTTTTTCGGATGTTGAATATATGCCTTTAAAAGTTACACACCGCCTAGAACCAGCAGTGACTATGGTACGGTTTGAAGTTCCTGATTTAGCTACTACCAGTCAAGAACTTCCTGTCTTTTGCTACTGGTAATAATAATAATAACAATATTTGTGATTTTTTAAATAAACTTTGATTGTGATATTTTGCCTTTATTCAGATGTAGAACCAGATAATACTAAGCATATTGGACCATTAACTCCAGGACTTCTCAAAACTTCACAAGCAGATGTAGCAAGAACCCCAAAAGAAACTTTTGAAGAATTTGAAAGCGTTCGACTAATATTGGACGTTTTGACGCCACGAGTTTTAAAATAATTGGCCCCAAAGAAGGAAGGACTCGCATTTTAACAGATACATCGGAGAAAGATGAGATTGTCAGAAACAAAGTAGCAAAAGAAAAAAAGATACGGACAAAAACTGCAAAGAAAAGAAAATACTTACAAAAATTACACCAAAAAAAGTCTATTCTGTAAAAGATAAGGTTATTAAAAGGAAAAGCGAGACAAAAATAGCCTAAAAACCGTAAGAAGTCTTCATTAACCAATAATAACGAGCAAGAAGCAGTATGCATATACTGCCGAGAACTGTTTGGTGAGTCCGATCCGGGAGGAAAGTGGATTATATGCTTTGTGTGTTACCTTTGGGCTCACGTTTGTTTCACTGTTTACGTATATTTCACCAGTAATTTAGTAAAACCAAAAAAAAAAAGGGAGCGGGTATAAATAAGCACAATGGGCTAAATCTTAAAAAAGCAATAGAAAAGAGGTTGGTTATGTAACCATTATAAGTGACGTGGTATGATTTAAGCTTAAAGAATATCTACGTATGTGTGTATGCCTTGGCTTTAGAAAGTATAAATAAGATTTGTGTATAACAATTATGTGCCTTATTATAAAAAAATGAGAGATCCATTTAGAAAAAATGAAGGTGGTAAAAAGTAAAAAGAAGAATTTGTTAACAAGTTCTTAAAAAATAAAAGTACAGAGAATGATAAAATATACAAAAATCATAAGAATTTTTATGAACATCTTCTTAAAAAATATTTTAAAAAATGTGTTATAGAAAACAAATTAGCAATTCCAAGTTTGATGTTAAAAAAACATGGTCATTAAATAATGACATAATGGGCCGAAGGCAAATAAAAAGTTCAGTATTACCTCGAAGAATTAATATTAATAAATCAGATATATTACTAACGAGTACTAACGAGTTTAGTAAATACTTTACAAATGTTTGGATTAGTCTCACAAATCAAATTATACCAACTTCTACGTCATTTAAAACATGTAAAAAAATCAACAAATGCAACAATGTATAATAGTTAACTTTTCTTAAATTTGATGCAGGTTATTTTTCTTTGAAAAAAATAAATCTCCAGGGTTTGATGAAATTTCCAGTAATACCCTTATATCTAACAAAAAAAGAGCATTCCAAAACCTTTATTCCACATAGTAAATCTATCGTTAGATCAAGGAGTATACCCTGATATACTTAAACTTGCAAGAGTATACCTAATTTATAAAAATAATGATCGCGCCGATGTCACTTTAAATAAATAGACAGTTTCGCGCAAGCGTCACGCATGCGCAAATATGGTGTAAAGTTCCGTTAGGTAGGTTAAATCTATCGCAAAATAAGCCATGTTTCTTTTAGGTATAGACTAGCGTTGTTCGCCGTAAACAAAAACTTACGAAAATCTCCCATTTTTATCTTCCGTACTTCAAGTTGCTATTGCGGAAGTTGTACTTGCGCAAATTCACCTTCCGTTATGCATTATACGAAAAAAATAAATAATAGTAATTCCGTAAATATCATTTACGAAAATAAAATTGCGAAACAAATCATTTCGAAAGAATACTTGCAAAAATAAAATAAATAAAAAAAACTTTTTAAAAATAGCTTTCTATTCAATCGACTAAAAAGTAGAAAATAACTTTTTTCTGTTTCTGGTACTCGTGGAAATCATGTACTTAGTAATAATCACTTTTGTAAAGCCAATACTGGAAGACATTGAAGGCAACTCATGTACGTATGTAAACAAACAAACTCATCGAAGTAAAGGAATAGAAAGTTTGGCGCATTTAGCTTTATGTATATTTAAAACAAATTTGATTTTGAAAGCGTCTGATTTAAAAGGCACCAAACTTTCTATTCCTTTACTTCGATGAGTTTGTTTGTTTACATACGTACATGAATTGCCTTCAATGACTTCCAGTATTGGCTTTACAAAAGTGATTATTACTAAGTACATGATTTTCACGAGTACCAGAAACAGAAAAAAGTTATTTTCTACTTTTTAGTCGATTGAATAGAAAGCTATTTTTAAAAAGTTTTTTTTATTTATTTTATTTTCTACTTTTTAGTCTTGATAAAATTGAATTATTACACTTATTGATTATGATTAATATTCAATAAAAATTTATTTTGAATTCTGTATATAATAATTAACAAAAATATTTGGAGCATATTTTTTTTTATTACTAATTTAAATGTTGGTTGGGTCTTCTTCTCGGCTGATGTATTTGTTTTTTTTTGGACGCATTTTTATTTGTCTGAAATTAACAAGTGGAATATTTGTAAAATTTTTAATTAAATTTATATTGATACTTAACACTTTTTGATGCCCTCTCGGTTTCCGATATTTTTTTCGGAGTTCCAGATCTAACCAACGGGGAGGTGGGACATCGTAAATCTAAAATACTTATTGAATCAAATGTAACAAATATAGCTATTGTTAGTCGGCAAAAGATTATTTGTAAAATTTCAGGGCTGTACGATCAAAAGAATTGCTTCAAAAAGCGCTGTGAAGTTATGGCCTCCACAAAAAAAAAAAGCGGACTCGTCAGTGAGAGACGAGTCCGCTTTTTTTTTTTTTGTGGAAGCCAACGGAGAGAGCGTTTCGGAATGTTTATTAGTTTTGAGACCTTTAATTTTTTTTGTTAAGAGTGAAACAGTTTTTTCAATTTTACAGAACCTACAAATCAATTTAAGTTTTGCAATTCCAGAACTTTTATACTTAGATTTTATTCCATAGTTTTCATAAATATCCCAGTATAAGCATTTGCTGTATTCAATATAAATTACATGTGATACAATAGGAACTATGAAAACTTTAAAGTGAGATACTTTAGCTAATTTGCTAATTTATTACGTAGTTAATTTATAAGTTTCATAAACCAATAATCGAATAGTATCCAACAGCCATACAACAATATAACAATTTATCACAATATAACAATCTAATAGTCGACAAGGAATTCATAAATGAATGTCTGCCATTACTAAATTCACATGTTCCATTCATCAGCCATTTTTTTTTTAATTAAATTATAAATGTCAATTAAGTCCAATTAACAAAAGCTATTGTTTAATAAAAATTGTTCTTTGATTATATGTTTTATCTTCAGAAGGTTCATTAGGAAGCAACATTTCTAATATTGTTACATTTACGTATCTTGGATACATATCCAATTAATAATAATAATAATCCAAAATAATCCAATTAATAATAATAATAATCCAAATTAATAAACAAAGAATTAAATCAAAAAAAATAGATACACGAATACATTTATGCATCAACAAGATACATGAATGTATATACATTCATGAATCTTGTTATTAATTTGAATTATCATTATTATGTATATACATTCATGTATCTTGTTGATGCATAAATGTATTTGTGTATCTATTTTTTTTGATTTAATTCTTTGTTTATTAATTTGCATAAAAATTTTCATTGGATTCAAGGTTCGCTAGCCCGAATTCTTGATAGGC
>NC_088931.1:62415000-62422500 GCF_038396675.1 Hydra vulgaris | reverse complement strand
GAAGTTGAGCAACATAAATATATCCTTAATGATATATCTACTTATAGTATTATAGTTCTTGAAGTTTACCAGTTGTGATTATTTTACAAATATCTATTAGAGTTTTAGGTCTTATGTTTTCACATAAACTCATTAAATAACTTCTGAATTGTATACACTTGTTAGTAAATGAAGTCGAAAGATTATTTTTTATAAATTTTTTGAAGTAACTCTGCTTTTTTGTAAACTTCTGATGGTGATAGTTTTATTGTTTAAAACAAAAAGTTAAATTTTTTATTGGCTTTATCATTACACAATTTTTTTCTTTCTAGTTCAGAATGTAGTTTTTCAAAAATAGCATAATATGTATAAATCCTTAAAGAGTTTCGAATCTCAAAATTTATTTCTCCTTCTCTTTTTTTATCTCCAGTTAATTTTTTTTTTCTTTTGCGTACTTTTCGAAATGCTTTGCGAACCGATTTATTGATTTCTCTCTCTTATCATAAATATCAAACATATTACTCGGATCTAATATATATCGAATTCACGATTTGTATAAAATTACAACTGTTTCTAAATCAATCTTAACTGACTGCAACAGTTTTCTAGTTTTGCTGAATCTTTCTAGTATATCACACAATAATGTGGCCATTATAACCATTTCAAGATAGTCCATTAGCTTCTGATTTTGTTATAGGCTTTTGTGATTTTTCATCTTTAATAAAAGACAGTGCATTAATTATTTCATTCCAATTTTTTTTTAAACTAATACTTGCATCAGATCTTGCTTGCTGTTTTAATTAAATTATTCTGAGGTATTTTCTATCTAAATGTAGAAACACTGAAATATTTATAGATATTTTGAAGCAAAATAAAAAGTTTGGAAGCATTTCTACAACAGTCTACAGCGCATTCACAAATAAGATTCAAAGAGTGTGCCTAGCATGGTACAAATGTAGCTAAAGAATTAATTTTTTTAATGCAAGCTTGAAGTCCCCTATACCTACCAGACATGTTAGACGCATTGTCGTAACCACGACAATGATGGAAAATTATTTAGTTTATTTTTGTATTGTAATGGCAGATAATTTTATACAACCATTTGTCATATAAAACTATCTACTGTTATACCTATGTACTGCTCGCATTTATTAAAAAATTGGTACGATCCTTTAAAAAAGGTAGTATTTTCTAAAAAAGGATCAAACTGAGCAACGTGGTTTTTTTTTACCAAATCAACGTTTTCTTATAAATAACTCGCGCATAGTTGTTTAATTTGCAAGTAGACTTTGATCGCCTTTTAAATGATACTTTCTTCTGCCAACCATACACATTTATAACTTTTATTTAGATGTATTTCCAACCTTGATATTGTTGTTTAAAAAAATACGCCCGTATACTTGATGGCAGAGAGCAAATAATTGCAAATTTTGCCGCAAAAAACTTGGAGATATTTTGTAGGTCTATGAGTCGATATATGATTTGGACATGATAATAAAATAAAAATTTTTGTAATAATGATATAAAATAATTATTTAATATAATAAACTTTCTAAGACTCTACCATTCTGACGGCTGGCGCCTTATCAAAGCTTCGCGCCTGCTCCCCCCTCCCTCCTCCGTAAATACGTCTCTGGTCTCAACAAACTTTCTATCAATCTACGTCTGGGAATCATTTATAAATTTATAATTTTTTTTTATAATTTATAAATTTATAAATGTCTTTATAAATTTTGTAACCCCCTCAAATTAAAGGGGAAGGGGGGTCGGTCAAACTTTACATATTCATAATTTTTAAGTGCTAAGAGATTATTTTATGAAATTTAGAATTTATCGAAAAATATGAGTTTAGTTAAGAAAAGTAAAGCGAATATTTCATCAACTTGTTGCTTTAACGTTTGGGAGTGGGGGGTCGCAAGTTTTTGGGCTTTTTTATTGCAGGTTTTAATCTTCGCAATTTTTGCAAAGCATCCTTATTTGACGTAATTATGAACATAGAAATGTTTGGAATATGTCTGGAAGTTATCTCAAACACCATAAAATAGATTAAATAATAGTTGTATCCAATATACGGGCGCTAGATCTGCGCCCGTATATTGGATACAACCGTTATAAACCGCTTTTGCGAAACTTTTCTGTAAAACGTCAACAGTAATATTTAAAAGACCTCAGACTTGCGATATAAACTTAAAAAATTTTTAGCATAGCAACGATATTGTTTAAACAACTTTATAGAAAAAAATATCTTAAGATAAAAAATAAAAAATGCAAGCAAAAAATATTTTAACGATATTACAAATATAATAATACTAAATATTTTTTTTAAAACATATCTTTTTAATTTTGTTGCAACAAGCGAGGTAAAAAATCACATATTTTAAAAATTTGATTGGTTAGATTTAAAACTTTTTTAAATTGATTGGCCAAATTTACAAAAAGCGGTGAACTCCGAAGTTTAAATTATAAATACTAATGCTTATGGATCATTACATATTGTGCTAGTGTGTGACACTTAAGGTAACTTCGGTCTTTTACATCATTGTTAACTGCGTTTCATGATTAAATTATTCTGACTTCAGCAATTTTTATTTTTGTTTAATTAAACAAGTTAAAATTCAATATTTAGTTTACATAGAAATTGTAGCATGAAATTAAATATTTTTATTAACACTGACAGTTTTACATAATGTTACTAAATGATTTAATATTTAGCTACCTATAGTGATTGTATTTTTTATTAAATTTAGTTACGCGATAGAGGTCAATATTTTGGTTTCTGTAAAATTTATTAAAATTTTTCACCACTTGCAGCTTTCACAGAATCACAGCATAATACATCTATTCTCTTTAATTTCTATTTATAAAACTGAATAACTTATTTATTTTAGAAAAAGTTATTTTATAAAAATATTTTAATTTTAAATGTTATACTATCACTTTTTAGACTAGGTTAGACTAGCTTATAGTCTATACAATGTACATATAGTTATAAAATGTTCAGATTGATTATCAAACAAACAACAGTATATTTTCCAAAAAAATACTACAATGGTCACATGAAAGAAAGCAGTTAAAATAAAATAGTATTTAAACTAGATGGTTCCTTCTGATATAGCATGACTAAAACAAGGAGAACGATCACGAACACTAAGAAACATTCATTTCGGCAAAAAATAAAAATCTTGTATTTTAAAGATTATTAAATATCTTAGCAAAAAACTGAAATTGAAGCATAAAGATATATTTTATATATCTTATATATATAATAACAACAACTAATAAAACTGTAGGCTCTAATTTTTTATATTTTTCAAATGTTATGTTAGTTTTCTATTTTGTTAGCTCATAAAAATAATAAAAACTAAACTTGGTTTATAGAAAATTCCAGTCTTTAATTGCAGAGTGCAAAAGTAAAGATTTGCCATAAAATTTAGTATTAAACGATAAAGCAATTAATTTATCTTATTATGATGTTCTTGTAGATTTTGTATGAAATTTATTTGTTAAGGAGAACTGTTCACTAAAAATAGTGAAATTATTGCATATTGTTTAGACAGCTATATATAAAGAACAGTTTTCAATTTTGTTTAAAAATTTAAGCTTTTAAGGTCTGAACTTATTCTTAGTATGTGTTTTATGTGGTAGGGCATTAATTAATCATTACCGCATAGTTCATCTTGGGGACAAAAGTCATCCATTTTAAAACAACATATTAAATTCAAATAAGCTGTGAGTTGCAGCTCTTTTGAATAGTATAAAGCTGTTTAAAAATGGATGACTTTTATCCCCAAGACGAACACCAATATTTTGATTGAGAGTCGATTAAAGCAAAGTAAATGGAATTCAAAGTTTTTTCCATAAAAGTAATACTTCAGATAAAATAGCAGCAGATTTGTTTAGTTTAAGTGATGAGTTATTTCTAAAGTGGTTCCAGATAGTTAATAACTTTTTTTTGAGAGTTTTATCACCATTTAGTTTAAATTAAATGACTATTATTATTATACCTTAGTTTACAGACTATATTATTATATCTTAGTTTGAAAATTATCAGTTCAGTACTATTAAGAGATGTTTTATTGGCATTTTAACTGGTGGCAGTTATGAACATTTTTAAGATCATAATTGACATTATTGGTTTTATTTTATTGGCATTTTAACTGGTGGCAGTTATGAACATTTTTAAGATCATAATTGACATTTTTAAAATAGATTTGTCGAGATGAAATAGATATGTATTGTCAGCAAAGTGTTATTAATATCACAAATATTAGATTTTTTTCTATTTATAGATATGATTTTATATTTTACTCGTCTTACCTATACTGTTTTATTGTTAAGAATGTGTTTTTCCAAATTCTATTAAAAAGTAATAAATATGCCTATAAAAATCGATAAGTAAACCATCAAAACATACTTAAAAAATGCGACCAAAAAGGCCAGTTATTTATTAGCCAGCTGTTATTAACTTAACAACTCTCATATTACTATTTGCACTTGTAAGCATGATCATTTTAAAAAGTAACAAAAAGTTTCAAAATAAAAATCTCTTAGATTTATAGATTTGAAAAATACATTAAATGTATTAAATCTAAGAAATCATGTTAATAGATTTAATAAAACAATTTTTTTTTTAAAAACATTGGTTTGCTCTTTTATTACTATTTTACCAAAATGTCAATATCGTCGAAAATATGATATTGACATGTTATATCTGTTTCATCAATAAAGACTCACCAGAAATGCAATTTATGTGTGCAAATCTTAATACAGAATATATATATATGTGTGTGTGTGTGTATGCATGTATAAAAATAAAATATAGAATACTTACAAAGATTATTCAAAATCATTTTAGGCTATTGGAAAGAGACTTTAATGTTTCGAAAATCATATGTTAAAATCACCATTAAATACACTCAGATAAATCATTAAAAAATTATTATATACATTATTGGTTAAGCCAAATTTAAAATGCGCTTCTTAAATATGAAACCTATATTTTATTATTTCATTTATTATTTCATCATGTACCAGAGTTAATAGTTGAGAAAGGATTTAGCTAAAAACTCTATCAAGACATCGTTTTTCACATAGTTCACATTAATCACATATTTCCAAATCAATAAGTGATTAATGAAAAATAATTACAAATTTTAGCAAAAGGTGTACAGGTGTCAACAAATTTGAACATAGTAGAGAAAATGTATTTATATTACATTTTTATAAAATAATAGAGAAAATGTATTTATATTACATTTATATTACATTTATATTACAAATAGAGAATTTATTTATATTACATTTATATTACAAATAGAGAAAATGTATTTATATTACATTTTTATAAAATTACTATACTATGCGAAATGTTTTGTAAAATATTAAATACTTTAATTATTATGTAAATATATTAAATACATAAATTATGTAATTCTTAAATACATAATTATATTATAAAAGTGTATTATAAAAAGACAAAATTCTTAAATACATAAATTACTATGTAAATATATTAAATAAATTATTAAGTTTACTTATTTCTTTATTAAGTATAGTAACAAATTATTAATGTTTACCATAAACCGATTTTATTTAAATTATCAAAAAGTATTATACTTAATTACATTTATATAAATATGTATTTTTTAATAAATCTTTTCAAACTTTTCCTAGGATTAATTTTATAAACACTTTAAATAGCAAAAGTTTTCAGCATGAAAACAAACATTACGTATTAACTCAAATTTGATAATGTAATAGAAGGCACTGGTTTCTATAAGCATTAAAATAATTATTATGTTAAAATTTTTATGAATTAAATTTAAAAGGGATTTTAAAAGCTATAATATTTGTTTGAAATTTATAAAAACCATCAGACAAAAAATAAAACATATACTTGACTATAAATTTAAGTTAATAACAATTGAGAAATTAAAGTTCACCAGCAATCAGAGAGTGTTAGCCTCTTATCAAGACAAGAATAAATGATTGTATCATCAGTAAACAATGCCACCTTAGACATTAGAATTTTTGGAAAATTGTTAATGTAAATTAAAAAGAGTATAGAACCAAGGATAGAACCTTGAGAAATCCCTTAAGTTACAGGATATGAAAAAGAGTGCTATCCATTAAGGACAAATTTTGTCCTATGATTGGTAACGATGGATTTAATAATCTTAAAGATTTTACCTTTACACTGTAAGAAAAAAACTTATGGAGAAAACCAGCATGCCAAACTTTATCGAAGGATTCAAAAATGTTGAGATATTACCGTTAACAAATCAGCAGTAGAGCGACAAGATCAAAATCCATATTGATGATCAGAAAGTTAGTTATTAGATTCAAGAATTAAGTTAAATTAAGTGTTTTTTAAATAAAGACTCAAAAACCTTGCTTATGATAGTAAGAAGACTAATGGGACAGTAGTTTGACAAGTCAGATTGTTCTTCAGAGTTTTTGAAAATAGGGATAAACAATGCTACTTTCCAGCAGGCTGGAAAACAAGACTCTGATAAGCACTTATTAAATAGTTTTGAAAGTAAAGGTGACGGCTCCAGAGAACACTTCTGGAAGACTATATCAGGTATGTTGTCCGGACCACATGCTGTAGAAGAGTCTGAGCAGCGAATCACTTTAGATACAGTTCTTAGCAAACAATTCAACTTTGTCTTCATATATATATATATATATATATATATATATATATATATATATATATATATATATATATATATATATATATATATACATTTATATATATACATATATATATACACACATATATATATATATATATATATATATATATATATATATATATATATATATATATATATATATATATATATATATCGTGTTACTAATAATTTTGTTTAAAGTAGCCGGAAATTTACTTGAATAAAGTACAGATTGGTTAATTTCATTCTATAATTAAAAAAATTAAGAAATTTCAATGTTTATAAAACAAATATTTTAAAAAAATGATTGAAACCACTTTATACAATATTTACAAAAATTGCCTAATATTTTGTTGCATGTCCTTTATTTTTTTCACTTTGATTAGTCTTTTGGGCATGCTGTTGAGCAATTGATGGCATGTTGATAGTAGAATAGCATACCATGATGTTTTCACAGCCTCCCACAGATCCCTTTTATTCTGAGGCTTTTGTTTTCCTACCTCATTCTTTACAATTTTCCATAAATTGTCTATTGGATTTAAATCTAGCAATCCAATTGTCTCATACCATTATTTTGGAACCATCTCTTTGTGATAGAATCTGTATGTTTTGGATCTTTATCTTGTTGAAATATCCAGAGCAGAGGCATGTTATCTACAGCATAAGGAAGCATTATTTCTTTAAATATATTAGTATAAATATTAGCTGTCATAGTGTCTGTTAATAAATAGATAGAACCAATACCAGATGACGAGAAACATACCTACACCATAATGCTTCCACTACCAAATTAAACTGTTTTTTTAGTGTGATGTGGGTCAAAATCTTTATTTAGTGGTCTGCG
>NC_088931.1:62202500-62412500 GCF_038396675.1 Hydra vulgaris | reverse complement strand
AAAGTTTAGTAAAGTTTCTTTAAAATTAGTGAATACTTTCTGTAAATATAATAATTTGTTGAAAGTCTTTATTTTTAGAATAATAAAGTGATATAGAAAATGTCTACTTTGTCTTCAAGTTTTCCTGACCAAAAACTGGAAGCTTTTCAAAAGCTTGAAAAGATCGGAGAAGGTAATTTTTTATTGTATTGCAAACAATAGTACTAGTTGCAATGAAGTAAATATTTCATTTTTTAAATAAATAACTTTAAAGATAAGGAATAAAGTTTTAGGGTATTATTAGGGTAATTTTGCAAAAATCGTTAAAATTACTGTATAATATTTAAATTTCCACTCAAGACAATCTTGTTAAAGTCTGTCTGAAAGTTCTTACATATTTTTGAAAATAATTTTATTTAAATTCAAAATATTGCATGAATTTTAATTTATAATTCAATTTTCTGTTAATAGAAAAGTTAATAGAGAAATTATGTGATATATTTTTTTTATAGGTTTGGTCCTAATATTTTTAAATTTTTTGAAATCTTAATTTTAGATAAAACATGAGCATGTCTTTAATTTAATTTTTTTTTGATCTTCAAAAATCAAATTTACAACTTTAGTGACTTAAATTTGTAAACTAGATAATTAAACACTTTGTCGGTGTTGATTTTTTGAATTTTCTTTCTATTTATATGTAAATCATACAAAGTATCATGGTGCTCCATCTGATTAAGTATCCAAAGCGCAATTTAGATTAAAAATGGTAAACATTCTACTTGGTCATCAGTGATATTTTACTAAATTTCCATGTTATCCCTGCATGTGGGATAGTGTATCAAGAATTTTTCACTGGATTCACAAAAAATGTATCATTTAGCAACACCCTTGCTGTGGGCATGTTAAATATTGTGAATAAACCTGTTAGCAGGAGAAGAAAAAGTTTTTTCCAACACTTCATTATAAACTTGGCTTTATGAAACAATTTTTAAAGAACTGAAAACTGGTAGCTTTTACTACTTAGTTACAGCATTGCTAGGATTTGAGAGAAAAAAAATGCAGGAGATGGGCAACTAATTCCCTATTTTATATAAGATAAAGAGTTTGTTAAAACAATTGATAGCAAGGAAAAAATAGCTAGGTTTTCATTTGTGGCTCTAAAAAAACTTTTTTGGAAATAAAAAAAGTAGAATGCAAAATGAGTGTAATGCATACTTTCATGCATAATTTAAAAAAATATTTCAAAACGTATCCTAGCATTTTTAAATAAGTTATAAATATGCTATTCAAAAATATATTGAAAAAAGTTATGAAATAAATAATTAAACACAAAAACAAAGGAATTAATAAGACTTTAGGTTGCATTTTTAAAAGTGTGTTTTAAAGACTGAGGGATGGAACTAAAATAACGCAAACTTCTCCTAAAAGCAAAAATTTAGTTTTTATCGGTAAGTATTAATTACATTTTTAATCAAAAATATTCAGCTTAAACATTTTTTTTAACATTTTCTTCAAGAACACAACATGTATTGAGATTTAGAAATCCTTTAAAGTTTACCATTTTAATATTAAGTAATTCAGAAAAGTATTTTTTAAATAAATAATAATTTGTATTATTTATTTAAAAAATACAATTTAAAAAAAAAATAATTTAAGTCTTTTTTTTTTTACAATCCTGGTAAAAATTTTAAAATAAGTGACTTACTTCTTGAGGCTCATGAGCTGTTTTTAACTGCTTTGAAAAAAAATTAAAGTTTTTTTTTTAAAGTAGTTAAAAACAAAATCACTATAAACCTAAATTCAATCTGTACAACTGCTTTATAATCAACTCTATGTTCAAATTAATGATGAAAAGATAATTGCTATAGTAGATTAGTGGTAAAACATTTAGCTCACAATCAGGAGGTTTGAGTTAAAAATCCAATCTATGCCTCTAGAAATATTATGTCCAATCTATTGCTCAAAGCAACTGTCTTGATTAACAAGGTTTGTGTTTCGGAGTTTCAGGTTGAGAGCCTGTCAATCTGTTAATCCATTGTAAAGAGATAAAAATAAGAAAAATTGATTCATCAACAACTAATTAGCTGTCTTTAAACCCTACCTCTTCTTCATTTTTTACATTTATCTGCTGTCTAAATCTCTAGTTCCCATAGTAAGTATGGGTTTAAAGCCAATATATTTTTAAATATTTTATCAATCTGTTAAACAATCAGTTTATCATAGGTATCATTTTTTTATCCATTAATATCAGTAACAGCATCGGCTACCAAAACATGGAAATAGCAGTAATGTTAACAAGGATTTATCGAGAACATAGAACTACGATCTTGTAGAGTTCCTATATTCTGAGCTATTTAAGTATATTAAATTCAATTTTTTTCAGGTTATGTTTATATACTCTTTGTATAAGTTAAAAAGTCTGCTGTAAAACATTAAAAGAACACACCTAAACTCATAATTGTAGATAAAACAGAATGATGTTTTTTTTTTTTTTTTTTTAAATGCTAAAGTTTAATTACTTTAATGGGTTTGCATTAGTGTTTAAGTGCTGACATCACATAACAATAAGAAGTCTGCTTATTATTAAGATTAATATCACATTAATCATAATAGCAATAATAGTAATAACAGTAATAATAATGATAATAATAATAGTAGTAATAATACAAACTGCTAAAGTTTTTATAAAAGCATTTACTGAATTAAAAAAACTCTGTTCTAAATAGTGATTGACCGAAACCTGTTTCGGTATCAGTTTTGGCTGAAATTTCAATTTGAACCGATACCGAAGTTTCGGTTTCGGTACTTTTTATAAATTCGGTAAAAACCAAAATTTCGGTTCAAAAACATACCACAAAACCAATATTTATCTAATTTAGAAAAACAGTTATTTTTAGCATTTTTACAAAAATATTGAGAATATTCACAAAATACCTCAAAAAAATCTTATTTTGCAGGGAAAATCTGCCAGTTGTTAAATTTCGCCATTAACTTATATCGTCGACATATGTATTAAATCTCAATTTGAGATACACGTGTAATTAATTTTAACATAATACGAGTATAAAAAAACAAAAACTGTAAAATTGCATTTTTAAATAAATTTTTCTAATAAAATAAAATTTGACTAGCCAAAATTTTGGTTTTGGTTTCGGCACCAAATTTGAGTACCCGAAATTTCGGTTTCTTTCAGTTTCGGCTTTTTTTCTGTTTTGGTCGATCACAAGTTCTAAATCTATCATTTATATTCTTATTCTTTAGTCTATTAATTTCAAAAGGTTTTAGTTAAAGGTAGAAAATTATTTTTATTTTCAAGTAATATAAAATAGTTTCATTTTTTTCACTTTGAAAAAGAAAATTTTTTTCTTTTAATGTGTAATAAATTTATTGATAACATAAATCTCCCTGTTGTAGATTTTCTCCTTGTGTCTTCTTGTTTTTAGAAATTTTTTAGTTTTTATTTTAATTCTGACCATTGTACAATAAAATATGTTCAAAAATATAAAAATAATAAAAATGAACAAAGTATATATTTTGAAAGTAAATTTATTTACAATTAATAAATAATATATAACAATATATGTAAAAAGATAAACAAACTATCTCTTAACATGTTAAAAAAAATTAACAAAACACAATTGTTAAATAAGTTCTTTTCTATTATATAAATGTGTCATGATGAATCTAAAATAAAAAAGTAATGAAGTTATGATATGTAAATATAAAAGAAAAAAATTTATCACATACACTGGAAATCAATTAAACTGCTTTTTGGTAACCTGTAGTTGCTGTTGTTGATGCGGCTGTTATTGTTAGTGTTATTGAATAACGTTATTTCATGTTGGGTTTTAGTAAACAGTTAACGTTAAAGATATAACAAATTCTGTTATAAAGGTACTTTTTAAAATTAGTTATAACAGCATGCATCTAAACATTGGTGAAACAAGCACAGCCTAATATAATATAAAAGAAAAATCACATTATAATAATTTAAAATATTTATTACAAATAGCAATGATAATTAAACATTTATTCAAATAATTTCGTAATAATAAAAATATTTTAAAAAGTGTTATAATTCATAAAAATGCTTTAAAGCGTCTGTGGTTTTACTTGTCTATTCAAAGCTTAAATCTCTTGAAACATGAATTATTATTTTACAAGTATTCTAATTTCCTTTTAACACTTTTACATAAGTATTATTTTTATTTAAAATATATTTACTTTATTTAAGAAAAGTTAAAAAATATTTGTTTACAAATTTAATCCACCATTTGTAAAAAGGGCAAAAGTGGCTTTACATTTTGGATCAAAGTTAGACATCTAGTTTATATAATATATCATTGCTTAGTTTACTACAGGTTACAAATGTGTGATTTAAAGCAATTCATTTAATGCTACCTGGAAACTTTTCTTATAAATAAATTTAAATTCTTTTTTATAATATAATAATTTAGAAATTTTGTTATATTTATAATAAAATGGCAATAAATATTCATTTTTATTTGAAGGCTTTTAGGGCTTGGTTTTTTTTTATATATAAGTTTTAAACTCTTCAAAGTTTAGCCTATTTTATTTAAGTTCTTTTTTATTAACTTTTATGTATATATTTTAACAGTAATATATTTTGTTTTAAAGGTTTACTCATTTGTTTTATGTATTAAGATATTTAGCTTCATCTAGTTGTTCATAATTAGGTGAAATAATAGTCATTTATTTGTAGGCACATATGGAGTTGTTTACAAAGCAAAAAATCGCATTACTGGTGAATTGGTTGCATTAAAGAAAATACGTTTGGAATGCGATGACGAAGGATGTCCCTCAACAGCTGTTAGAGAAATTTCCATTCTGAAAGAGCTTAGATTCCATCCTTTTATTGTCCAGTAAGTTGTCGAAAATGTTTTAAGATTTTATTACAGCAGCTAAAAAATAATGAGAATGAGAGTGTACCAAATATAAAATACTCCATTTATTAAATCAAATTTTTTGTATGGTGATTTTAATTTTTACTACGATATGAAAGTTACAAAACAATAAATTTCTCTTTTTACATCTAAAAAGAGAAATTTATTATTCTTCAAATTAAACCAAAAAAATATTTTCAATTTTTAATTAAAGATGCTTTATTTGAAATAAAATCTTAATTTAAAATAAATAGTTAAAAATGAAAATCTTTATTTGAAAGAATAAACAATAAAATGAAAGCATTTAAAAAAAGATTTTAAAATATCTACATTTTGATTATGTCAGTTATGTTATGTTTCACCAAAAAATCATAAGATTTTTTAAATTGTTTTCTAAGGGTTTTTATTTGCAAATGCAAATAAAGTTGGCATTAGCTAGCGCAAACTGACCATTTCCAACAATGTTTTTTTTTTTTTTAAATAATCCTTATTATTTTATTCTATTATGCATAATATTCTATTTCCTGCATAGTATCCAAAATAATAATAATAATCCTCATTATTATTATTATTTTGTGTGTGTTGAAAAATATTGGGGAAAATATTCTGTATTTATAAAGAAAAGTTTATAAAATATTATATAGATTGTTGGATGTGTTACACCAAAGTGGAAAGTTATATCTTGTTTTTGAATTTTTATTGATGGACTTGAAAAAATACATAGACACAGTGGAGGTTGCAATGGATAAAGCACTTATAAAGGTATATTATTTATGACAAATATACAATGTATTTATGTATTTTTAATTAAAAAAGTATATTAATGTATTTATAAAAACATATTGTTTCAAATATGGTTTAAATAATTTTTTTTTTAATTTTTAATTTTTTGTGTGTTTATTAATATTCAAGTTATATTTTTAGCAATAATATAGGATTATTATATTTTCAAGACTAATAATCCACTATTTCTAGATTGTTACATACAAAGAACGACTTAAATAAAATCACATTAGTTGATCAGTTTTATCTATATATTAGGCACCAGCAATTTTTAGTATTAAGTTACTTCAAGCTATGATAGAGAGTAAGAAAATACGAGTTAGCTCAAAAATAAAAAAATCTTAAGTTAACTAGCAGCAATCTTATTTGAAAATAAGTTTGATGAATTAATATAAAAATTGAAGAAAAAGTTACTTATGTTTCATATATAAAAATATGCCGAAAAATGTTTTACAACAACACTCGTTTTAAAAATTCATTAATTATAACTCATTCTAGTTTATGTTTCATAATGAATAATATATTTAAAAAAAAAGAAAAAAATTTAAATAAGATAGAATTTGGAAGACTTGCAACTATCAAATTTTTCACATAAATGTTTTATGGTCTAGTAAAGCAGTCCGCTTAAAGCAATTGACTTTTCTAAAAAAAAGTTGAAAAACTGGTACCTATATAAGGTTTTCGTTAAAGCTTGAGTCTTTGTGCGATTGTTTTTAAGTTGTATTCTCTCTTTTGTATTCTCTCTCTTGTATTCTTTCTGCTACAAATATGGAATGATATATTCATATTTGTATATGAATAAATATATATTCATATTTGTATATGAATAAATATGAATATATATTTATTCATATACAAGGGAGATAATAAAAGTAGACTAAAAAATTTTTAAATTCTTTAGAGTTATACTTATCAAATATGCAATGGTATTGATTTCTGTCATGCTCGTCGTATTATTCATCGTGACTTAAAGCCGCAAAATCTTCTTATCGATTCCAAAGGATTAATAAAGCTAGCTGATTTTGGTTTAGGAAGAGCATTTGGTATTCCAATAAGAGCTTACACACATGAGGTGAGCTTGTGTAAATTGATGTATTTTTATATATGTATGCAATGTACTAATATATTCTTTTATTTTAAAAATAAGAAACTAAAATTACTTTTTTGACCCAAAAATTCTTTGTTCATTAATTTTTTTAAAAGTATTTAAAAGTAAAAAATCTCAAATACTTATTTAGCTTTTTCAAGAAATATTGGAGTTTCGTTTTTTTTGTGAATGATTTTATAAATGCTAAAAGCTCCCACTCCAACATCCACTGATATATTACATGTCTTAGTATTTGACATGATATCTTCAACCCTCAGAATTAGGGTTTAAAAATTTGCTGACCTTGTTTCTATGTTTTATGGTCAGACCTTTGTATCAAATAATTTTTTGCCAACCCAATGCCGACCTCAAAAAGATTGAGGTTGGCAAATTATTGCTGACTTCATTTTTCCTAATTCTGAGGGTTGTATCTATGAAACTATTGTGTTGCTAAATTGTTAAATAAATAGTTAAAATAAGTCAACATTTTTTGTTAATGAATTAAAAGTATAAAGGAGAGGGTGGGACACCATGGTTTTGTTTTTTGAATTGTTTTACAATAAATTAGTTAAATTATTAGTAAAGTTTCAATATCTAGATTAAAATTTTAGTTTCAAAATTAAATTTATTTATTTACAAAGTATAACAGCTTTTATTTGTAAGAATATTTTTTTTTTAAATTTGATACTTGTAATAAGGTTAGTAGAGAGCACCTTAATGCAACCTATGGGAAATATGAAAAAGATCAATAAAATGAAACCTTGGCCAATGCATGAAGCTACATGAGATAAAATCCACGAAACCAGGTTTTTACCTTAAAGACAATTAAGTTAATAATTATAATCCAATCAGTGCATCCAGCAAATCAAGTTACTCTTTAAAGAATCAGGTGATATTGTTTTAAGTGTCGTTCTTAAGCATGACATTTAAAACAAAATAACAATGTTCTTCAAGCTTTAACAAGTTGTAAATATTTTGTTATTTTTTATATCAATTTTTTAAAATAATTTTGTTAAACAGACTGAACAACTTATGGAAAGTAGTTTACAAAATAACTGTAATTACTAGCATTGAATAACATGCCTTAAAACTTTAAAAAATAATAAATTACTTTATCTAAATAATTACTATACCTCAAACAAAAAATAAAAAATAACATATTCAAATAAACCATATTAAACAGTTTTAATTAAAAATATTGTATATACATAACCGAATTTTTGTACCATACACAAAATGTGCACCTTAATTGCTAAGAATAAAATGCTTCTTTACAGCATTGGTGTAACAAATAATTTTATATATTCTGATTTTCTGACTGACTACTAATCTAATGACTAATTATTTAATATATTGATATATTCTTATTTGATTTTTTTATTATTTTGTTATATTTGATATATTCTTATTTATATTTTGTTAATTCTTATTTGATATTTTTGGCTAAGTTTCATATTTTTTGACACAGTTATTCTGTCAAGCTTAATATTTTAAACAATAATTTTAACTACTATTTCTAAAGGTTGTAACACTTTGGTACAGATGTCCTGAAGTTTTGCTAGGAGGCAAAAGATATTCATGTGGTATTGATACATGGAGTATAGGCTGCATTTTTGCTGAAATGGTAAATAAAAAACCCATTTTTCAAGGAGATTCAGAAATTGATGAAATATTTAAGATTTTTCAGTAAGTACATAATTTTTTTTATTAAAATTTTAATATAGTAGTGCTAAAGTTATGCTAAAATGTTTTTATTTTTTATAAGTTATTTATTTCTAACTCTTTTTCTGTGCTAAATTTCCTGCATAATATCTAAGTATTGAAATGCTATTTATAGCCTAAAAATTAAATATAACCACATAAGTTTTTTTTAAACACTATTATTAATCAAAGCTTTGTTATGTATAAGTCATATTGCTCTTTAATAACACCATAACTAGTTAACATGTAAAATAATAATTAGGAGGTATATTTTAAAACATGTTATTAAAGTTTTGCTTTAAAACAACTATAAGTAGTTTAAATTAGTTTTTTAAATGTTTTCAAACTTTCTGTCTTATATTATATAAATAGCATTATAGGTAATAAATATTATATCTATATAATGGATATTATATTAGAGAGTTTTAAGCATTTAATTGATAGTTACATTTTACTTATAAGAAAATATTAAATAAGATTTAAATATGATTATACAATTAGTTGCAATTTCTTTTATTTAAAATATTTGATTATTAGTAAATTCCTTTAGATTGTTGTGATTTGTGGTTGTTTCATTTTTAATATTACATTGTACTGTATGGTTTTTTTTCTATTTTTATCTAATGATTTATCATCGAATTAAAATATTAAAGTTTAAATCATGATTTTTAATAATAGTAATAATAAATATAGTAATAATATGGTTTTATAAAGAGATTTTATATCTATATAAAATTTTATAACTTTAAGATTAATATAAATATTTTTTATTGAATAACAACTTTTGAGTTTTGTGATAAAAACAGAGTTTACAGTTTTTAAAAACTAAAAATTTAAAGACCAGAATTTTCAGGTATCACAATTCGCGATCACTTAGTTTGAGCCTTCAAAAACTTAGCTCCAAAATTTGCAAAAAGCAAAAAGCTTAAGCACCACTTATAAAACATATATGTAATTTTTTGTTAACATATATGTAATTTTTTGTTAAAATTTAATAATCTTAGACTATTTTTTGATCATTTGTAAAGATTATTTAACATTTTTTTAAGTAAACCTGAATTTTTATTTTGACAAACAAGCACACTTGTTAATCCCAACTTTATAATCGAAATTTTTAAGTGAAATTGGTGATATGTTAAAGTGATTTAACATATCACCAAATTTAAATTTTTAGCAATAAGAAGTCATGGCTAAATAGTTATTCATTGTTCATCATTAAATTCACAGTGACTATTGAAACAAAACGCTAAACTTTTGCATATTTTAAAATGGAATGGATCCGTGCAGTATTTTAATCTATTTTTGGAGTATCCAGTTATGACAGTTATTATTTCACTGTAAATTAGCAATTAAGAAAAGTCATCCTGCCTGTTTTGCACTTATGTTTTTGGTTAATAAAAAAATCTGTTAGGGGGAAACTTTTGTTATTTTTGTTATTTGCATTATTGTTAATGTGTAATATAATTTGTTCATGTTTTTACAATTTCAGCTGCTTATTTTCTCTTCGCATTAGGTAGTAATATCTAAAAACCCTGCCAAAAAGAATTTAGCAAGAGGAGGAAAAACATTTTTTAGGTTATTAAATGTTGCTGAAAACATTTTTTTTTAAAGTATAAAATTGTATTTGGGCATTGCTAATGCATCATCAACTGAATACTAATAAATAATATCACTATGAATAAAATTAGGTGTTACATTGTAAAATTAAAACTACTCTTATCCAGTGTATTGCTAATCAATTTAAACAAGTGACAATATGTAGTTTCTTTATTAAGCAGTGTTCCTATTATGTCAGTCCATTTTGCAGTATCAGATTTAATACTCAGTAACATGTTTTAACAATCAAATAATTATACCTAAATGTTTTTTTTTTTTTTTTTTTTGTATTTTTAGCATGTTGATTTTTTAGCATTATCAAATCTATATCATTTAAAAGTATGCTTCAAAAAAACTTAAAAAAACACTAAGGTCTATCTCATCTGTTTTCCAAGAGCACATCAGGCAGTGTTTGGTGCAGGTTTTAATGTGCACACAATAGTCTCTATATTTCAATAAATTTATTTTTTACCGCTTGTCATCATTAATCTGAGTTATTTTGACTGATGGTTCCATCAGTCAAAATTACAAATCACTGATATGTTTGAAACATCTCAACCTGAGTGTTTTTTATTTCAACCATCAAAATTTTAGCCATTGCCAGCAACACCAGCAACTACACGATCTCAACCACTGCAGCAAACAAAGTGCAGCATAAGTGACAGTTCAACTTGTAAAACCTCTCTGACTAAACATCGTCACAAGAATAATCTTGTGTTTAAAAAAAAAGTTTTTTAATTGGTTGTTTATGAATTGCAATAATTGATTACTTTTTTTAATTAAGTATTTTTTTAAATTACTTATCAACTTGCACATTTCATTCTCCCTTAATGTAAGGTTAGATTATTTTTTTCAATTATATATTTCCTAAAAAATGAGAATTTCTTTTTATTTGATTTTGTTTTCTCCCCTTTAAATAAAAGACTTTAAAAAATAGCTGAATGTAAAATGTAAAAGAAGAGTTTTGTTTTCAATTAATTTTTTCTTAATAAAAGAAAGTTTTCATTTGATTTGTATGAATTTAAATACAACTCAAAATTCTCGACAACTTTGAAAAAAAGTAGGAATTTTAAATCTTTTTCCTGTAAAAAAAATTATAACTGTCAACTACTTTATTTGACCCCATTATACATTATTCTATTGATTTTTTATTGTTTCCAAATATGATATTCGCTTATTATATGACAATAAATTTTACCTAAATAAAGGTTTTTTTTTTTTTTTTTTTATACAATTATCCTATAACATTCAATTTCCTTTACATTTCAAAAATTTTATAGGCTGTCACAACATAGCATTTTGACATTTTTTGATTAAGTAATGTCTGATTTTTATATTATTACTTGACTCTTAGAGTGCTTGGCACACCTGATAATGAAACATGGGAAGGGGTGGAGGAATTACCAGAATATAAGGCTGCTTTTCCAAAGTGGAAATCAAAAGATTTACAGAAAATGTTGCCATCCTTAGAACCAGCTGGAATCGATCTTCTTAAGGTATTATTAATCTAAAGTTTTTTTTTTTGAAATTGGCTTTTATTTTTCAAATGTTTTATTATTCATTTATTATTTAAAAGTGTTTAGAAATAATCCAATCAAAATGTAGGAATTTGCTAAATGCTTTTTTTAACTAAATAAAGAAAAAACAAACATACTTATCTTCATAGATACATGCATACATACATACATACATACATACATGCCACCCTTCAATATTATTAAGTTATATATTTTTTTCTATATTTATTCTCACAATTGCTGATATATAAAAGAGTTAGACACTCTTTTTATATTTATCTTTTTATATTAAAAAAAAAGTCGTTAAAAAACTCAAGACTAATTTTTATGAAGTTAATTTAATTTAATGAAGTTTTTCATTATTTCTGTACTCAAAACTGTTTCCATGACAGCGGTGTGATTTTACTGTATTAATGTATTAACCATGCTCAATTTTCAACATCTGTTTTAATAAGATTTAACAATGCTTAAACATGGGTAAAATGGTTCTTGCATGATACTCAATGAAGTTTGTTTTTAGAATTAAAAAAAGTATATTTAAATTTATGTTAATATAGTTCATTTAAATGAAATAAAAAGTAAAATAAAAATTTATGCCAAAAATTCTTGTTGAAATAAGAGGCAAAGATATATTCTTAGTTAAAAAAAAGTAGGAAGACACTATCATCTATTCAGTTATTAACTGTTGAAGAAATAATCCAGTATTTACCTGTGAGAGTCCAAACCATCCATTTCTATTAAAAATTTAGTTTGTTGTTCAAATAAAGGTGCCATATTTACACCATATTGTCTGTAAACAAATATGAACTGCTGCATTATATCTAATCTGAAGGCTCCCGGGGAACTTGGAGGACACAGAACTTGTAGCATACTATGTATTTTACGGTCTAATTAACATTAATTTTAAGAAAGAAGTTAAAACTCTAATAATGAAATATAAAAAGCTGCAATCCCTTAAAAACAGATTAATACCATGAACAATCAAGTTAAGAATAGAATCTAAAAAGGTATTTTGTTTGGGACATGACATAAAAATCATGATTGACGAAATAACAGTAAATAGAAAAAGAACAAATAGAACAGAAACTAAATGTATGGACATTATGTTTTTGAAAATGCGTAAGGAAGAAAGACATGGTTGTCTAGGCTGTTCTAATATTAGACTTAAACAGGGTGCTGAAGGATCTGCAAAAAAATAATCTAAAAGGGAATTCTCAGAAAAAGAAGACTTATATATATCTTATAGCTCAGAAAGTTATTTCACTTATTTAAGCTCAGAATGCAATGACTTAATACAATGTTAAAAATGAGCTAAATGATAGTATCCACAAAGAAGTACAAAGTATTATACTGCCTAAAGATATTCTAAAGCGTGCAGTGATAAATGCTATAGTAGAAGGTTTTTCTGTCAACCAGTACACTGCTATCATAAGCAGTGTTATAACTCAGGAGGAGAAATAAATAATTTTATCTGAATCATCATCACATATCAGCTACAAGAGAAAGATTAGCTGTACTAGTGAAAGTGATTGGGAAAAGCTACTAGGCATTCCTCATAATGAATCAGGTGCTGTAGAAATGCAGTTCAAGGCAATTTACAATCTAATAGAATCTTTTGTTTGGCAGTTTCTCAAAAAGAGAGGTTCAAATTTTGTATTCCTGGTCCATTGCATTATGCAAGAATCATGGCAAAAGCATTGTATTACCTTAAAATATATTTACTGTTGGAAATCATTCCAAACTTATCAGAGGAAAATATAAAAGAGATATGGCTATGTTTGTAGGCATATTTTACAGTCAGTGGTTTCTAAGAACAGTAACTGCAACTGCTGCTCCCTATTAGGTTAATAATAATTAGAAGAAATATAAAACAGATTAATAAAGATTAATTAATTGTTTGATTGAGGTAATAATCTAATTTTATTAGCAATAAAATCATTTGGCAGGCACAGCTGTTATCTTGATCCTGTCTTAGTTGTGCTTGCTTTAGCAGTTGAACATTGCCCGAACAGAGAAGATATTGCTAAAGCACTGTACAGTACACTTCCCGCAAACCCTAAAGCATATCCACTTAATGTGTTATGGTCAATAAAGAGCTTCTTCACTGTCTAGATTTTGCACAAGATCAGTCTCCATCTCAGTGCTATAGTAACTGAGCAATCTTGACTTATCTTTAATATGATTAGACATGGAAAGATTGAGTTGCAGTGGCTTAAGATCCCTTCACAGTTCTGAATGTTCAACTATTTTTATCTTGAGTTTGAAATTACTATTTAATTCCTTGCAGTGGTCAATGAATCATCAGAGAGGGCCATTAAACTAGTTAAAGAACTGATTGGAAAAACAACTAAAAAGAAGAAAAGACAGGATTTGTTCTTGTTTAACTATTTTTACAAAAGAAGTAGGCAGAAGGAAAAGAAAACAGATTTAGCATCAAACACAACTAATAGTATTTTTAAACAATTTGTTAGTTATTTTAAAAAAGACTAATATTGCGTTAATTTTTTTTTTCTCGCTTGTCTTCCTGAAAGAATGGTAATAGAGGAGACCTGATACACCTTCAGATACTTCACTAAGTTTGATATCCAAAATAATATAGCATATTTTAATAACTTATTTATAGTTTGACTAATAATAATAAAATTGTAATAAAAAAGGCCGTAGAAATAGAAAAACAATTTTTTTTTCTTTATTTTTTTTGCAAAAGGTTTATCTATCACTTTATACAGATTGGTTAATGCCTAAATTTTCTATTAGATTTAAACTAATCTCTTTGAAATAGAAGTCAACTTGGATTGTTATCTTGCTGAAATATCTAAAACAAGGGCATGTTATCCTCAGCATAAGGAAGCATTATTTCTTGAAGTATATAAGCATAAAATATCTGCTGTTGGGTGATTTGAAAAACAACTTTTTTTGAAAATGTCTGCTGGCAACCCCTAAATGTGCTCTATGTAATAAAATAATACTGGATTTAAAAATTTTTTGAATAAAAATTGTTATTAGGGGTTGCTACTGTCCATTGAATTACTAAAAGGTCACTAATATATAAAAGAAAAGTTTTTCAGAAGTATGTCATGTTGGGTCTGAAAGGAAGCGTGATTATATAAAAATTTCAAAAATAATTATTGGCTTATAAAAAAATAATTAAGAAAAAAAAACTATAATCAAAAAATCTTGTTAAATTCCTATTTTTCATTTTAAGTTAAAAACGTCATTTTATGTTCATTAAAATCTAAAATAATAATTTAAAAATAAAATGATTTTTATTTTTGAAATTTTTGTATAATTTCGCTTCATTTGAGACCCAACATTACTTACTTTCAAAAAATAATTTTTTAAATAATATTAGGGACCCATTTAATGTTCAAGGGTTTGTAGCAATCCCTAAAAATATTTTTTATTTAAAAATTTTTAAATCCAGTATAATTTTATTATATAGAAGACATTTGGGGGGTGCCAGCAGACATTTTCAAAAAATGTTGTTTTTCAAATTACCCTAATCTGCTGTCATAGTGGCTTTTATAGGAAAATAGGACACCATAATGCTATTCCCACCAATTTTTACTGCTTTTTTAGTGTAATTTGGGTCCAACTCTTTAGTTGGTGGTCTGCGGACAAACTGCTTACCATCTTATCCAAATAATAAATTTAAATTCGTCTGTTCACAAAATCATGCCCTATTTATTTTTCCATGTGGAATATTTATGACAAAACTTTTTTCAGGTTTTAATATGTTGTTTTTTCAATCAAGGCACACTTCTAGATGATCTCGAAAATAAACTTGCTTTCAGTAAACGTCCTCTAATCATATGTGAGGTTACATTTAACTCTATTTACATTTACTTTTAACTGTTATTTTTTTTTAATGGTGTTTTTGGAGAAAAAGGGATCCTTTTTAGCTTCCCAGATAATTATCTGGGAATTAAGTTTTTTGTGTTTTAAGAGAGAGGTTTTAAATCCAACAAAAGGCTCAGTTGTTCTTGAAATCTCTATATATACTTATTGGCTGTCTGAATTATTCTGCAACTTCAATTATGTCTAATTGAAGTTGCAGAATTACAAAGAGCTCTACTGAGGTGCAATGTGATTTTCTAATGATAATATCTAAAGTTTAAAACTGAACATACATAAAACATTATAATAAACATGTTTTGTTTCAAAATATACAGTATAATAATACTCAGGAGCATATGAATGTTATAGCTGTTGAAGGGGGTTACTGAAGCTGTCAGAGTTAGTGATGTGTAGAGAGGGGCGACAGTAATCCTCCTTTTGACTAAATATGGAGGAGAGCTGACATCCCCTCTTTCCCTATTTCCTAATCATGTGGTGTTACTGATACCAAAGTTAACCCATATGTTCAAAAAATAATAACAGTTGAAAATTAAAAAAATTAACCATTTCTGTATTTATTATTTTTCACTAAATTTCTAGCTACTTTAAACAATTTTGTTAGTTACATTAGAAAAAGTAACAAGGATTAAATATTTTTTTTTAAAGATATAAGTAATAATATTAAACTTTATACAGTAGAATCCCATTAACTCGGACTCTGAAGGGGTTTATATATATATATATATATATATATATATATACATACATACATACATACATACATACATACATACATACATACATACATACATACATACATACATACATACATACACATATACATATATATATATATGTATATATATATATATATATGTATATATTATCTGACTTAGCGAATGTCCGAATTTAGCGAAGCTCTCTTTATGTCGGACTTTTTAAAAATGTCCAACTTACCGAGATATATCGACACTATTTTGGTGTCAAGTGTTTAAGAGCCATGGTTTATCCAGATCCTAATTTAGGGAGACTCGCAAAAAATATACTTTCTCCAGATCCTAATATAGGGAGACTCGCATCCTCACTCTTTTCGCAGAAGTTTAATTTTTTTTCGGCTTCTGAATATATTGTGTTTTTTGCTTTGGACCATCCAGGCAATTTCTTTGATATTGATTTCCTTTGTCGAGTTCTTTTATTATTATGTATTTTTCTGTTGTAGTAATTTAGCTAACTTCAACATTTTAATAAATAAAATTTAATCGAAGATTTCAGAAAAAGGGTTATTTAGTTTATTAAATTATATTTATTTAATTAAAAAAAACTTAAAACGTTCGAAAATTAAATACGCAAAGGTATTTAATTTTCGAACGTTTTAAGTTTTTTTTATTGATGTTTTTTAATTTTTAATATAAAAGTCAATAATAAATAAAATTTAATCGAAGTTTTACCGAATCGAAAATATCAGTGAAAGTATGAAGTTATGTTTAATTTTATTTGACTCAAAGCTATTTTACTTTCAAGTGTTCAAAGTTTGGAATTTTTATTGAAGTATTAAAAGTTTTGTTATTATATGCACTTAAATGCAATTCAAAACAAAAATCCTAGTTAAGCGAAGTTTTTTGCCGAAGGGACCCCAAAAAACAGTACGAGTTAGTGAATTTAACCAGGGTACGACTTAAGCGGATAATTTTATTGTAAGTTGATAGAGAAAGTTCAAGGGGAATTGAAAATCCGTCCGACTAAGTAAAATTTCGACTTATGCAGTGTCCGAGTAAACAGGATTCTATTTCCAATAGAATTATTGGAAAAATAAAAAAAGTAACATTAATTGTAATAAACTGATGTAAATGTGAAGAAAATGAGTTTTTCTAAATGTTTAGGTCATTATTTAGGTATTTATTATTTTTTCCACGACAGTAAATTTAAAATAATATAAACTAAAACTATAACAAATTTATTAAAAACCAGGAGAACACGAAGCATTTCATGTCTGTATAAGGATAATATCTTTAAGCATTCCTCCTAAAATTTAAAAATTTAGTACTAATATCAAAGAGAAAATAATATTGGTTGTGATTAGGATGCGGTTTGATTTGAATACTGGTTACAATCAGTGCCGCCGAGAGAGGGGTCGCGGCCCTGGTCACAATGGTTAAAACTTAAAGTAAAATAGAACATGGTATATAGAGAATTTGTATTATTTGTTTAACATTATGTATATATGTAGTATCTTTTAAAAGTTAAAAAAAGACATTTTAATAACATGTAATGTAACTTTTTGAAAGATAAGTTGATTTTTGGATGGGGGTAATTAGAGAGTGGAAACTTATTTAATGGCTTACTTTATAAAGATAACTGAGGTTTCAATTTTCATAGAAAAATTTAAAATGAACCTTATTTACTTTCTTTTTTTTATCTTTTTTTTTATAGAAGTTTTTGATATATAATCCTGCTGATCGAATCTCAGCTCGCAAAGCTATGAAGCATCCATATTTTTTTGACTTTGATCCTACTACGTTACCTCAGCCACCAGAAGAAATTTTGTAATACATACTTGCTATTTAGAAATTTAGTGACAAAAAGGTGAATGAAGAAATTTGATTTTCTTATTTTCGCTGTATTTTGTTCAGTCAAATTTGCTTTATGCTAAATTACGTTATCATTAGCATAACAAAATATAAGTAATGATGCATTATATGCGAACAAGTGTTTGCTAATTCAACAAAAGTTTTTCAAGTGCATGCGCAGTGATAATAAAAAACCAATATATGTAATTATATTTTATCAGCAAAAATTTGAAATGTTAAAATAAAGTTTTAAAGGTGGTCTAAAAATTTTACTTTTTTGTATTATAATCGTATTATGAATGTATTTTCAATGTAAACTGTTTTTTTTTTCCTTTTTATTATTAATTTTGTTACGTGGTATAAAGAATATTATTTCACATTTTCAAATTTCTTGTTTTAAAATTTTTAAGTGAGCAAACTCTAAATTTGTATCTACTAATATTTTTATTAACAGTTAAAAGAAATTTATTTTCGCTAATACTTTGTTAAGTCGAAGACTTGTAACATGTTTATTAATTTTACTAAATTATTATAATTTTTTTTTTTTTTTGCGGCACTAGGTATAACTTTGGTGTTTGACTTAATGTAAAATTATTTATAATACGAGATAACCCAACTAAATATTTTTTTTTACCTTTTAAAAATTAATACAAAACAAATGTTGAATAAGTCGACTTTTCCAGTGGTCTTGAAATGTCTACAGTGTAACTTTTTTGAAATGGTAATTATGATTATATATCTACTGATGTCTTTTGTTAATAAATTTTTTTACCTTGGACCATGTATGTATCAACATTTCTAATTACTTGTAAAAAGTTATTTATGTCTATATTTCTAGCTTATGTTCAGAAATGTCAAATATTATAGTTATCAACCACATGATTTCTTGTATTTGTTAATCTAATGACATTCTAAATTTCCCAGGAAGCTAAACTAATGTTTGCAATACCTATCCAACATATTCTATGCATGGGGACTGCTACCTATTTTAAGCAAAGAGCCAAATTTCCTAAAATAATTTTGAAGAATCATACCGTAAATACTACTGTAAATCATTATCAACAAACCATTATTTTATGATATTCAATGAGATTTAAATTTTTATTGATTGTAGATTTATTATTTACATATTGTAAAGTAAATGAACATATAAATAACTAAAAGAAACAATTTAAAAAACAGCCATAAAAATTACTAAGATTTTTGTTTGTGAATTGATTCCATTATCCTCATAATTTGAGTCAAGTTAGTTTTAGACAACTTTCAAGGCATCATTATCATCTCTTATCATCATCAAAATCATCATCAGCTTTCAAGACATTGAGAGAGGATCAAGTTACTTTTAATGATGTTCATGTTACTAAATATCTGCTCACAATATTTAGGTCTAAAAACTGTCAAGAGTCCGAATGCCACCAGCTCAATTTGGTTGTAACTTTCAGAAAGAATATTCCATGTTTCAACTGATTTGATCTTCCTTACAACAACTTGAAAGTTCTTTCCTACTATCTACTGCAAATTTTTTTTTAAAGTTTCCTATTTTTGTTTTCAAAGCTGTGAATTTTGAAAACAAACATCTTTTTCAAATCTTTTAACTGAGGTTTAAACTGAGCTCCATTGACCTTCTGGAACGGTTTAAAATTTACTTCGTTGGTATCAACAATAAGTGCGTCAAAAAGAAAAAAGAAATGTGTTCCTTTTTGAACTCTTTAAATCAGATGGCAAAAAAATCTTTCATTTTTATAATCTTATCTTTCACTTGACCAGAACTTTTTATCAAGTAACTTGTCCGCAAATTTGATATTTATTTGTGTCATCAATATTCGTGTAGTGTATTTTTAATTATATTGTAATTAATTAACGCAACTTGTATTTCAAGAACTTTACTAAAAAATATGCTCTCAACACTAAAAGCAACAAATACATAAAATCTTCATTATACATAAAATTAGAATAAATTGTTACTAAAAATAAATACTTTACATAAATATGGTGCATAACTTTTTATTTGCTTATTTTAAAATATATTATAAAAACTCGTTTTGAACAACAATACTTATATGCATATGTATATATATTTGTATATATATATTATGATATGAAGTAAAATATGGCCTTCAAATATGTTTTCAAACGCCTAAGTGGTGCGGAAAGTTAAAGAAAATAAGAAACGGCAAGCAAGGTTTGGTTTTGAAAAACAAGTTTTATATGGAACGAAACCTTTATAGTAAACTATAACGAAAACGTTATAGCAACTTAAGATTTCAGAAGTAGCAGTAGATGCTAAGCCAACAGAAGGAGAATTATTATCAGTAGTGACAAGAGATGCACTAGTAAAAGAAACGTCAAAACCACTTGAAGTTTAAGCAGTATCTAATAAAAATGCAGTAGTAGTCTTAGTTGCATAGCTACCAAAAGATGTATTCTAAACAGCAAAGGTAGTGCTAAAATAAGTTGATGAGACAACAGCTTTTGGATAGAAAAAAATGCCCTTCCAATATTTTCTTTAGTTGTTTAAGGCACTTGCCTTTCGCACCAGACAATTTTTGTTTTTAAGACATACACTGAAGTAAATCATAGAAAACACTTGTATGTTATGTTACGATAACTATAAAAAACTTTTTTAAATCTAGCTTGAAGCAAAGAAATGCATAAATTATATTTAAATAATGCGAATACAAACGTTTTTAGAACAGAGCAGTTATCGCTATTTTATGCAAACTGATATATAATTGTCATAATATATAACTTTAAATAATAAATTCTTGAAAGATTTTTTCAAGCAAAAACAATTCGAAATAAACCAAAAAACAAAGAAACAATATTTCATACTTAACAAGTATTTTTGTTATCAAACTTACCTTAAATTCGTTTTAAGCTTATGACAAAAATATTTTACGGGTAACATTTTTTTAAAATTTGTTGAACATATTCTCCAGTGGACTAAAAAGCAGTCTTTGGGTAGTGTTAGCGCACTTTTCTCAGAAATAAAGGATCCATGTTTCAAACCCCACCTCTGGGCTAATTTTGCGACATCGGTTAGGAAAGAGGCGTGAACTTCTAATTAAATGCTCATCCGCGGTGCTCTGTGATAAAATTGTAAAAACTTCTTGGGGCACCTAGAGAAAAAAAACCTAATTATTTATAATATCAGTATTAACGACCAAAACTATTTGCATTATGGTGAAGTTGCAAATATTCTTAACACAAATAAGTATCAAAAATTTAGGCCTAAAATTATAAATAGTTTTTGCAAACGGTATCAACCCCACTCGCTAGCTTTTAAAACCAGTTACAGCTAACTACCACTACTAACAAACAAATTGAAAATAAAAATATTTGTAATGTTTATTTTACCTAAAATTTTACCCCCATGATGCATTTGCATCAAAGATTTTACTTGGATAGAAGTTTCGCATAACCAGATATCATCGCAAGAAGTACCTTAATAAGCAAACCCTGTGGGCACACGACGTTGAAATAACGTCGATCAACGTCGATTAACGTTATTTTAACATTGGATCAACGTCATGTGCCTACTGGGAAAGGTCCAGCTTAAAAACCTAAAAAAACAGCTAAAAACGCTTGTTGTATTAAAAAAATCTATCGTGGTGACAAAAACATCTATCGTGGTGACAAAAACATCTATCGTGGTGACAAAAACATCTATCGTGGCGAAAAATTAAAAGCTACAATTGTAGAATACAAATCCGTAAGATTTTCAGAAGATTTGCAAGTATATATTTATATCAAAAATATATATTTGTACTATATAACAGTATATGAAATACTATTCGCTGCCTTATTTTTGTCTGAATTTTTAGGTTAATTAAGAAAACGCTTTCAGTAGTTTTGGTTAAGCAAAGTTGGTTTTTGAAAAAAAATTGCTTTATCTTAAATAAGGTCATAGTTTATAATTAGATTTCAAAATTAATATGTTTTGTCGCAAAAAAGTACGGCAATATAAAACTTCCTCTTTCTCGGTACTTTTTCCAGTTTAAAAAAAAAAAAATGATGAAAAAAATACGGTTTATATGATTTTAACAGTTTTATGATATTTCAATCTATGTGAGTAGTTTAAAATAAACAGTGACAACCAATTCCCCTCCCCTCTCCTTTTAACCCTTTCTTTCCCGATTTATAAAATAATAAAAAAACAGCTTTACAATGACATTCAATACTTTCAAAAAACAATTGCATTTTGGCACGTTTATTTTAAATTGCGCTTGCTGCTATCTAATAGCAGGAAGTAGCAAAACTTAAGCTTTTTTTTTAACATATTTGCTTCCAACAAGACTGCAAACAACCACTGTTAAAGTTGGAAGTTATGAGAAGAGAGAAGATGAAGTTTATAGAGCAAGATAACGATTGACAGACGACTTAAAAGATTGGAAATTATATGAATCAGGAAAGCAAGATGAAGGAAGCAAATTCCAAAGAACTGATGTTCGAGGAAAAAAACTAGACAAATAAGAGTTCTTGGAACACTTAGGAACAGTCACAGAAAAAGGATGACACTTAATTGAATGACGAGAATGAATTTTAGTTGATGGCACAAGAGACGCTAGCTCTTTAAAGCAGTGTCCATTATAGTATTTGTAGAAAAGAGAAAGAGAAGCAACATTACGACGATGTGATAATGATAGGAAGTTGGCTGCTAGAGCAGATCCAACTATGTTAACGTTGCATTTTTGCACCTCGTCTAAAAGAGAAAAGACATCATTAGTAGATCCGCCCCAGATATGGCAACAGTATTCCATATAAAGCCGGATTTGAGATTTATAGAGATAGAGAATAGAATCCGTAGTAAGAAAGTGTCGAGTTTGATAAGGAGATGGAACCTTAGCAGATGCTAATTTTGTAACAGTTTTCAATGATTGCAAATGGTTTCCAAGAAAGATCGGAAGAAAGAGTTAATCCTAGAAGATTAAGGTTAGATGACTCATCGAGCACATTACCATTAATAAATATAGGAAGATCTAAATTATTGATATATTGTTTTTATCATGACAAGAATAAATGGTAGTATCATCAGCAAATAATGTCACCTAAGATATGAGAAATATCTGGATGATTGTTAATGTAAATTAAAAAGATATAGGGCTAATGACTAAACCTTGAGAAACACTTGAAGTTACAGAATATGAAGAAGACTGCTGTCCATCGAGGACAACTTTTATACTACGATAGTAAAGGAAGGATTCAATAATCTTAAAGATGTTACTAGATTCACCTTAAGAGGAAATCTTATGGAGAAGATCAGCATGCCAAACTTTATCAAAAGCTATAGAAATATCAAGAGCTATGGCCTCAACCTCTCCACCTTTATCTAATGCACGATAAAACCTATCGGTTATTGCTGTTCAGCTATAGAACGAGAAGATCGAAATCCATATTGATGATCAGAAAGTAAGTTATTAGATTCAAGATGAGAGATTAAGTGTTTGTTAATTAAAGATTCAAAAACCTTGCTTAAAAAAGGAAAAAGACGAATGGGGCAGTAGTTAGGCAAATCAGATTGCTCTCCAGAATTTTTGAAAATAGGGATGACAGATGCCGCTTTCCGGCAGGCTGATAAGTACAAGTTAAATAGTTTTGAAAGTATAGACGACAGCTCCGGAGAACACTTCTACAACTATATAACTGGTATGTTGGCCGGACTACAAGCTGTAGAAGAATCTAAGCAGGAAATCACTTTAGAAGAAGTCACAGAAGCTGGAGTGATACGAATGTCAAGCAATGGATCAACCTGTTTGACAGCTATTTCAGGTAGAACGCAACTAGTGGAATCAAGAGATGATATTGATGAAAAGTTTTTAGTAAACAAATTTGCTTTGTCTTTAGATGAGGTGACAAAGTCTGAATCATATAAAAGAGGTGGAATAACAGATTTTCCCTTATTATTGATACTATTAAAGATTTTCAAAAGTCACGAGAGCTTAATTTTTGTGATGAAATACGAGATTTTATGACCTGAGAATAGCGGGCTTTGGCGTTAGACAAAACCTTTTTGCAATAGTTTATAAAAGTAATAAACAGACGTTTGTTTTTTGCTGATAGATGTGGATGTAACGGTTTCAATTGGCGATTGCAGCAGCACAGTGTGAGGAAAACCATAGAGAAAAGTGAGGCTTGACCTGGAATTGTCGAAAGGTAATAAAAGATTCCATACCAGACTGAATCCACGAAATTATTTAAGAAGCACATTAGTCAGCAGGAAGAAGAAAGATTTTTACCCAAGGGTCATCACGAAGAAAATCACGGAAAGAGTCCCAGGTAGCTTTAAGATAGTTGTAAGTGGTACAATTATAAGGGGAATTCAGATAATGAAGAAGAATAAGATAATAGTTTTAGAAGATCAAACCGTGATCAGAAGCACCTAAGGGTGAATATGAAGAGACTGAGCATTAATTTGGATCAGAAACAAGACATTAGTCGAGTAGAGAAGGTAAATATTTCCGGTTATCTGGAATACAAGTTAAAAAGTTGATTATTTGAGTTAGGGATTGAGAAAGGCAAAAACTGTGGGCTTTAATGCCTGAAGAGTTGCTGACATTAGAGCCAAACCATTTAGTGTGATGACCATTAAATTCATCTCCAACAACAATATTGGCTGATGAATAAAGAAAGAGGGCTTGATCAACTTGATCAGAAATAACATCAAAAAGGGTGCAGTCTTGAGATGAAGGAGAGCAATATAGAACAAAGAGAAAGGCGATGGAGTGAAGTGGTGCTAAACGAAAACACAGAAAAGAATAGTCTTTGGATTCAAACCTAGTTTCCTGACAAATGGGTAAATTCTTACAAATGTAAATGCCTAGGCCAAGCATGTGACTATTGGAGTCTTTACGAATTAAAGGAAAATAACCGTCAACACTAAGATCACAAGATCAGACAGCTGAACTCGAATTAGTCTCACAAAGAGCAAGTAGGTCTGGTGAACTTTGCAAGAGATAAGACTCAACAGAAGAAAAGTTACTTAAAAAACCACGAATATTAGTGAATGGTAGGTTTTGAGAACTTGGTGATGACGATTGTTTTTTGTATTTTATAGTTTTTGGTACTTTATTCATTTTTAAATTTGTTAAATAATTTGACTCATAGACAGTATTCAGTACACTGTTTAATAGCTTAAGCAATTGCCTCGTTACTATTAGTAAACCCTAAGCCGTAACAAAGGGTTCCAAATATGGCCTTGACAATGTATACTAAAAGTACAAACAGGGACACCATCCATGCGCACCATGGGACTGTTAATACTTTGATATTTTTTAGCTGTTGATGGAATCAGCCTCTCGGAGAGCTACCATAAAGTTCGGGAAACCTGACTACCAGCCGGCCTTAGAACCATAAAACTGAGTTTTAGAGCTGAACCCTCATTAGGAAATAATAGAATGAGTAACTTAGTCATAAAAACAGAGACCCAAGCAAAACCCATGCATCGAGTCAAGAAGATCTCGCATTTAACATCCTGAATTGGAAACAATGTATTAAAAATACATCTGCGCCAGCCTAATAGATAAAGAAGGGGTGTGAGGCTGGTCAACGGATGGAATCTTTTTACTCCTTAAGTTTTTGACTAAAAGGCCTTCTACAAGACAGAAGCCGGAAGCATTTAATATCTGCCTTAGATAAGTATTTTTTATCAAGACACCATCTCTAGTCTTTACTCAAACAAGAGCCCCAATGCAGGGGGTGTTTTAAATCGGAGTTGGCTTTTCCCAGCCTTTGCTCTAAGAGGCGTATCCTACAAGGCAGCAGGACATGAAGTAGATTGTACTGGGTTACCAGTACATGTTACTAGCAGAGCCGTACCAAGGGCGGGGCCGGCCGGGCCGCAGCCTGAGGCGCCAAAATTGGGAGGGCGCAAACTTTAATAAATTAAAAAAACAATAATCAGTTTATGAAACTAATTTTCACGGCGTCGCTGCTGTTGATAAGAAAATTAATTAAAATTCCGCCTCTTGACACAAACTCTTAAATATTAAAGCTCATATGCTGAACAAAAAAGCGCCCTATAACACTAATATGCCTTTGATAACTTTTAAGCATTATAATTCTATTATGAGTCGAACCCAAAAGTTATCTGGTGCTGAATTTAAGAAGAAAAGAAAACAGCGTTAAGAAAGTGTTTCAAAAAGTGGTTGGTAACAAACTCAGTGGAGAAACAAATTATTTTAGAGGATATTTGTATTGAAATTAATGACAATTCAACAGATCCTATAATTGACTTTAATTGAGTTCAGATCATCATTTGGAATTAATTGAAGAGGAGATTTTCATCAGCCAAAGTCAAGAAGAATTTTGCACAACTGATTCAGAACCAACCAGGGAAGATGAAAATGCCTAGCTTTCAGGCCCAGCTGAATCGGACGAGGATGAACTTCATTCAGAAATTTCAGAAATTCCAGTGGCCTCGGAAGAAAATTTTCAACATAGGGATCCAGCAACATGGCCTAAAATAACGGACAAAACAAGATGCTTTTTGATTGAGCATAGGCCAGAGCAAGACAGAAGAGAATTTCTCCCAAACACGCTGTGTGATTTTGACAACAGAATGCGACACTTCAGCTCAAAATGGTATGAAAAAATTCATCCCAATGGTAAAAAAATTTGTTCGCACTTGGCTGCAGTACAGCAATAAAAAAGATTCTTTATTTTGTTTTTGCTGTTTGTTATTTTTAACAATAAAAACCAACAATTTCTCAGAAATTTCTAAAGGGTATTGTGACTGGAAAAAACTAAACCCAAGAATTCCTGAGCATGAAAACAACAATGAACACTAAAGATGCTATTCTGATCGGAAAACTCTTGAAAAAAACCTCAAGGAAGGAAAGACCCTGAATTCTGATCTGTAGAGAGTTATTAGTGGAGAGATGAAAAAGCGGAGAGATATCTTAAAAGTGATTGTGGATGCAATTTTTTTCTGTGCCAAGAACAATCTTGGCCTTCGGGGAACAACAGAAGACATCGGTCAACAAAACAGTGGCATTTTTCAGAGCCTTATTGAGTTGATTAGCCATTATTATCCTTTAGTGGCTGAACACATTGCGTCCGTTAAATCAAAAAAAAACACAACATCCTACTTTTCTCCTTGAATTCAAAATGAGCTGATTGAGTTACTTGGGCAGAAAGTCAGGAAAGAAGTTTTGTCAAACATTAAAGAAGCTAAATACTACTCTGTTCTGTTTGACTGCACTCCAGATACCTCCCACAAAGAGCAGATGACTCAGATCATCAGGTATGTCCGCATCAGTGATGAAACCTGCACAATTAAGAAAAGCTTTGTGGACTTCATTGAATTTCACCAAAAAACTGGAAAAGGTCTTGCAACAGAGATAAGTGAAAAATTGGAGAAGGATGGTCTAAGCATTTCTGATTGCCGGGGCCAAAGCTATGACAATGGAGCCAATATGTCTGGAAAATACAATGGCGTCAAAGCTCACATCCATTCTCTTAATTGAGTCAGCAAGATTTGTTCCATGCGCAGCACACACTTTAAATCTTGTTGGTGTTCATGCTGCTGAGGTTTCCCCACTCATGATTATGTTTTTTGGAAAGGTTCAAGCCATCTTTAACTTTTTTTCAAGCTTCACGTCAAGATTGAAAAAACTGATGAAAACGTTGACCATCTCATTAAAGGGAAATAGTGACACAAGATGGTCTACCAAAAAAGAAGCATTTACACCATTGCACAGACAAATCAAAGATGTTCTTCAAGTTTTGGAATCCATTATCCACAATCACATGACAAACGCTGTCACAGTTAGCAGTGCAAAAGAACTTCTGATTCATATTGATTTCAGTTTTTTGTGTTTGTTGGATTTCTGGTGTCAAATTCTTTCTCTAATTGACCGGGAAAACAAACTGCCTCAGTCAAAAACCATTTCAATTGACATTGCCGTAAAAAAAATAAAATGGTTGAAGGCTTTCATTCAGAATTTTTGAGATGTTGGGGTGGACAATATTATCAAAGATGCCACAGAAAAAGCTAACCAGAGCGGAATTGATGGTGGCTTTCCAATTAAGAGGAAGCGCAAAGTGAAGCGAATAGCATTTTATGAAGCTGAAGATGACTCTCACCTTCTCACAGCAGAAACAGAATTCGGATCTCAGTGCAACCTTGTTTTTGACAGCATTATTACACAAATAGAGTGGCGGTTTGAGGCTGATGTCTGCTGTATCCTCTGATTTTGGCTACCTCAGTGGGCATTCACTGTCTAAAAGTTCAGTGGATGAACTCAAGAAAAAAGCTGCAAATTTATCTCAAATTGACAAGGCAGATTTAGATTCTTTCGATTTCCAGTCAGAAATGGCAAGCTTTAAATATCAAGCTGCCGCAATGATGGACAACTTTGAAAAATCTAGCCCGATCGACATTTTGCAGCTCATTCATAAATATCTTTGACCGATGCTCATCCCAACACAACAATTGCTATTTGCATCTTCCTCACCATACCAGTCACAGTTGCTACGTGTGAGAGAAGTTTCAGTAAACTTAAGCTCATAAAACACTATATGAGGTCAACAATTGGCCAAGAACGTTTGTCTTGTTTGGCTATAATTTCAATTGAAAATGAAGTGGCAAACAACATTGATTTTGATGATGTCATTAGTGAATTTGCCTCAAGAAAAGCCAGAAAAGTGGCATTGAACTAAAGTTTGTGCAACCTTAATGACAAATTTTACTTATAACTTGATGTGATAAATTTTGTGATCAATAATCATTTTTTTCGTTTAATTTTCTTCTTCTTTTTTTTTTAAGGAGGGGGAGGGGAAGAGGGGCGCAATTTTCTTTTCTTGCCCGAAGCGCAAAATTGGCTCGGTACGGCCCTGGTTACTAGTAGCAGGATAACCTGACCTGACAAATTACTTAAAATTAAAAAAGAGATAAAACAGGGTTTAATTTTTGAATTTAAAGTTTGGATTGCCAAATGGTAACATTGGGAAGGTAAGGGTTTAAAAAGATAGTTTCAACTAATGATTACATTTTATTTAACTTGTTTTCTTATCGGTTTGTTTAATTATTTACTTAATTTTTTTTGTGTCCGCGCAAAACAAACACGAGGTCAGCGGTAATAATTTAAGAAATCGTTAAACAAAGTAATTAAAATAAACAAAGCAAAACGGACTTAGCGCGTAAATATAAGAAATCGTCAAAAAAGTTAATCAAAACAAACAATAAACAATAAACTCTTGTTGAATAATAATAAAAAATATAAAAAAAAAACTTTTTAAAAACAACATTTTAAAAATAGACTAAAAAGTAAATAATAAAAAATATTAAAAATAACTTTTTATAAACTATATTTTAAAAATGGACTAAAAAGTAAAAAGTAAACTATTTCTGGGGACTCAAGGACTTTGTGTACGTTCATAACCTGAAATATCCGTTAAAATCAATGACTGAAAATGTTGGGCGCCAATAAGAACGAGTTGTACTTAGTTGCCTAACATTTTCAGTCATAGACTTTAATGGATATTCAGGTTGCGTATTTACTCAAAGGGTCCTTGGGTCCTGAGAAATTTTCTACTTTTTAGTCCACTTTTAAAATGTTGTTTTTAAAAAAGTTTTTTTTTATATATTTTTTTAAGAAATATAGCCGGCTAGTCGGCATTTAGCACATTTCAGTCGGTAGATATTTTAAGATCTTTTATTAAAAAAAAGTAATTAAGAAATTTAAGCAGATGACAGTCAATATATTAACTATTCAATGTCTATTTAATAATTAAATAAGTTTTATAATTTATATGAAAATATACATTCATTAATTTAAAATTACTGGTTATAATCTGTTTATTTTTCTATAATGTTGTGGAAAAAAAAAGAAAAAAAAGACAAAACGTTCCTCGCTGTGAAGCTTTATGTTATTAACTCGATTGATAGTCTTTTTCATGTTTATGTTGTTGTGTTTATTTAACAAACTACGTCATAAATAGTTTTTTTTTTTTAAAAAAAGGTTATATATTTTAATTTATTTTTTATGCAATTCTTAAAAGTTATTTTTATATTGTATTAATTTCTGTCCGACATTAATTATAGCTTATGGTTTTAGAAAACTCAAAAGTTGTCTTAAAAAATGAAATAATTGTAATAACAATTCCGAATTAAATGCATTTGTTAGCAAGTTCTTTAAACTTTATTTAAGCTGCATGGATTCATTAAAAAAAAAACTTCAAAAGCTTCGAATTTCATTGAAAAAAGGTAAATTAGTTTAAAGTTTATAATAAAATCAATTTTTGTTATTTAATAAGTTTTTCTAATATTTCATCGAAATTTGATAAAGAATAATGACTTTTAAAATTATCAATTTTTTTTTATTTTTGATATACGTAAATGTGCTTTAGAGCCGTTATCAGAAATTCACAAAGAAGCTGAAATATTATTTATGTAAAAATACAAACCAGCTTAAGCATTAAAATATAAATATAAAAAAAGTCGTTTGCATTATGCATGATGAACTTAGGTTACATTGGTACACAGATCTAACTGAGAACTTAAGTTAATACATCACAACCCTGACGGGGTTTTTTTTATTACAATTTATTATTAAAATTAGATTAATTTTTTAATTTAGATCTCTTATTATATTTCCAATAAGTATAATCATAAGTTATTTAATGAAGGGTTTCTGGTTCATTTAAGTCCGTTTGCAATAGTCTGGCAGCGGAAAAATTGAAAATAAAAATCCCCAGAAAAAAAAAAAAAAAGGAAAAAAAAAAAAGAATATTTAGAATTAAAATAATAACAATGACAAAATTTCCCATTTTGGGTTTTGTACACATCGCAATTAAGTAAAATTTATAGTAATATATAATATATATATATATATATATATATATATATATATATATATATATATATATATATATATATATATTATGTATATATATATATATATATATATATATATATATATATATATATATATATATATATATATATATATATATATATATATATATATATATATATATATATTATGTATGTATATATATATATATATATATATATATAATATATATATATATATATATATATATATATATATATATATATATATATATATATATATACATAAATATATTATAGTAACTTATAGTAAAATTTATGTTGCAATATTATTAAATATATTAAATTGTTATAAATAACGTAAATTTAAGATAATTTACAAAAAGAGTCTGCATATTTAAGATAATTTACAAAAAGAGTCTGCATATTTAAGATAATTTACAAAAAGAGTCTGCATATATTTGAATTAAACATAAAAGAATAATAAATTTGCAAACAACTTCAAGAATAAATATTTTAAATGAAAGTCTGATAACGATATTGAAAATTTTAATTTTTTTCAATTCTTTTTTTTTTGTTTATTTTTACTAAATTTTTGCTAACATTTTTTACAGTAACTTCTAAAAGAGACAGACAACTATATTAATACCCACAGGTAATAAAAACGGTTGTTAAGAAAAATACATAAAAGACTTCCACCTTAATTTAAAATTTACAATTTATGTAAAAATAACTTTGTGCCAGAAAACTATTGTTTTTACTATTTTTTAGGGTCCCGCTAATCCGATTTAAAGCCAAAAATGTAGAGTGTTTTAAATTCCTGCTTGAAACCGTAAAATTTATTCTATAATTTATTTTAATGGTATATATCGTCTTAAACAGTATTCAAAGAAAAAATGTTTTAAAAATCAAGAAATAAATTTATAGGATCTTTAGAAATTGGCAATAAAAAGCATTTATGTGTGTGTGTATGTGTGTGTGTGAAAGTTACCTTCAGAAATTGGCTATAAAAAGCATTTGTGTGTGTGTGTGTGTGTTTGTGTGTGTGTGTGTGTAAAAGTGTGTGTGTGTGTAAAAGTTACCTTGTTACGCGAGTAAAACAAATTCATTTGCTCCCAGAAGGATATATTATTACTTAGTAGCGTATAAAAAATATTTTTATTTTCTAATATATTGTTTCCAAACATGGAACAACCCCAAACTTTTTAAGTTTTAAAAGAAAAAGTCAATTTTACTAGAAGCTTATAGAAGATATGTTTATAAACTACTTGCACATCTGTGAAAAACTTAGTAGTGGAAAAGGTTTAAACAAATAAACTGGAACAAGACTAAAAGTTGACTTTTTAAAGTTTGTAAAATTCAGGTCATAGAAACTGTAAAGTTTTGCAAGATGGCCCCTAACCAAAACATTTTTCTCAGAAAAATTACAAAAAACTATTGAAATTCAAAAATGTACACGTCTTATAATAGTTTTTGAATTAAAGCTTTTTCATTCTGTCTGGTTTGAAAGATATAAAAGTCAATTAGCAAACGATAAAATACATAGAAAACGTGGAACACTTTTTTCTAGATTCTGAAACAATTTTAAATGACATTGATAACACGGTGATTTCAAATGAAACACATGCATAGTACCTAGATAAGACCTTACTTCCATTTGCTTTCTTGAATAAATATTTTTATTGCAGAGAAAAAAGATGTTGCTAAAATACTTTTATCAAAACTAGTTCAGAGAGTTTATTCAAGTTTTAGTTTATTCTACCTCACTAGTTTAAGTTTATTCAGCCTCTCTACTTTTAGTTTATTCAGCCTCACTAAGTTGAATAAACTTTATTAAAGAGTCCAGCACCACAATTGGAGTATGTTTACTAGAGTGGGATTTTCTTTAAATTTGTTGCCTATAATGTAGTGGTTATTAATGTTTAATCACTGCATTAAAAATCAACAATTAGTTAAAACTGTAGTAAATTTTGTTTACGTATTTCACAACGAAGGTAAAGTGCAGAAACTATTACGTGTTGTTCATTTTTTTTTCTTTTTTTTTTTCTCTGTTTTAATATAATATAAGATTTTACAACTTCGTAATATAAAATTTCAATAAATAAAATAAGTAAAACAGATAGGGGCTCAAAGAAGATGAGTACGACAGTACGTTATCGCAATCTTTTCATAGAGCCCCTATAACAAGATTTCAAAAAAATATCGTAATATGTTACAATATGCGTAATAAAATTTCAATAAAATATCGTAATGAAACGCGTAATTCGCTAATAAAATTGATAAGCAACCAACAAAAGTAGAAATAAAACAAAAACAGATTTATGAGAAATTATTCAAAGTATCATTAACCAAAAACGTTTCTTATATTTTAAAAATTTCTTTTTTTGTTAAAAACTTGAATGAACTTAACGAATTTACCGTACCTTTGAATCCTTTTTGAAAAGTATTCCATACTTTTGGACCTCGATATAGAACGCTGTACTCTGAATATTTGTTTATTATCCGAGGCAGTTTATATGTGTTGGACATATTCGCTCTGTTCAGCCACGAAAAGAAATCGCATTTACGAAGGATTATTTAAAACTATGATATAAACTAATTTCAAAATATATACAAATATATTTTGTAAATAAATAAGTTTAATATATTAAGATTTATTTAATACTAATTTAAAAAAAAGTATTTTATAATTAGCCCATTAATATTTTTGTAGTAAGTTTGCAGTGGACTTATATAGGTATTTTGAGCAGTTTATTGGCGTTTTGCTTATCGGTTACAAAGTATACCATTATTGGCATCCGCCCTAAGTGCCCAGCCGATAACTTTCCAACATGTGATATAGTAATATGGTTTACTGCTTTTGGCGGCTGCCACTAATGATCCACTAAGTAACTGATGAGAATATTTGCATATATTTACTGATCTTGGAGCTATCATTCAATAACACCTTCGCTATCTATATTGCAATAAATTCTAAGTAATGACTATAAGTTATTTTACAATAATCTCAAAATAGAAAAATATTAACTCATAAACTTCATTAATAAAACCTTTTCTTTATCTTTAAATTAAAATTAATAATAATCAATTTTGAACTGTCATATCTTTTTTGACGTCATATCTATTAGATAAAAAAAAATCTTATTAGATTTAAAACATACTTATAAATTCTAGTTCAAGATTTTTTCTTCACTCAGCTAGAAAGATTTTTATCTTAGGTTAGGGGTTGTTAAAGTAAGAGTCATGGGCGTGTTATTTCGTTTAATCCAAATTTTTAAAATCTCATTTAAAATTATTATAAAACTTTTGCAAACTTGAGTTTGTTACGTGTTTAGTAATAAGACTAACTCTGTCTTCTTCTAGCTTCAGTCAGTTAAAAAAATTTTTTTTTTATAAATAATTTAGTCAATACCATTTCGATAAATAATTTAGTCAATACCATTTAAAAAAATTAAGTTGATTAAATTTTAAAGTCTCCGCCAGACTTTTAAAACATTACGCCGGTGCCGGTAATATGGAAGTTAACCCAACTTTTCCTTCAAATAGCACTAATGTATATACATGGTAAAAATGAACATATGTAGTGCAAAACTATTCTTTCTTTTACTTTTACGCTGAAGTTAAGAACTTATCCTCACTATTGCTTTAAAGCTTCGGGGTGCACTCGTTATAACTTTACACAAGCAGGAACGTTTTCATCAAAAACATTCCTGCTTGTTCTAAAGATTTCTTATTTGCTGAGTCAGACATGCCAATAAGGTTCAAAGGTTTAGCTGGAAGTAGCATGTATGTGATTTCTTGCAAGAATGATTTAACATTTTTTTAAAACAGTTTTTTTATGCCAGTTAGAACAGGATTTGAGCTATATATTATTGTGTTAAGTACGTCAAGATTACAAGACTTTCTTAAAAACTTTGCATTTTATTATTTTGCAGGTAAAGACAAAAACAAGTTCTGTGCATTAGATAGAAATTAAAAGCGTGTTTAATTAGAATAAAACCATGGGAAAAAATGTATGCATTGTAAGTGTTATTCAATACTACGGATGTAACAGAACCTATAAATTTAAAGTTTTTGAAAGTGTATATCCTAAATATTTTAACTTCAATTTTATGTTCACTTGATGTTGTTTTTTGGTATAAGTTTGAGAAAAAATATTAAGTTGTAATCTATACATAGTATTTCTGCTTTCAACTCTATGTCTGCAAAAAAGTTGTCGGCTAGTGTTACCATTATTGCAAATCTTCTGCGTAACACACTTTAGCATTAACCATAGTAAACATAATTTTATGATTTTAAAATGGAAAAAAATTCTTAGCAACAGTACTTTTGCAGTTTATATCTCCATCTTTTACATAACTAGATTCTTTGACAAATCTTATTCTTATCGGGTGACAAGAAGTTGCGCGAAAAAGAAATAATTAGGCTTTGCCAGATCAATATTTTTTTCGTGCAAGTTAATTAAAGCGGTACAAAGTAACTCTAAAATATACCTGCCTCAGAATCGATATTGTTTGAAAATTTTTATTTATATTGATTTTTCAGTGATCCGTCACATTTTCAATTTAATACTAATAAATTTCAAGTTTAGAATCACGTTTTAACAACCACATTAACAATCGTGAAAACGTACAATCCAATAAATTTTGTAAATTAATTGCAATACAAGTTTTCGTGAAGTAATAAGGTTCATAAAAAATAAGATTTATTTGGATAATAATCCGTTATTACTTTTTGCAGGACTCAAGCTACGATGTAGCCTTTTAAAAGAATTTTATGTAATTTTGTATTGACTTCGGTAAAGATCAGATTTGACAAACATAATCTTAAGTGTACTTAATAGTTTTTCTGTAAAACGTTAGAGTATTCTAATTTATATATTTTTGGCAATAATTTCCTTTAGATTTTTCAAAGCAGTTCTCTTTTCTGTTACACTTAACTTCCCTTGAGTAGCACAAGTTAATGTTTCGAAACCTGAATTACAAATGACTTCGGTTTTTCTTCTTATTATTTTTTGTTTAATTTTTTAAAGGTCTTTGTTGACCAAATTGGTCAACTGCAGGCATCGCAAGAATTAGATTAATCCAACCAGTATTGGTAATAAAAAAACATTTTTTCTTCTTTGTTTGCTATTTTTCAACGTTGTTTAAACGTTGTTTAAACGTTGTTTAAACTTGGATCTAAACTGTTGCAATTTATGTTCTTTCTTTGTATATTCGTTTGAGTGAGTATCTTTTGCTAATACGTAATATTCCACAAATTTTAATTTTTTATCGATTTCAATAAAATTTGGACTGTATTGTATCAATTTTTTATAGTATAAATTAATATTCGGTCTGCATTATACTAAAAGATATTCTTCAAGTCGTTTCTCTAAAATCTGACGGACCTGACAAGAAAACTCTGTTTAAAATTAAAATAAACCTAAACCTAAGGTTTGGGTTTATTTCAATAGAAGTTTCAGATCCTCATTATTGCTAATATTCCTTACCATTTTTTTTTTGCGATCAAGTTAGTAAAGTAATTTAGGATGAAAATATTGATAGCATAATTGTAGCATCATCGTAAATAATAACTTTGGCTTATCTAAGAGACTCTGAAAAGTAAGTCTGATTTAGAGACAGGGCCGTCCTAGGGAGGAGGGGGTAGAGTGGTGTCAAGTCCCCATCAGAAATTAATTAGTCGGCAAATTTGGACTCTGTAGTCGGCAAAATTGGATTTATAGTTAGCAGTCGGCAAATGTTAGCAAGCAAGGATTTTTTTTAAAGATCTTAGTCCGCAAATAAAAATTCTAGACCTTACTCGACAAAAAAAAGATAAGTTATCCGGGGTCCTACTCCTTCTTTTAAGCTCTTTTTGGGACGGCCCTGTTCAGAGACCAATTGGATACATTTGTCACAGGAGCATTGTGCATTTAACTAATTAAATCCATTGCTGCAATTAGAAATTTCATTATTGCAGCAATGGATTTGCAGCAAACATATTCAAAAAGTTCATATATTTTATTTAAATAAATTTCTTAAGGTTAGCCGTTTCAAACGATGGATTAAATTTTGATGGGTTTGTTGTAATATTTTGAGTTTATATTACAGCGTTAGCAAAAAACAATCATCATTAAGTACCACCCGTATAGTAAAAGTCTCATAAAAAAAGTCCAGCACACATACATGATCATGTAGATAAATAAATTAAAATCAAAGTGCATATTCAGTGCCGTCCTGAAGGGGCGAAGGGGTATTAAATTAGTCGACAAATTTGGACCTTTAATTGGCAGTTGGCTAATGTCAGCCAGCGAGGATCTTTTCTTTATTCCTTTTTTTTTTTTCAGGAGACCATACTGGTCAAAAATTTTTTTTTTAGCCCTAATCAGAAATAACCTTTTCTTTTTTTTCACAACTTCCCTCCTCCCCCACTTTTAAAATCACTTTGAGACGGCCCTGTGCATATTTATATGCATATTTAACTGCATAAATACATAAAATAATACAGTAAGTACTAAATGTTTAAAAATATAAAAATTTACAATTAAGTGACAAAATGATTTCTTTAGGCTTATTCTTGAGGAGGAACTAGAAAAACAAAAATATTTTAAAACTATATTATTCCAAAGTGAAACTCCACGAAATGAAATGTTTGGTTTTTACAAACTTAGTTTGAAAAATGATTGTCTAGCTAAATTACCGAAACAAAATTGTTAATAAAATTATTTATACAAAAAGATTTCTTTATTTTTATAATTAAAAATATGGTTTTATTTAAATTATAAAATGAATTGATAAATTATTCAAAGCATCTGAAAGCTATCAAATAACTGAAGCAATAACATTTATATTTCTGGTAGTTTATAGAGTCCTTGCCTAAGAATTATGCAATATGCATATTCTGGCTTGATCTCTAAGCATGTAGAAATCGGGCCAGAAGATCACTTATGCGATCTCAAAGAGAGTCTGGCACAATTTTAAAAACTTAGAATACAATATAGCCTTCCAATCCCACCAAAAACAGAGCATTACTTTAATGCCGTGAACATCCTGCTTTGGTTGTGATGGTCCTGGTGTTCCTCGCATCCAGGCATCCGTAAGTCATCCGACGGACGTCCCTCAGACGCATGCATGCCCACTTTATGTTAAAAAATGAGACATCGTTACACATGGAGCCATCTGTTAAAAAACCAGGAACTTATTTGTAGTTCCATTAAAAAAAATTATTAGTATTTATTTTTATCTTTTAAGATATTTATTAATGGGAAAAAACTATGGAAAACTTAATTTTAAATTTGTTTATTAAGAATATTAAAAAAGTGAAGCAAATATCAAGAACTTTTATTTCAAATAAAAGAGAATAAAAAAAGTGGCAATAATTTGCATTTATTGGCGCTTCCTCGAGCAGTATTTGCATAATTCAAATAGCAATCAATGAAGGAGAATACTTTATTGCTCAATTGTTCAATGTAATATTTTTAACTAAGATTTTCACTGACATAGATAACCAAAGCGTTTGAACTAATTTTTCATTTGAATTTGATCACTAAAATGTAAAGGTATATTTAAATACATTAGTTTTTTTAGAAAATGTAAGAATTTTGTTTTTTCAAAATTTATTGAAATCTAATTCATTTTATTTCCAAAAATATGAAGGACAAAGTTATATTTTTTGTTAGTCACAACCACGGATCCAAGGTAGGGGACGGTGAGGATAGGGGGTTGGGGTTGGTGTGACGGATCCAAAGATGGAAGGGGTATTGGGTATGCATCCCTCCCCACGAGAATTAAAAAAAATTTTATTGTAATTTAGAGGCCCTTTTGTAAATTTATAGAGCTTTGGTTTTTTTTCAGTTTTGGTATCAACAATCCCCCCTCCCTCACCAAAAAATTCTGGATTCATCACTGGTTACAAGAGAATTTTTTTACCAATTTTGGGCCAACTGAGGGAAGAAATTGCTAATTTCACCATTTGTCACATTTGGGATGACGGAAAATTCGTTATCTATTTTTATAGAAATAATCTAAATGTCTTAAAAATTGAGAACCTTTTTCTTTTTTTTTAGGATACGTAAATGTGGTACAAAATGCAGAAATATTTCAACATCCCCCCTCCCCACCACCCCCAAAAATTCCTGGATCCGACATTGGCAGTGCGCACTTGATTTTTGCATGCCAGTTAGTTTTATAAAAATTTCCTTTGTTTTTAATAGGCCTTGTTTGTCTTGTAACATAATTTCTTAATATTTTTACTTTGTCTTTTGAAATTTTTCGCACAATTTTTATTAAGAATACACTTTGTTTTGTATTTTAAGTATTTTGATTTTTAAGTGTTTCATATAAAAATTTTGTTTAATTCTATAAGACCTTTAGCTTTTTAATTAGTTTACATTTTGGAAAATTAACATCGCATATTCCATAAAAAGTTTTAAAAAATAAGCTAATTGCAAACAAATGCAAATGAAGACAAATCTTTTTTGTTTGTTTGTTGGTAACTTCAGTTCCCATAATGAATTATATAGTGGTAATTAAGATTGATAACTTTTAGTCATAAAACAAACTTGGGTTTGATTGTTCTTCTTATTTATATATTATTTGGTATACCAAATAAAGATGCTTTGCAAATCATTGCAGTTACAGAGCTAGGGAACATCAAAAACTCCGAAGCTCTACAATCATTGTTTGTGTTTTTAAAATTAAAATAAATTTTTAATAAAAACTATACTTAATTTTAGTTGAACCGTCTAACATATTCTTAAAAAAAAATCAAAACAAAATAAACAACTCAGAGTAGTTTTAATTAGTTAAACAAAACAACTTACGATTAGCAGTGCAATGTTATCACCAAAAAAAATAATCAACTTATAGTAAAACCTATAAAAAGTTTTAAAATCATTTTAAAACTTTTAATCGACGAAAAGAAAAATCAGTAAAACTTTAAACCGACGAAGAGAAAAAGAAAATTTATTCCTTACATTCGAATATTATCAAAATATATAAATATTTAGAAATTTCTTTAACGCGGTCGATTTCAATAGCTTTGAAGAGGTCAGCGATTTACCTTAAACTATAAGTTTAATTTCAAGACTGGAAAGAAAAGCTAGAAAAATAAACTCAAACCAAATCAAACTTCAGAGATTTTTATGATCTACAATATTAGACACCATAAAAAACTCTTTATTGATAAGAAAATGTAAGAAATTTATATTTTGTTTGTTTAATTAGATATGCTTTTCAACATTTACTTTTTTTTAGGTTAGAAAATTAAAAAAAATTTTTTTTTTTTTAATCCATTTAATCAACCATAAAATTAAAAATTACAAATTTAATTATAATTTACAAAATTAGGTTCGTTGTCACTCATATAGTTAAAAACTAGTCAATGGAGTGACACCTTAATAAAATAAACAAATAAAATAAAAAAATATTATAACAAGGAATTAAAAAAGAGAGTAAACTACAATAAAACATGTACATATCGGAATCAGAACAAAAATATTAAAGAAGCAAGGCTAACGAAAATGAAAAAAAAAAGAGAGTGAGAATGAACGGGTGAGATAAGATGAGTGAGAACAAATGTAGGAGAAAACACAAACTAAGTGTTATAAGTTCTATAAATAAGAATGATGTAGTGGAGATAACAGTTTCCGTAGACAAATGAAAATAAGCAAAACAAATGCAAACTTACATAAAAAAATATACATACTCTACTATATACAATTTTAAACCCTATAATATACGTTTCATATATTAATTAAACAAGTATAAAGCAAAATTTAGAAAGAGCAGCTACAAATCAATCGATAGGAAAGAATGCGAAAAAATAAATACATTCAACATTATTTACATACATAACAACACGACATATCAACAATGTACAAAATTAATTCAAATTGCTCTTTTCCTTTTCATAAAATACCGGTGCTAGAAAAAAAATTTTAATTTTTTGATTTAAATTTTTTATTATTTTTCATTTTAGAAGTTTTTTTTTTCTTTTATTTTTGTTTTTATTTGTTTCTTTTTTTTTCCGGGGGGAAGAGGGGCGATTGTACCCCACTTTTTTAATAAAGGATTTTTTTTTAAAGAAATCTCTAGATAAAGAACACTTTTTTTAGAAATTGAACATTGTGTCTCTTCACTTTAAAACCCTTGTCGTCGGCCCTGTTATTTATATTTATTTAAATCCTTTATTCTTGTTTTTACATTAGTTTTTTTAACTTTTGTTATTAATTTTACTTTTGTCCATTAAAACTTTTTTTACTCTTCACCGTTAAAACAAAATTGCAAAATAAAAATTGCAATAAAGAATGAACAAAGGCTCGTTTATAATTATAATTATGTAGAAATAAAATTCATTTTATTTCTTAAATTTTGCGAAACAACACCCACAAGCATATAGCCAATAGATTTACTTTTAAACTTATAAAAAAAGTTAATAATAGTTTTAAAGTTCTTTATTTTATTTACTATTTTACCTATATAGAATTTTAGGTAATGTTCGGGTTACTGATCAAAATTTAAAAGGTCAATACAAGTAGCGGGAGAACTTATCCAAGTTGTTGACATTGAGTTTTGACGTTGTTGAATTTTAAGCAGTTTTGTTTTAATGGTTACCGAACAAAATAAGTAAGTTTTCGTTAATTCTTATTTAGCAAAATTTATAATTTTTTACACGTTGTTTAACGTTATCAATTGTTGTTCGAAACTTGTATTTTAATGAGTATATATATATATATATATATATATATATATATATATATATATATATATATATATATATATATATATATATATATATATATATATATATATATATATATATATATATATATATATATATATATTTGTACATACATTTTTCTGTTTTAAGGAAAATTATAATACAGAGCTTTTGAAACTCTTGAAACAGTTACGTGTAGTTTAAAAAAAATGTTGATCTGCTCGGAATCTTGACGTTACAGAAAACGAAGTTCAAGTCAACAAGTGCAATATTTGGTTATTATTATTTATTTATTTTGTTATTGTAGAATGCTTAAAATGTCTAAAAAAGTTAATCTTGTTCAAATCAAGGATACTCATAAAGAAGAAAAGTTGGAACATTTCTTACCAGATGTTCATAAGGACAAATCATTTAAACTTGCTAATAGAGATAAAGGTGGTGTTTATCATTTTTTAAATTTGGAAAACTCTCTGAAAAAATCAAATCAAGTAGAAACTAGTTCTTGTTTACCCGTAATAAACAAATGGTCATCATCTTTTATTTGTTCTTCTAATTGCACTACAGAAAAAAAACAAGATAAAATAAAACTGCCCTCTATTGATAATTTGAACAATAATTTGAACAAAAATCAAGCAAAACAACGTCACTGGAGGAAAAAATGAAGTTATTAATTTTTTTTAAATATAAATTTTTTTATAGCGTAGTTGTCTTTTATTACTATAAATTATTACAAGGTTTAAAATACAAACATTCACATGCCTGACAATAAAAATCGGCGTCGTTTTTTTTTATTGGTACTTTTTTTTTTCAAAATTAATGAGTTAAAACAACGAAGTTGGAGGAGAAGGAGCTAAGGGATTTTTCATAAAGTACGATACTATAAATTTAACTTTTAAATAAAAGTAGGAAATCATTGGTTCTCTTGCGCATAGATTTTTAAAGTAATATAGTGCTTTTGTTTAATGAATCTCTGCGGATGAGAGCAAATTATCTCGCACTTCTATTAAAGAGTTAGATTTAGCATGACGCACATTATGGATGACTCCTAAGAGGGGTAAAAATACTCTTAGTAGATTAAACTTGTTTATGAAAGCAAAGAAGCAGTCTAAAATATGACTAATAGTTACCGCGATTGTTTGTTTTTATTTTGAAGCTTCACTTTGAAAAATTATTTTAAACAATTTAACAGTTGTAAGTTAATAAAATATTCATTACGTAATAAAGCACAAAACCGAATCTAAAAGGAAAACAAATAAAAAGGAATATACCAAAGCTTATTAGATGTTTAAAAAAGATTTAAAAGGCTTTAATGTAATATATATATATATATATATATATATATATATATATATATATATATATATATATATATATATATATATATATATATATTCATTTAAATTTATATATATATAGGAGAAGTGGAGGCATAACCGCCCCCGTAACGTTTGGATTGATGTTATATGAAAATAAAACGAAATATGTCTTTTTAACAGTTTATTTCAATAACCACATTAGTAAGCTTTAAATTGCTGCTATTAGGCAAAAAATAAAAAGGTTTTTGAAAATGTTATCACACAAAAAGTACACTTAATGAAAAAAACGGTTTTGCCCCCATTGTAAGGCACAACCACACTCTCGCAAAAATTGTTAAAATTATGTTGATGTCAAAAATGGTTTTCACTTGATGAAATAACACTGATAACACATATCTTTAACACTAAAATCAAATATTGCTTAATCCTCAAAAGAAAGGTTTGGAAAAATGATGTAAATATAATATTTTTATCAAAATAAACATTATTATCAGGCACTCTTTTTGACATAAGCAAAATGAAGGAAACTGTTTTACTAACGCGTGGTATATTTTTTGCCATATTAGATAACATTTTTCAAAGGGAAAGGTTGTGCCTCCATCTGCGATTATTCCCTCACTTCCCCTATATATATATATATATATATATATATATATTTATATATATATATATATATATATATATATATATATATATATATATATATATATATATATATATATATATATATATATATATATATATATATATATATATATATATATATATATATATATATATATATATATATATATTAGTGGGCCTTATATATATATATATATATATATATATATATATATATATATATATATATATATATATTAGTGGGCCTTATATATATATATATATATATATATATATATATATATATATATATATATATATATATATATACTATATATATATATATATATATATATATATATATATATATATATATATATATATATATATATATATATATATATATATATATATATTAGTGGGCCTTATTACCCGCCCGGCGGGTAATAAGGCCCACTAATCCAAACTTAGGAAAAAAATAAATTGTGAAACTTTTTTTCGACATTAAAATATTAGAGTTATCTGGTTTTATCACTGGCAGCAAAAAAAAATCAGCATTTCTTTACATTTTCATTTTTTTAGGTGGGCCTTAATACCCATACTTACCTTATATATATATATACATGTGTGTATATATATATATAAGGTAAGTATGGGTATTAAGGTGTGTATATATATATATATATATATATATATATATATATATATATATATATCAGTGGCGGAACTACTGGACGCAGGACCCTGCGTTGCGGGGGGGCCTACCAGCTATAGGGGGCCCTCATGTAAAAAAAATTATACTCTCAATAATATTTATACTATAAAACTCTTTTCCGCAGGTATAGTGGGCCCTAAAATATAAAACTTGGATAAAAAAAATGTCATCCATCGTATTAAAATATATTGTTCAAAAATTTATTTTTGTATTGGAGTGCGTAGTTTACATTTAAACGAAAAGTTTTAACCTTTTTAAAATTGCATACGCAATTGAGAAATAAAGTACGATTATCAGCTGCGAACCGCCAGATGTTATTGTATATTTTTATACCATTATGTTGTGTTTGTGTATGAATTAGACAATTAGACTGAATTCGGTAAAAGTAATAATTTGTTGCGTATAAATTTTTTTTAAACTGTAAGAAGTTCTTCAATTTATAAGTTCTTAGTTGCATATTCAATATTTTTAAAATATAAACAATATTATTTGTTATGTCGTTGCATATCAAGGATAATGATTCTATAATCCTTGTTGCATATACAAATTAACTTTTAAATGTATGTTCTCATTTTCAATTTTATATTAAATCTTCCGTTGTATTAAGTTAACTTTTCATTTCTTATTTTATCTGAATTACTAGTCTCCAATTTATTTAATCGTGTTACGAATAATAAAGTATTGTTGCGCGAGAGTTTATTACTTCACTGATATATTTAATATAAGGTAATTAATAAATTTGTAATAATTAAAAATTTTACAACAGGTACTGAATTTATAAATTTGTAATAATTTAGATTTTGACTCATAATAATGGAAAAGAAATTAAGTAGTACAAGCGGTGCAGCAAAAAGAAGAAAGTTAAAAGAAACAACTACTTTAGCTAAATTGCCGAAGCTAACAACGTTTTTGAAACCAATCGAAAAGCGAGCGGAAACGGAAGTGGAAAGTCAAAACTCTGCAGAAGTGGTATGTACAAATCAGTCAGTAGAACATGATGATATCGAAGAAAACATTGCTACTGGTAATAAAAATGTGAACGAAGAAGATGTGAATAGGTCTCCGAGAAACCACCGAAATGAAGACCAGGAAGATTCAAACTCTGATACGAATGACGCCATTGAACAAATTAATTTAGAAAAATCAAGTGAATTATTTTCTACTGACATTGCAAATTTTCATGGTAAAATACTAACAAAAGATATTAAGAAAATAATTGTATTATCGGAATCGTGTCGGCCAGAAGGTCCTTTTATACGCGACCCCTAGCAAGAAAACCGTAGGTTTTCCAAGGAATATTTTAAAACTACTACAAAATATGGATCTATAGAAAGAATGTGGCTTTGCTATTCCCCAAAACTTGATGCCGTTTATTGCGAGCCTTGTTGGCTTTTCTCAGAAGAACGAAAAGCAAAGGATAACTGGCGTGAGCATGGTGTCAGAGATTGGCGTGGTCTTTCTAAAAAAATTAAAATTCACGAAAATAGTCAACAACATATATTTGCTTGTTGCATTTATGAAAAATGGCGACATAATGAAACAATTGATAAAATATAGAAGAACAAATACGATACCAATCAAATTTTTGGGTGCAAGTCTTAGAGCGGATAGTAAATATAACATTAGCACTTAAAAATTCTTTGGCTTTTCGTGGTCATCGTGAATCATTTGACAATGAATATAATGGTAATTTTTTAACCCAAGTTCAACTTTTAGCTAAATATGATAATGTTATGAAGCAAGTTTTGAGTATGCCAAATGGATCTATAAAATATTTAAGCCATCAAATTCAAAATGAAGTCATACATTGCCTTGCAACGCATTTAAAAGCCACTCTTACTGCTGATATTAATAGTTCACCTTTTTATTCAATTATAATGGATACAACACAAGATATTACTAAAAGAGATCAGCTCAGTCAAGTATTTAGATACGTAAAAATTATTAAAAATGAAAAAGATGAAGCCACATCAATTGAAATTAAAGAAGTTTTCTTGGGATTCACGGAAATATATAACCACACTGCTGCTGGACTACATGAAGAAATTTTAAATCTGTTAGAAAAACATCATATAAAATTAAGTAACTGCAGGGGTCAAGGTTATGATGGTGCGAACGTCATGAGTGGGATATACAATGGGGTTCAGGCCCTTTTTAAGAAAAATCAACCCAATGCTATGTATATGCATTGCGCAGCTCATAATTTAAATCTTGTTATTAACGATGCGGTTAAATGTTGTGTTGAAGTTGCTTCATTTTTTGTAATGATAGAAGATGTGTATTCATTTGTCGGAAATAGCATAAACAGGTGGGATCTACTATCCAAATATACAGGAGAATCATAAATAACATTAAAAAGGTTAAATCCAACGCGATGGGCAGGACGATATACTTCTCTTTTCGCCGTTAAAATTCACTTTCTTGATATAATGAAAGCTCTTTCCGAGATATCAATAATAAGTACAAAACGTGAAGAACGCGAAGAAGCAGTACGAATACAAAAAAATATGAGCAGTTTCGAATTTGTTTTTTTATGCGTGCTTTTATCTAAAATCCTTAATGAGGTACATATACCATCAAAATTGCTGCAAACTAAAAATTTAGATCTTACGACAGCTTCAGGTTCTCTAGAAAATGCCAGCAAAAATTTAAAACAATATAGAAAGATGATTGATTCAGCAAAACTTGAAGCGGTAGAAATAGCGACTACGTGGCAGATTCCTGCAATATTTTTTCAAAAAAGAAGAAAAATTGTGAAAAGGCATTTTGACGAATTATCTACAGATCACCGTTTTGATAGTAGTGAGGAAATTTTTCGCATCAATATTTTTATAAAAATTTTGGACGTCGTTATCAACCAATTCGACAATAGATTTAAAGGAATGCAAGAAGTGGTATAATTATTTTCCTGCATCCATATAAATAAATTAATGGTAATGAAAGAACGTGAGATCATAAGCTGTGCAGAAGCCATTCAGAGAAAATATAGTGAAGATATAACAACTGAATTCCGCTGCAAATGGTTATGGTAAAGTCAATGCTACACGATGAAATATCAAAAATATCATCTATACGTGAATTGGCTAACCTTTTAATAGTAAAATTGTCAACTATAGCTGCAAGCGTTCCACAAGTGATAACAGCATTGTTATTGTTTCTTACATTACCTGTTACTGTTGCATCAGCTGAACGTTCTTTTTCGAAACTTAAAATAATAAAAAATTATTTACGAAATATCATTGGTAAAGAACGTTTAAGCGACCTTGCAATAGTTTCTATTGAGGCAAAAGCGGCTGGAAAAATGGAAATGAAAAACATCATTACCGATTTTGCCAATATGAAATCAAGGAGGAAAGTTTTCACTATTTAAGTTCGGTTAAGTTTTAGTTTCGTTTTGAAGTTATCTTTATCTTTATTTAATTTTTTCTTTTTAAATATGATATATGAAATAAATATCTATTTAATATGTGAAGCTTTATTTTTTTTAAAAAAAACATTCTTTCGCGGGGGGGGGGGGGGGGGGGGGGGGGGGCCAAATTTTGAAGTTCCGCCACTGATATATATATATATATATATATATATATATATATATATATATATATATATATATATATATATATATTAAGGGTCTGCGTCTTAAAATAGTTTTATACTAATACCAAGATTAAACCTACACGGTCTTGAAACATTTCAAGACCTATCAAGACAATTTTGCAGTCTTGTTACATTGTAATCATTTCAAGAATACCAAGACTTGACAAGACTTTTCAAGATTGCCGATTGTGGTCTTGTATTATTATTCACTCTCTATATAACAACACTAAATTTTTTATTTTATATCACAAATGATGAAATCATAACATCAATTTGAGGTAAATGATTGTGAATTGTAACACTTTTATATAAGATTTAACTTTGCTGATAATTGTTTACATATTTGTTGGAAGTTTTCGTATTTTTTTTCTTAATTGAAGTTATTTAAATTTTCGTCTGTATTCAACCGTATCAAACAACACCAAGACAAACCGCATCAAATCCCAAGGGATAAATTAAATAATGACAAATATTCAAAAAGGTCGGCAAGAGGCGGTTAAAGCAGAACTTTTGGCGGAAATTGAAAATCTCAGATAATTGAAGCGCAACAAAAAAAATATTTAAATTTAAGGTTTAGAAATAAACAATTTAAAAACATATCCAGAAAAACCATCACTAAGTATTTTAAATCTCAAAAGTAGTATTTAAAACCCTGGTTCATAGGTTTTATCCTCTTATTTCAAATTATTGTCATTTTTTTTGTTTATTTCTTTATTCAACTGTCTCAACTTATTCCTTTCATTAATTCTATAAGTAGATCAATTTTTTCTGTTATCGTTTATTTTATTGGACCATTCAACCATAAAAAGTACCGGGAAGCACGTTTAATTTTTCAAAAACTACCACTTATATATATATTTTATATATTATAAAAAGCATATATATTATAAAAATATATATATATATATTATAAAAATATATACACTGCCGCTCACGGAAGTTAAAGCAGTGGAGATTTTTTCGAAAAAGCAAAATTAATATATAATTACGTTATAGAATTTTTAATTTATATTAATAAAAATTATATTTTTTATACATTTTCAATATAAAATATATTATTAGTCAGTTTTATGTAATAAAAATGTACAAAAATCATTATAATAATTAAATTTTTTTTTCGTCAAAAAGACCACCCTTTGATTTAATAACTGCTTTAACTATTCTCGGCATTCTTTCAATTAATTTTCTAATCGTTTCTTTTTGAATATTATTCCATTCCTGTTCTATAATGTTCCATAAATGAGATTTTGATGTTGGACATACAGTTCTAATTTTTCTATCCAGCTCATCCCATAGTAACTCAATGGGGTTGAGGTCTGGGCTTTGGGGAGGCCAGGTCTTTACACGTAATATATTTTCAGCTTTTTTTGATTCTAAATAATTTCTACATAATAATGCAGTATGTTTAGGGTCATTATCATGCATCAGAATAAAATTATCTCCGATTAATCGAAGTCCCGAAGGGATCGCACTTATTTCCAGGATATCTCTATAATGTTCTGCTCTCATTATACCATCGATTTTATGCAAATATCCCACTCCATCCGAAGATAAACAACCCCAAACTATTACAGAGCCTTCACCATGTTTTACTGTTGGAACCAGACATTGAGTTAGCATTTTTTCTTCAGCAGATCTTCTAACGTAAACTCTTCGCTTATTTCCGAAAACTTCAAATTTTGACTCATCGGTCCAGAGTACTTGTTTCCATTCATCCATCGTCCAATTTTTGTGGAGCTGTGCCCAATGGAATCTCTTCTGTCGATTAACTTTTCGTAGATATGGTTTTTGGATAGCAACACGACCATGCAAATTAGTTTTTTGCAATCTTCGTTTGATTGTACTGACAGAAACTTTTTTTTCTCGATCACAGTTGAAAATAGCTGTTATTTGTGGAGCAGTTAACATTCGATTACGCTTACTGATGATTTTTATACGTCGGTCATCAGTTTTTGTTGTTATGCGAGAAGGACCTGGACGATTTCTGTCTTCCAAACTTCCAGATTCTCGATTTCGACGAATCGTATAGCTAACTGTTGATTTACTCAGGTTTAATTTTTCAGCTATTTTTCTAACTGTATAGCCTTCTTGAAGCAAAGCGAGTATTGCTGTCCTTTTTTCAACACTTATTGGCTTACCTTTAGGCATATTTTTTTCAATATTTTGAATTTACACTAAAAAAATAATTTTTAATTTTACCTTAGAACTTCTGTACTTGAAATTTTTAAAGCACTAACACAAAATACACAAAATATCTGCAAAAACACAGTAAACAATAGAAATACTTGTTAAATGACAAACTTAAAAGATTTGAGTTGATAATGTAAAATACAGGTTTATACGTGACCTTTAATATGTTTCTGCGTTCTCTATTTATTTATTTAAAATGATAAGACTTGTGAGTACAATTTATGTTATTTTAAATGTTAGTTATTTTAATATATTTACATTAAAATAACTTAATTTAGAATTTTTTTGATACAAATTTTATTTAACTTGATTTATTTTTATATAAACATAAATTTCACTAATATAAGTAAATAATTTTGTAACGTAACTACATTTTAATATTGTTCTTTTGAAAAAATATTTTTTGTCCTAACTTCCGTGAGCGGCAGTGTATATGTTATAAATATATATATATATTATAAAAATATATATATGTATTATAAAAAGCAAAGGTCCTATAACTGAACCTTGTGGTACCCCATAACAAATTAATTCCCGTTCTGATTTAAATACACCTAAAACAACTCTCTGTTTTCAATTTGCTAAAAAAGCTTTACACTAGCTTACACATTTTAGTTTCAAGAGCAGCCTGGAATGCGGAACTGAATCAAATGCCTTGGAAAAATCCAAAAAGGCAACATCAACAAGTTTTTCATCATTTATTGCTTCTGTTATTATATTTAAAGTCTCAAGAAGATTGTCACGCTTGATTTTTTAACTTAACAAATCTGTGTTATTCTGGTTTCATTAATTTATTTTTAGCTAAATGATTCATTATTGTGCCCTTAACAATACGTTCCATTACCTTACAAACGACATAGACTAATGAAATCGGACGGTAGATACCTGCATGCAACCTATCCCCGTTTTTATAAGTTGTTATAACATTTGCTTTAACCAGCTTGTTGGTAATCTTCTACAAGTAAACATTGAATGAATTTTATCTTTACCAGAAGACTTGTGAAAACTTCAATTTAATAATCGTTTTTTTTTTATATCTTTCTCATTAATCCATGGGGTTGGAAAATATTTTTCTGTTATACTTTTACATGTATTTGGCATATTAGTAATCCTTTCTATAATAGATACGGAATTAAAAAATTTATTTTATTGTTTAGCAATAACTTAACTGTCAGTTGATGTTTCGTTATTTTCAATTGAAATTGCTTTTATATGGTCTATAGATTTATGGTTTATAGATATATCGTCTATAGATTTATGGTCTATAGATTTAGTTCACTACTAATATAAACGTAAACTTCTTTTAAATTATTTTTCGATTCTGTTGCAATTTATATATATATATATATATATATATATATATATATATATATATATATATATATATATATATATATATATATATATATATATATATATATATATATATTTATATATATATATATATATATATATATATTTATTTATTTATTTATTGTAATATTTACAAGATTTTTGACTAACTTATTTTTTAAGTTATATTCTTCTTTTTGATCTAATATTTTGAAATCAGATAAACCTTTCATAACACTGATCAACATCAATTCAGTAAACTCGTGACTCCAGTTAAGTCTGTTTAGATATTTTGAAGTTCATCATAATTTCCTTTTATGTATACTCGTAGTCTTTTATAGTAACTTTTACATTTTTTCAATAGTGTGCTTGATAATTTAAATTAAAACTTAAAACATGATGACCTCTTTTTACCAATGCTTTTATTAACTCGTCGTCTCTGTTTGTTTGTTTGTTTGTCTGTGAGCATTAAATCTTGTAATCAATTTTTGAGTCACTTCCTGATTTTCTTCAAATTTTGCATACTCTTGCTTGATGTCAATATAATGTGCAATAATTAGCTTTGTGATAATCCAATTAATTTGGTAAATTTTAATTAAGTTTATTTTTATATGGAAAAATAGTAATTTTTAAAATAAGTATACTGATTGTTTACCTACTTATCCTCAAGTTTAGCATATTTGGATAAGGCGTTGACTTCTAAATGGAATACATGTGGTTCGTGTTTCGCATCTTCCTGAATTCTTTTGGTTTTTTTTACACACGCATACAGCCGAATTTTAATAAAATAAAACAGTAATATCAGAATAAAATTGATTGCAAAATTTGTTTTTTAATAATATATAAAAGCATTGGGTTTTAAATATTAGTTTTTAAATTTACTTGTTATTTTTCTCAAGGGATCCATATGTACCAAGCTAAATATACAAAAAGAAGAGGCTGAAAAACACTGAATCTAATATATTTGTTACTTTTGTATCGTTTAGTTGAAATATTGGTTTTGTTACATGTTGTATAAGATGGCGTTTTTAAAAGATCTTTTTTCAAAAAGAAATCTTTGATGGACCTGCACATTGATTACACATTTAAAATTTTTCCATTAATAATGTAGAAAAAACACTGCTTAACAATGAAAAACCTCTTCTCTGCCAATTACCAAGCATATGACAGAGCATTATCAATAACTTCACCATTAGCAGTATTTTTATGCAATTTTGCTATTGCATCAAGCATAGTATCTTCAGCAACGCCTTGTGAGTCAACACCTATTTTCAAAGCAAGTTTATCATATTTATTAAACATCATTGGTATAGTTATAACATATTCAAAAACAAGACAGTTTAAAATGACCAGTCGCGTATAATGCATTAACAAAAATGTTTTGATAATAAATTTTCAACAAAGCGGATTCGTTTTCCAAATACACACGATCATCTACAAAAACATAAAAATTGTAATTACAACATTAAAAAAGAATTTAAAGAGACTTTTTTAATTTCTGAAAAAATAAATTCAAAAATTATAAAGGTGATTAAAAACTTTGAAGTCAGAATTCAAAACTATGAAAGTTATAGCTGACCGAACCCGTAAACATGCGGATTTTATTAAGTCTATTCCAAACCGACCTTTTCTATCTTTTTCTTTATATATATATATATATATATATATATATATATATATATATATATATATATATATATATATATATATATATATATATATCCTAGCTTTCCAGACCAGTAAAATACGGGTCTTCATCATCTGAAGTATTATACAATATTAGTATTTTTTTTTAATTATTTGTCTTTTTCACAAAAATTAAAACTTACTGATTCCCACACATGGCAAACATTAGCATTATCTTTTTTTCGATTCACACTAAATTATGAGTGTTTGGATTAGAGACACGCAAGACATGAATATTAAAATTTTATTGATATTATATAAACAGTTTAGAGCATATGGATGAAATTAACACTAATGTAAAAGCTCTGATATTATCGAGAAACCAATTTTTATAATTTTATTCTTTCACTTAAAAACTCTTTCGTTATCAAATAAAATTAGCAAAAATAATTCCGATACATAAAATCGGTGATGACTCAATAAAATTAAACTACGGACCATACTTTACTGCTTTTCCAAAATACTTTAGCGTATTATGTAAAACAGACTTTACAATTATCTTAAAAAAATAACATTCTTTATCATAAACAGTTTGGTTTTCGAAATAATCATTCTACAGAACATGCAATAATTAATCTAGTCAACCAAATTTTGAATGGTTATAAAAACAATAGATATACATTCAGAGTTTTCCTAGATCTGTCCAAGGCATTGGATACTGTCAACCACAAGACATGGTTGATTTAACAAGTACATGATTTGAAACAATAAGTTGCAGTGTTCCACAAGGATCAATATTTGGACCTTTGCTGTTCTTAATTAAAGTTTAAAAAAGTGCTGCTTCAAGGCGGTGAGGCGTGCGCTATTTTAAACCTTGACTCTATAGTCAAGGTATAAACCTTGCAAAAAATGTATACTATTCGTTTATACATAACCATATTAACTATTGTATTATTGCTTGAGAAAGTAATTATTCATCTTATCTAAAAAAATATTTATACTAAACAAAAGCAAGCAAGTCAATTAGTTTTGGGCGTAAATTGGTACATTAGTGCCTATCCGTTACTCAGAGAAACTAATGCTCTCAATATTTATGTTACTCAGAGAAATTAATGCTCTCAATGTTTATGTTACCCAGAGAAACTAATGCTCTCTATGTTTATGTTACCCAGAGAAACTAATGCTCTCGGTGTTTATGTTACTCAAAGAAACTAATGCTCTCAATCTTTATGAGCTGAATATCAACCATAACTTGTTATTTATGTTTAAATAACAAAATGAAATAATTTCAAAACATTTTTAATCTTAAGACGCTAAATAAGTACTACATTCCACTAAAATCTGACTTCTCAATCACATGTCGGAGAACACGCTAGTAAAACTCGATTTTTGACGAAAATACGAAAAACATAAGATCTATTGATATATTTACAAAACAATTAAAAAAACATACTAAATTAAGGCAATACATACATTCTTTTTTTTTTTTTTTTAATTTTTTGACTATTCAAAACAGTATTATATGATATGCTTTTATTGTTGTATTTGTTTGTTTGTTTTGAAAAAATAAATGAATTTAAATCTTCTAAATGTTCTTAATTTTTCTAAATACTTTTTTAATTTTTAAAAAAATATTTTATTACGTATTTAAGTTGTGAAAGCTTTATTAGTTTCAGTTTGTTTTATAAATTTTAAACACTTGTATAAGATTAGAAACTTTTATTTATATATTTTTTATTTTACAAAAGGGCGTGAAGATAAAACGTGCTGTTTTCTACTTGTCCCAGTCAGATTGTAAAAATATATATATACATTTGATAACTGTAACATTGACAACATTGTAAAATTTGTGCATATTGACGAAATAAAAGTCATTAAAAACAAAAAAATAAATAAATTAAAATATTGAAAAGATGGATTGTTAAGAGTTGCATTGATTGTTTACTTACATTACTACTAATATTATCATTAAAACTATACTGTTTAGTACAGTAAGGAAGAGTGGGGAGAAGTGGGACATCCCAAATATTCTTATTAGGAGAGGTCACTAACCAATGCTATCAAATGCAAACAATGAGATTTCTTCCCCTCTATCTAGCAAATATCGCTTTTTCTCCCCGCGTGTGGTAAAAACTACGTTTTTGAAAAGTACCAAAAAACAATTTGTGAGGGGTGAAGTGGGACAAACAAAATTAATTGATCTCCCATTTCTCCCGTATCACTTTTGTATATTGTGGAAATCTCTAGAGTGTTTCGGTGAAAATTAGTTGGTTTGCAATTTTAATAGTTTTTAATGAATAACTTTTGTTAATATGTTGTTAATTATTTGATTGTCCCATTTCTCCCTATACTTATCCCACTTTACCCCAATGGCAAGGTTCCTCTAAAATCAAAAATGTATATACTTTATTATCAATGTTTGAAATGATGCTTCATTTGTTAAAACTTGTTTGGTGAAGTATATTATGTAAAAATATTATTGCAGAAATATTTTTTGATGTCCCACTTCTCCCCACTCTCTCTCTCTCTTTCTCTCTCTCTCTCTCTCTCTCTCTCTCTCTCTCTCTCTCTCTTATGCAGAATCGATGAAAAGTAAGCATTTATTTAAGCCATTATTTACATGCAACAAAACCATGTTGGTATTTTGTTATCATAGTTGACAAAAATCTGCATATACACTATCGTAAAAAAGTTATAATTAGAAAAAAAAAAGTACTTTTAGGTGCAAACAGAAATGCTTATTGGGAATTGTGAAGGGCCACAACATAATTTTGATTGAAACAAAACGCGCAAATAAGAAGACAATATCAAAATATGGCTTTAACATTCCGAGTTAGGCAAAATGGATTAAAAATAAATTAATTTAAATCTTAAATATTAAATATGTAAACGCCAGATTAAATATTGATGACTAAGACATTTAAAAATTTTGCATTTTATGTTTTCTCTATTGAACTAAATATGAAGTTATAGTCTTTGTTATTTACATGGAAATTTTCACTGATACTTTTCATTATTTTTAGCATGAAAATGTTACTTGTGGTTATTATTTTTTTTCTTTGTTTGTTAAAGTACCAAAACTGGTACCGAATTTTTTGAATAGAACCGAATACAAAAAATTAACTAACTTGAAACTCTATAAAATGTAGTTCTTTTTATATCACAAAAAATCCCATTTAACATTCTTCAGAATATAAACTAATTATAACAAGGATATAAACTGAATCATAAAAAGTCATAAGAACTCCTTTTTTATATTTTAAGTTCTCAATAATATAAACTTAATGTAACAAGAATTAATAATTTAAAAAAAATATGTAGCAATATTTGGGCAATTGGTTAATAAGACTTCTTTAATTTAAAGTGCAATTATCTGGGATGCACTTCTTTAGCAAATTACAACACGTTTTAAGATCATCGAATTTTCGAACTTTAATAATACAATTCTTCCAATCTTTGAGACACTATTAATATAAGTATAAATATATATATATATATATATATATATATATATATATATATATATATATATATATATATATATATATATATATATATATATATATATATATATATATATAACAGATTAAATATATTAAGAATTATATATAATTATAAATATTTTAAGAATTACTTTTTCAGCAGAGCAAACATTGTTTAAACAATCACCAAGTTTGATTACGCAGACAATATTTTGAAGCCAATTTGAAGAACTTGAGGCTTCACATTTATAATATGAGCTCATACACTATAAAAAACCATCAACATACATGACACATTCATTATCAATGTTCATAATAATATAGGAAGCCTATGAGTGCTAAAAAGATTTAATAAATTTATGCATCTATAGGCCAATAGTTCCTTGTGATAATTATTAACTTGTATATATTGACCAGTTCAACATAGTATGATGTTGACCACGTGAATATACAAGCTAACAATTGTCACAAAAAATTATTTGCCTATGGAATCATAAATTTTTCGTTTAACAACAGTGATAAATTTATATCTAACTAGCCTTCAGGTTAAAAAAGGAAAGTTTTTGTTTAACATAAATTGACAGTTGTGAATCTTTTGTATAATGCTTTATTTTTATTTATTTTACCATATTATGAATAAAAAACAAAGAAGCAGCTGCTATATTAAAACTGTAATCATAGATCAAAGACGTTTTATTTTTGTTGGTATATCATTTCAATAAGGGGTCATCCATAAAGTGCGCACGCTTTTATTTCAATCTTTTCCCCCTCCTTCCGCATTTTGCTGTACACTTTTTTGAATACCCTCCACCTCTCTAAAAGTACCTACGTTTTTAACCTACCTACCCAACATTTTATGATATTTTTTTATAATTGACCACCTCTTCCCCATTTCATGTACGTCATTTGCAGACCCCCACTTCCCCATCCGAGCGTATGTACTTAATGGACAATGGCAAGAGATCCAGAGTTTTAAGCGAGCTCCGGGCATATTTCGCGCCATCTGTAAGGAAGGAAGCCTGAACTTCCTTGTCAAACGCTTTTCCGCGGTGCTCTGTTAGGTCTTATTGGAATACCTAAAAGATAAAACAAAAAATCAAAGGAGACCTCAAAACGGTTTGATACAAAACCAAACAAAATACTAAAAAACTGTTTCGATAAATTAAAAACAAGATTTTTTTATTCTTTAAAACAGTAACTATTGTTTTGTATCGTGCCAAACCAAACCTCTAAGAGGATACGAGAAGACGCAGATTCTTAGTATATATAATATAAATTGTAGTACAATGTACAAATTACAAAATTTAGTGAATTTTTAGAACAAATTTATTTCTAGAAAAAATTTATCGAAAATTTTTAGAATAAGTTTATCAAATATATATATTTTTTAGATCAAATTTATCAAAAATATAAATATATTTCAATAATATTTTTATATCATTTATAACATAAATTATAAAGTAAAATTTATTGTTCAACCTACATTGTTAGCAGAAGACAGTTGTGTTGTTATTGGTTTTATTGTTCCTTTTGTTACTTTGACAGCTAAAAGTTAACTTTAATCTTAACACATGTATGCTTAAATTTACTTTTTTTTATATATAGAGTAAAATAATATTAATATAATAATAACAATAATGATAAACCTGTTACAGAAGCAATGGAACAAACAATTACAAGAAAACTTGTAAACTTCATTATTCTTTGAACTTTTCAAACAAAATGAACCAAATTTTTTTTATGTATTTGTAAATTTTAATTTAATTACTAGTTTAGTTGAACACGCTACCGTATTCAGTACAGTTTAAATTGATTTATACAATGTTATACTATTTATACAATGTTAACAGCTATCGTAAATAAGTAGTGCTGACGTAGTGAATTAATTTGGTAAGTGTATAGAATTTAGAATATAACGGATATATTTAATTAGATGATTAAAGATGAGTAAAAAAGTGGTTTATGTTGTAAAGTTCTAATACGTATGGTTACCTAATAACGCACAGTAATACGTAATTAGATATTTAAAAAACATGACCAATAAAAAGAAAAAAATAAAGGATTATTATGGTTCAAACTCTTTGCTGTTTTTGTCGAATTGCCCATCTTTGAAGGATTTTCCCAGCATCAGTAAACAAAGTACCTCTTTTCACCAATAGAAAAAGTTTCTAAACGAATGGTTTTCTAAAATGTTTATAATTAGCTTTAAATTATATTAATCTAAAATTTACTATACAAATTGAATGAAAAAAGTGGTGCTCATTCCATCAGGGGCTCAGCGGTGCCCATTCCACCTGGAGTCACAACAATCTCTAAAACTTAAAAATTGTCTTTTGTTAATCAATATAAATTCTATTATTACAAGAAAAAGTTTTAAATTATAAAATAACACTCATGAACATAAGCAACTAAAAATAAAATAAAAAGGAGAAAAAAAATAAATCATTTTTTAGTACTTTTTACATCTGTTTTTTACCTCTATCTTTTACCTTTTTTGAGCAATTTTTATTATTTAGATACTTATGCTTTCAATTTTACCAAACAGTTTTTGATTGTGTTTAAAATTATATTTTTATCAACTGGATATCGGCTGGCCACTGTGCAAGAACATTAGTTACATTTTCTTGGAGTTATGTCTTGACATTTTTTGTCTAATGGCAAGTTGTGTGGGTTAAAATATTGAATTTTATAACTTGAAACCAATTAGACACTATGTTATTCAAAATTTTCAAATAGTTCGTAAAATTGTACTTATTGTAAAATGTGTAATTGTAAAGTATTATAAATAAAACAACAGTTCTAAGCCGCCACTTGGCCCTAAAATGACGTCTTTTGAATGTTTAAAAGACGTCTTTTTAGGACCAAATACCTGCTGGGTTGACAGTGATTGACCCGTAAACATTAATTTTGTGTCATGCAAACTACTTAACTTGCAATTCATCCAAAATTATGATACGTCACCACATTTTAACATTTCAATCCTTGTGTTCTTGGCACAATTTGAGGCGTCCTTAAACATTTTTATAAGAATAGCGAGGCTTTAACGCAGCAGAGTACAATCGATTAGCAAGACGTCTTAGAACTGTGCAGGCACTAACAATCACACTAAGAGGCAATTGAGTAATAACTTGCGAGGGGAAATCTGCATGTCCTTCACAGGCAAACGGTGTATGATGTTTTTGGTTTTTAAAATAGTAATTCTTGGTTCTCCACATGATTTTTCTAATATTATGCTACCTGTTGACTCAATATGCTAAATGGTATCATAAACAGTTATCTTAAACAATACTTTAAATATTTTGTTTAAAGTTTCCAAGAAGACCTGACGGTCTTGTCACCAAGCACTACGAAAGAGCATTTAGATAGGAAGTTTATGCTTCCCTCCTTTTCGGTGAAAGTATAAAATGATATTATATTTTTAGTGTTTAGCGGTTTAGATAATTGTTTTCTGAGATCTCAAAATCTTACAGATATTATGGTACTTAATCAAGTGTTTTTAAAATATTTTAATTTGCCTTAAAACATTTTGTTTTCAAAAATAAAAACAATCTAAAAATATTGCTATTTCAGTCCGTATTATAATTTTTAAAACATTTTTATTTCCCTGCAGCTGAGGAGGCCGCAACCAGTCAACAGAGCTACTTTTTTTAAAAATACACATTAGGCTGGGTGAATAAAAAAAAGCAATTGCTTTTACTCAGTTATTGGTCAGCTTAACGTGAATAAACCCTTCAACAATTTTGATTAAAATTTTATTCACGTAAAGCTGAATAGTTATTGGAGTAAATTGCTTAACCTTACGTGGATAAAAATTTGAGCAATTTTGCTAAAATTTTTATTCGTGTAAATACGCTGAGTAAAAGCAATTCCTTTTTTTTTATTCATCCGGCCTATTATTTTTACAATACTCGTATTTCTTAAACCCAAATCTGAAGAAACAGGATATATAAGCCTGCCTGGCGAAAAGATCAAAAACATTATTATGTCTGTTAAACAACTTGGTTTTTTTTTTTTTTTTTTTTTTTTGCAGATTCACGCAGACCCTGAACCGTTAATAAAATAAGTAAAGTATGCTAGTCTTATAATATCCAGACCTTAGCAAAATTTTGGTCAACTTACTTTTATGATGCTTTCATAACCAAGAAAGTTGCAACTAAAATGTAAACCAAATAATTAAAAAAAATTAAGAAACAACAATCTCTTAAATTGGTTAAAAACAAGATCGGTCAAAATTGAAAACGTCATAAATGGGTCGAAAAAAATTTAGGCCTCAGTACGACTTTTGAAATCTGTTTCCAATTTTGTTTCCAATATTAGAAGATTTAGGTGTTTGTTGATCTATCTATGTGACAAGATTTATTCGTACGTCGTAATAAAATAAGTTAGTTAAAAAATTCTTTTCAATAAAAGATAAGTAAAGAATAAAACGAATATACAAGTACATAGTAATATCAAAAGAACGCCAAGACTCACAGAAGACCAAGAACGTCTTGTCATTAAGAACCACTCATAAAATATTCTAAAAAAACCATCATCACAAAAGTAAATCTCATAAAAATATAGACTTGAAAATTAGAAATTAAATTTAATATTATACTAAGACTATTAAATGAAAAAAAAAAATATGTTTATATATAAGTAATACATGTTTGCTAACCCAACATACTAACAATATTTGTTCCTTACTATAGATTAAATTATAGCAGGCTCTATATTAAAATCGCTAGTACAAGACGTACTAAAAACCAAAAATATTCATTACATATATATATATTTCTTTTAAAAATATATATTACATATATATATATATATATATATATATATATATATATATATATATATATATATATATATATATGCTCGAAATTAACAACTGAAATAAAAAAAAAACAATTTAAAAACCCATAAATGACAAATAATTTAATAAAATTATCAAAAAGACAAACATTGCAAGTCCAAAAAAGACCAAAACAGAGTGCAAAACTAATTAACAAATTTTTCGTCCAAAAAACTAATTCAAAAGTTTTTCGAAAAGCTTAAAACAAGCTAAAGTAATTTACTATTTTAAACAGCTAAATTAATATAATTTTGATGGAAAACTTGTTAAAAACTAACTGAAAAAGAGAAAAAAAGGTTTTCTTGCTTTGAAAAAAAACTTTTGAAAACAAAGTTATATTAAGTGAAACAAAAATAGGTGGAACCCAACTGCAAAACGCCACAGAAATAAAAACTTAGAGCTAATTCCATTTCCACATTCTATATACTGAAATTAATCGTATATATAAATATTAGATCAATTAAAAGTTTTGTTATTCTAAAAAAAACAAAGAAAATATTTATTTCTGTTGATGCGCAACTATGAGAAATTCAGTTTTACGTCGTTTTCTCAAAATCAACTCGGATTTCCTCATATTTTAATTAGGGCCAATTAGTGTGTTTAATAAAAACTTTGGAGAAAAACCCACAACTCGTATATGCAATAAAAAAATACATGAGTTATACAAAGCACTCAATCAATCAATCAATCATATATATTCTGAAAATAAATTTTCACGGCTATTTACAAATAGTATTGAAATACTAATCTCAAGTAAATACCTTAAAAAATAGTTTATTTATATACAATTAATCTTAGTAATAATAATAATAATAACAACAATAACAATAATAATAATAGTAATATATTTAATAATAATAACAATAATAACAAAAATAATAATAATAATGATAACAATATTAATATTAGTAGTAATAGTTAAAAGTAGTTAATAATAGTAATGTAAATATTTATAGAAATAACAATAAGCAATAGTAATGACAACAAAATATATAATAAAAATTAAAAAAAAAAAAAATACTAAAGACAACAAAAATTGATAATAGAAATTATAAACACTAACTATATTTCTTTAATAAAAAGTAGAATAATCTAGTTTTAAAGGTTGAGAATGAATTGAGAGCTTTTAGTTCATAAGGAAGGTTGTTCCAAGTTTTAATGCTTTGATACTTTATAGATTTATGTCCGTATTTATGAGAGCAATGTTTAGAGACAGACAGGTTTAAATTACTATTGGAACGAAGGTGATAACGAGAGTTGGCACTTTTGGAAAAGAAATTGATGAAAGTTAAAGGTAGGTTATTGTGTTGGTGGTTCCAGACAAATTGGCAGTTTGAAAATTGAATATAGTCACATAGTTTTAATACTTTAGAAGTTAGATAGAGCACATTAGAATTAAATTTAATATTCTGAAAATAAATAATTTTTAAAGCCTTGTTTTGGAGGTGGGATAACCTAATAAGAGCTTGTTGATGGGACTGCCCCCAAATTTGGCATGCATATATAAGATGTGAGCCGAAAATAGCATGGTATATGTTCAAAAGTGTTTCAAGATTAACATAATGGCGAACTTTGGCCAACATACCATTAGATCTACTTAGTTTCATTGCTAAGTCTTCACAGTGGGATAAAAAGGAAAGATTTGAATTAATTTTTAAACCAAGATATTTAATTGAGTTAACAGGTTCAATTTTTTTGCTACTTAATCTAAAGTTCATATGTTTATAGATTTTTGTTTTATTTGATTTAAAGATAATAAGTTCAGTTTTGTTAGAGTTTAGAAAAAGTTTGTTGGAGCGAAGCCACTGAACTAGATTGGCAAGATCATGGTTAATGTGTTTGTTAATTTTTTTTAAGGATTTATTAATTAGCATTAGGTTAGTGTCATCAGCAAAGTGGTAAACAGTAGCAAACTTAATGGACGTATGAAGATCATTAATATAAAGAAGGAAAAGCAGTGGTCCCAATACTGAACCCTGTGGAACACCATTAGAACATTTTACAAGGGTAGATTTTGAGTCATTAATAGCAACAAATTGTGTTCTATTGTTTAAGTACGAAATAAACCATTTAAGGGGTACGCCTCTGATCCCATAATATTCTAATTTTTTTAACAAAATTGAATGATCTACTGTATCGAACGCTTTCTGTAAATCGACAAATACACCGCATGCAAAATATTTCTCGGTGAACTTAAACGTAACAGGCCATGTAGCTTGTTACGTTTAAGTTCATCGAGTGATGAATACGTTTAAGTTCACAACATGATGACATTACCAGTAATGTTACTATTTATAGATATTGCAATTAAATATTTTTTTTATTTAGTCTTCATTTGAAAATAGCATATTTCCTAGAAAAAATCAGCTAAAGATTCATCCAGATTTAAAAAAAGTTATTTGTTATATTTTTCTATCTACCATCCTATATCCCAGTGAAAAAGCGCACATGGGATACGCGTGGATTTTTTCCACATGTAACCCATGTGGGGATTATTATTTTGTCCCATGTGGGTTTCATATGGTAAATCCCACATGGATTCCATATGGTAAATCCCATATGGGATACGCGTGGGTTTTTACCATATGTAACCCATATGGGGATTATTATTTTGTCCCATGTGGGTTTCATATGGTAAATCCCACATGGGTTTTATGTGGTAAATCCTACATGGGATATAGGTGGAAAATACTACATGTTATAGATCTTAAATGCCACATATATTATTCCAAATGGTATAAAAGTAGTCAATACAAGACAAATGAAAGTCCGAATGCTTCTATGATAATTTTTAAAATTCTTTTAATTTAAAAATTACTTAAATAGTAATTTAAAATTAATCATCGAAGCTTTCAGAGAGGCTTAACTTAATCTGGTATTTGCTACTTTATCCCATTTGGTATTCAAAACGTGTAGCATTTTTGATCTTTTACATGTGATGTTTTCCACCTATAACCTATGTGGGATTTACCTTAAACTATTATAACGAAATTTTATAAAATTAAAAAACGTGTTGCAAAATGAATTTATTTAAAAATAAATGCTATTAATCAATACATCCAAAACGAATATTAAAAATATTATTTTTTCTTTTGCGATTTACACGCCGTTTTTTGTCAATTGAATTAATTAAATCGCTTCGGCTTGTATAATACCAAGGTTTTTAGTATCTTCTAACTTTCTTCAAACATTTTCTAAAAAAAAAAAAAATAACTACAAATATATATATAAATATAAATATATAAATAAATAAATATATATATATATATATATATATATATATATATATATATATATATATATATATATATATATATATATATATATATATATATATATATATATATATATATATATATATATATATATATATATATATATATATATAGAAAGAGAGAGATATAGAGAGAGAGATATAGATAGAGAGAGATAGAGAGAGAGAGAGAGAGAGAGAGAGAGAGAAAGAGAGCAATTTTAATAAGGAACCTTATTAGTCGAGCAATTTTAATTATTAGCCAGTTTGAAGTCATTAATGACTACAATATTTCACAAATAATTATTTCCTAATTTATTACTTACAATGACTAACATATTATGCGTAATTGAACACATATTATGCGTAATGAGCTTGAACCCATAAGGAGAATCCTGAAAAAAAGTGATCAATAAGGATAAGTAGTTAAACAAAAAAACAAAAACAAAAAATGTAAAAACCTACTTTTTCAATGATGTAGACTTCTATAATAACAGGCCTTGACATCGCGCAAAATGCCGTAAAAACTGAAGGCCGATTAAACTTTCACTTTTACTTATATTGATATATTTTAATATTAGGTAGGGTGTAATGGCAGTCTATGTTTTCTAATAATAATCTCTAGTAAAAACGGAAATATAAAAAGAAAACCAAAAAATTGTTAAAAGATAATCATGCTTTTCGTATTTCAAATTTCATTAAGAATATTTATGTAATATTAAATATCAATAACAAGCAGAACCATAACAAAGTATATATCTATATATTAGAAAGATAACTGTATTTTTAATATTTTTTTGCTAAAAATGGTAACAATAAAAATCACCAACAATAAAAAACACCAACAAAAGTCGATTCAAGCAAAAAAAAAGTTTTATCAATATATCTCAACAGGGTTAAAGTCCTTATACTTGGCAACTTGTAGTCAATACACAAACAATCATATAAACTTCGTCGCATAGCAAAATACTCATATGCTCTACATATAATATCTGAAGTATATAAAACTTCACCAACATTAACTTTTCTCATAGCATTTAGGTGTTCGAATAGAATATTTGACAGAAGCGAACTTTCTTTATTTTTTAAAAACCTAACTGCTTCAAATAAAGCTGATTTTGTTTTTATTAACTTTAATTTGTTTACAGCTAAATATGAAATATTACAAGTTGTGCCATTATGGTTAGCTACAAATAAATAATCATTGAAAATTACTAAAATAAATAATGGAACACCAAGTTTGTACATTTTTGATTGTATGTGCAAACTTTTTTTATTAAGCTGGAAAACAATAACATTGTTATTATCACTTAACAAAGATTGAATATCGTCAAATATAAGTTCATCCCCTTTAAGAAAATCATTTAACTCATCTGGTAAAATGCTTCGAAAACCGATTGAAGTTACATTTTTTTTAACTTTACTTGCTGGTGTGGCTAAACAACTAGGCGGAATATTTTTAAAAACAGATGGTGGGTTTAAAGGTCGTTGCTTTCCATATTTGCTTTCAAAAGGTGCTTCATTTGGCCAATGCAGTTGACATACTGCTGTATAGTCTGTAACAATAAAACCAGTTCTTGGGATAGCTTCACTACATCTTTTTCTCTCCTCTAGATTCTTCAGGAATTTATAAATTGATATTTTTGTCGTATTTGAGTATTGATATTTTTGTTATAGTTGTAATTGATATTGTAGTTGTAGTTGTATAAATTGATATTTTTGTTGTAGTTGAGATAGTTCGACTTGCAAAGAGATACACAGCATTTTAAAGGCATTTTTAAGGCATTTTAATTATAAAAAAAACTTATCGTTAGTTTGACAATATTATTATAACCTTACAATGTTAACGCCTTGAACCTTACAACGTTATTGCCTTGATGTTGGGCTATCTAATTTATAAACCAATCACATTTTAAAGATTTATTAAAAAAGCGCAAACACAAACTTTCGTCTAATGTTAAAAGATGAAAATGTAAACAAAGTATTAGGAATTGGCCTTCAGTTTAACAACTTTGTTGCGCGATGTCAAGGCCTTTTATTATAGAAGGCCGCGGTCACACATAATATAATATTCTGAAACTAATAAACAAACATCTAAATTTCTATAAGCAAATTTATTCTTTGATCATTGCCTTCATATCCTATCTTATTTTCATATCATAATCTATTATGGAATTATTTATATAACATATCACAACAATATTATTAAATTTGTGATGTTCTAATATCATATGAACATTCTCTAACATGTTCATATGATATTTGAATATAGTTCTTGAGTATATTATCTGCAAACAATTGACTGATGCAAGTTCTAATGTTGTCAAAAACCAAGCATGCATGCATGGGACACTGCAGTGTCCCACAAAGAAATGCAGGTTTGAAAGTCAAATTGTGTTTTATTAAAAAAAAAAATTAAAATAGGGGGGAGATAGGGAGGTTTCTGAAACTTTTTTTAGGCTCCAAAACTTTTAACTTAATATATAATAAGGTTCATAAAACTTAAGGGACTTACGAAGTACATTGAGGAACAAAAACAGGATATTTACAGAAACTTTTAAATTTTTAATCTGGAGTACCACAGTGTAATTGGGAATAAAGTCTCTGGGTCCAGTATTCAAAGTAATACGATCTAAAGTAATATATAAATTAAATAAAATGCTTTAAAATGCATGCAGTTATACATATAACTCCTGATAGTTAACTATATGTATAACTAGTTATACATAAAATTTATTATATAAACTTATTTTTTAAGGTTATGCTTGAACAAATTAGAACCAATTAATTTAAATTCAAGATTTAGTTCAAGTTCAAGTTATTTGTTCATTGTTTTTTCACTATTTTATATTTATTTGTTCAAAATTGTTAACTAGTACTAATTCTTACTACAGTAAGAACATTTATCATTGTTGAACGTGATTTTATTAGTAACTTAATTTTACTATCAACATATTTTGACAACACTCTTTACATTTTAAATGATGACAGCTTTACTTTTCTATTGATGTTAAATTTATTAAGTTTCAATAACTCAGATTGAATTTTAACTGAATTATTGTAAGCTTTGTAAGGGTTTGTTGTATCTCAAATGGTGTTGTAAATAAAGTAAAAATTATATATATATATATATATATATATATATATATATATATATATATATATATATATATATATATATATATATATATATATATATATATATATATATATATATATATATAGTATTTAGGCTATGGGATCATCCATAAATGATGCCAGTAGATAGAGGGGCAGTGTGAGTTTAACAATAATTGACAATGGGGAGGGGATGTTGAGACCAAAATAATGTCAATTAAAAAATTGAATTAAAAAAAAAAAGTAAAATATTTTATTTAAAAAAAAAGTAAAACAATTTATGCTAGCTATGAGCAGGTTTTAGAGGTATTTACACCAACAATGTGGTCTAAAAACTTCTTGCTTTTGTTGCTTAAAACTGTAGAGGATCATAGGAAAAACAATTTAAATTCAGAAATTAGCTTGCTTATCTGAAAGAACAATTTATGTTTTTTTTTTTTTACTTTTAGTACTGTTGAGAATAAATGTATAATTGAACCCAAAAAAAATTGATGGTATATGCATTTTTTATATTATATTAACAATTCAGATATACCATCATAATAAGATAACAAAAACTGACATCATTTTCAATGGGAGATGGCAAAAAATTGACTGAGTTTGATAAAGGGTGAAGTCGTTCAATAAACCGGGTCATCATCTGACATCATTATGCATAGATGACCCTACGATTTAGGTAAAATAAGTAATCAATTTGCCATATTTCTCTTTAAAAAGTGTAAGAAAAAAGCATTGTTATGCTGAGAACCTACCTATTGAGCAAGCTTTAACCACCTATTTTATAAATTTGAGAGACAGAAGTGGAAGTGCGAATCGCAAAAGAACTAATAACAATGCTCTAAATTGATTTTAACTTTGTAGACTAACATTAATATAGTATTTAGTAATAATAAATGAAGTTTACATGATTTTTATAATTTGTATTTATTTCCATTAATTATCAGTTGTCAGTCTCCATTTTATAAAATGAATTAAAAAACTATTTATTTATAGTATAATAATAATACATAAATACTAGTTTCCTAATGCTATTATCATCACAATGTTAATGGTATTCGTTTTAAAGTGAAATTTTGTATCAATTTTATTGTTTTAATGTTATATTTATATATATATATATATATATATATATATATATATATATATATATATATATATATATATATATATATATATATATATTTATATATATATATGTATATATATATATATATTTATTATATATATATAAATATGTATGTATATATATATATATATATATATATATATATATATATATATACATATATATATATATATATATATATATATATATATATATATATATATATATATATATATACATATATATATATATATATATATATATATATATTATTTTTACTTTATTTACAACACCATTTGATATACAACAAACCCCTACAAAGCTTACAATAACTCAGTTAAAATTCAATCTGAGTAATTGAAACGTAATAAATTTAACATCAATAGAAAAGTAAAGCTGTCATCATTTAAAGTATAAAGGGTGTTGTCAAAATATGTTGATAGTAAAATTAAGTTACTAATAAAATCACGTTCAACAATGATAAACATTCTTACTGTAGTAAAATATAGTTCTAACTGATAAATTTGAACAAATAAATATAAAATTAACAAAAACAATGAATAAATAAGAACATTAACTTGAACTTTAACTAAATCTTGAATTTGAATTAATTGGTACTAATTTGTTCAAGCATAACCTTAAAAAATAAGTTTTTATAACAAATTATATGTATAACTTGTTATACATATAGTTAACTATCAGGAGTTATATGTATAACTATATGCATTTTAAAGCATATTATTTTATTTAAACATTACTTAGATCATATTACTTTGAAAACTGGACCCAGAGGCTTTATTCTCAAAAACACTGTGGTACTCCAGATTAAAAATTAAAAAGTTTTTGCAAATATCCTGTTTTTGTTTGTCAATGTAGTTTGTAAGTCCCTTAAGTCTTAAGGACCTTATTATATCTAAAGTTAAAAGTTTTGGAGCATAAAAAAAGTTACAGAAACCCATCTCCATCCTATTTTTTTCTTTTTTTAATAAAGAAAATCGGGAATTCTTTGACTTTCAAACCTGCATTTCTTTGTGGGACACTGCAGTGTCCCATGCATGCAAGATTGGTTTTTGACAACATTTCAACTTGCATCAGTTAATTGTTTGCAAATAATTTACTCAAGATTTATATTCAAATAACTATTATATTATCCTAATAATACGTCTATTTGCACAAATCTTAATCTTATTTCTATAAAGAAAGATAAAAATTATTCGTGGTACTTACATACTTGCTTGCCATTCTCTTTATTAACATTATTAAAATATTTTCACACAATATAAACGTAACGCAATGCAATGTTGGTTTAAATTTTTTTTTTTTAGTTTTCGGCTTTTAAATTAATTCCCATGCAAATCCCACAGGAAACCCACGTGGGATTTCCCATGTGTGTAAATACCATATGGTTCCCACATATAACCCATGTGGGATTACCCACATGGGTTTAAGGTGACAAATTTCCATACGGATACCACATGGGAAAATCCGTCCCACATAAATCCCATCAATCCCACACGGAACCCACGCGGAACCCATGTGGGACGCGGTTTTATTTTTCACTGGGTATCACTACTTTCTAAGTTTTTTGAAAATATTTGGTAGGGTAATTTATAATGAAATATATGGTTACATCCCAGTTAACACACATACGTTGGTAAAACGTTAGAACAATGTTGAGAGCTACGTAGGCATCGGTAGCCAACGTTATTTTTATATCATTTTGGTTACAAATGCGACTTCGCCAACAACAAAAACCAACGTAGCATAAAGATATATTTTAAGTTGCAAAATGTATTTTACGTTTTATTTTTAGTGGGCACGGTGTTGTATTTTACATTGGTCCATCGTTGTATTTTAAGTTGGCTTAACATTGGTTTTTTAAATTTTCTAGATATTTTTGTCTCTTTATATATATAAATATATATATGTGTGTGTGTGTGTGTGTGTGTGTGTGTGTGTGTGTGTGTGTGTGTGTGTGTGTGTGTGTGTGTGTGTGTATCTTTGAGAGAGCGAAAACTGAAGAATAATAGTGTGATTATGATAATATAATAATAATAAAAAATCATATAAATGTTGTACAATCATACAAATGTTGTATATAAATAATCAACAATCATTTAATGAACAATCATATAAATGAACTACTCTGTCAAACAAAATTCAATCAATTTTTTATCATTTATCGTGCAGCTCATCTCTCGAACAAAATCATTTTTCCAAAGCTTACCCTAACTTATCCTGCTTTTAAAAATAAATTAAAAGATCTCATTCTCTCTATTGAAAATATCTTAGAATATTTTTAAATTATCTTGTGATAAAAAATAATTTTTATTTTCATGTATGTTCAAGTTTTGTTTTACACCTGATTACAATTTATTTTCATTTATCTAAGTACGATTTATTGTTTTTATATTATTTTTACGTACTCTTATTGTAAAAAGGCGTTTTTATAATATTTTACGTGCTTTCTTTTGTAAAAGGCTTCTGACGATAAGATTTTGTGATCTTCTTTTAGAAGCCTTATTCGTATTTGAAAAATATGTAATTTATATATATTACGTCAAATGTAAACAAAACAAAAAAAATCTATTATTTATCCATAAATTTACATTTATTATGTTTTGTTTTGCTTGTAAATCTTTCAAGATTTGCAAAAGGATCAAAGTTGGGTTTAGATCGTAAAAACTATCAACTTTTGCAATGTTTTCACAAACGTTGCACAAATATTACTGTGCAAGCTGTTTTCACTTAATGTCGGTTTTAATCTTTTTATCAACATCATTGCTAAACATATGACATTGAATCAACCTTGGATTTTCATTAGAAAAAATATGCCGACGTTCGTAATGGTTTTACATACGTTGACCCAATGTATGTGTGCTAGCTGGGATAGTATATAAGAATCATTACATCGTACAATTTCAAAACGAATAAATAATGACGCTTCCCCATTCATTTATTTATTTCAAAGTTTTAAGAACCTGCCCTTAAAACTCAAATTATTATTATACCTTATAACTATTTTCATAAGGTATTTCAAAACCATTATGTTGCAGTATTTCAAAAAACTGCAATATTAAATAAAATTAAAAAAAACTCTAGGTTATGACTGGGCTTCATAAAATTACTCAATTAGTGTGACAAAAAAGTTATACTATACTAACCAATTAACATAATTTAAAGCGATTGACAAAAATATTGCCAATAATTGAGGACGTCAGAGTTAAAGAAAGTTAAAAATAGTAATAAACTTTCGAAAAAGACTTTATTACAAATTTCGAAAAAGACTTTTTTATTATAAATAACTGCAAAGCTTTAATTAAATTTTTAATCTAAGTCGTTTAACTCAGGCCCAAATTTAGCATCAAAAATTAAACTCAGCAAATTTGAGTTTAAATTATATATGATTAGAAAAAGGAGTCTTTACCAATAAACTTAAAGTTGCAAAAGTAGTACCATTCATAAAATTGGAAGATCTCACGTGCGTCTCTAATTACAGGTCGATTTCCGTACTTCGCAAAACTTTAAGAATGCATTACGTATCATATACCAGTGTCGCGAAACATCAAGGAAAGTTTTCATTAACTATTCATTAAACCAAGGCTTTGGTTATTTTGGTTTAAAAAGGAATATAATTGGTTTAAACAGAAATATAGCAGGTTTATTCAATAATATAATTGGTTTAAATAAATATTTAAATTGTTATAAATAGATGGACGTTAAACGTTCATCTATTTATTTAAACGTTATGCGTCTTTAAAGACGTATAAATAGACGTTTAACGTATTGTTATAGACCAGAGGTGCCAATTACTGAAATTCTATTGAAGTTATAATTTTTGGAGTTTTATTTAATTTTACAAAATAAACCGACATTTAACCGACATTTTTGCTTTGATAACTTCTTGCAGTAAACATTTTTTACACGTAAAACACTAACTTTTAGGAAACCTAAATGCATTTTATGTAATTAAGGTATCTCAAGGGTTTAAAAGTATTAATTGTTGTGCAAGTTTTGTTTAATAACAACTTATTTGTATAAAAACTTTGACGTCAAAAATATTGTTTTTATAAAAATCCAATATGTTATAAACTAATATGAATATTGTAAAGTAAAAAGAATTTTCTACGTGTTGTAGATAATATCATAGATCATTTATAGGTCTAACTAGAGGTTGTTGGCGATCGCTACTCCCCACTATTAGATTTTTCAAATCTTTTAAAGATTTTATTTTTGACGGAAGTCAAAGTATTTTTTATTTTACAATTTCGTTTTTATATTTTTTGGTATTTGAATTTTTTTTACAAGTAGAGTTATAATAATTTAAAAGAAAATTTAATCATTTTTATAATATAGTTATACTGTAATATTTTATTAATATATTAATCACAATACTTTACATAATAATTTTTTGTTTTTTAAATTGGATGGATGAGACAACCGTCGTTTTGATGTCAAATAAAATCAGATAAAAGTATTTCCAGTGACGCAACTGTTTTCTATTGTTATGCCATTGTTAATTATAACAATCGATAGTGCGGATATCTTTGCTCTTAATCAAGAATTATTAATTGTAAGCGGGTACAATTTATGTTCATTTAAATCCTTAAAAAGTACCAACTGGCTCTTAAAAAAAAAGTTCCTTAAAACTAAAATTTAGCCGACTGAATTGTGTCAAATACCCAACTAGCCTACTAAATTCGTTAAAAAAACCCAACTGTAACTTAAAAATCACTTTCTATGGAGGGATATGTATCACCCCCCCCCCCCCACACACACACACACTCACCCCTAAAATCGCCTCTGGATATGGATGCCTTAATGGCCTTATTTTGAAATGAAATTGACAGTTTTGCGGGTTTAAATCAACCTAAAGGAAATTGTTTTTTTAATTTTAATCGTTTATTTCTAAGAAGTTATGTTTTTTAACTGCTATTGTTGTTTAATTTATAATTAAATTTATCACTTATTCTAATAGTTTTATAGAATTAGTGCATCAATGCGTCTTAAATTGACTGATTTAGATGTAGACGCAGTGGAGTATACATACATTCACTGACTTAAATAGGAATAGGCATAGTGGAGTGGGATTGCGAATAAGATTTGGACGCAATCGGACGTTTAATCGTTTTGGTTTTTTCTGAAAACTTAATTAAAAAATGACCAAATTTACTGCCTTGCAAATATAAGACATTAAATACAAAGTTACTAATGATATCAGAAACTATAATCTACCACTCCTTCCCATTAACAAAATTCATCATTAAAGACTATTCCAAACCATATAGATTAGATGGATCAAAACTCGGAGGTAGTATAATGCTATATGTTAGAAAAGATATATCCTATAAGGTACTGACAAAAACAAATGATGATAGTTATTACGAATGTAGCAATAAACTTAAAAAACAGAAAAAGGTTGATTGCCTGCTGTTATAATCCTAAAACCTCGTCAATCAATCGGTTTCTCGGAAAAAAATCTCGATTATTCTTTGGGAAAATATGAATATTTAACAGTCATAGGCGATTTTAATGCTGAGATGAAAAGTGAATTTATGGAAGAGTTTTGTATTATGTATAAACTAAAATCTCTTATAAAAGTACCAACCTGTTTTAAAAAATTAACATAAACCAAAAGTAATTTAACCTCAACTTAAGAAATGTTCCGAAATATTTTTCCCAACCGAATGCAGTTGAAACAGGTTTGTCCAAATTTCATAAAATGGTAATCTTAAACTTGAAATGTAATTTCCCCAAGCAAAAACGAAAGATAGTTACAAACAGATGCTTCAAAAACTTTGATAACGAAAATTTCCAAAACTAGCTAACAAAATAAATAAATAAAAAAACGTACAAAATTTGGATTTTTTTGGATTTAAAATTACCGTAACAGTCAAAATTTAGTAAGCATACGACACAAAAAAAAAGGTATGTACGAAAAAACCAAGAAGTATTTATGACTAAAAAATTGAACACTGCTGTAATGAATTTGTCAAGACTACTAAAACGTTATTGTTTGAATAAAACGGAATCCAGTAAAAAAGCATACAACCGTCACAGAAATTATTGTGTAGAACTCATAAAAAATTCTAAAAAGTTGTTTTTCGAAAATCTTCAAAATAAAAATGTTAACGACAATAAAACCTTTAGGAAAACAGTAAAGTCATATTTCAAGGAGAACTCATATCTTTACGAAAAAATTGTTTAGTGAGAAATGATTCTAAAATATCAGATGAAAAACTCGTGGCCGATATTTTTAACGCATATTATAAAGTTACTATATTGCAGTTGAATATCAAACCCATCCCTAAAACTATCGAAACATTTATCCATGACCCCATAGAAAATTCAATATTTAAATACAAGTCACATCCAATTATTATCAAAGGGTATTGAATTTAATAAGAAACTCAGTTCCCTTTTCTTTTCAATATACAACCGTCAAAAAAATCTTACTATATTTCTACACTAAATAAATCTAAAGCACAACAAAAAGACAATATACCAACTAAAGCAATCAAAGATAACATTATTATTTTTTCTGATTTTATATTTAAAGACTATAACTAAGCTATATCAAACAACATCTTTCCAGATCTATTAGAAAACGCAGATATTACTCCAATACACAAAAAAGGCTCCAAAGCAGATAAAAGCAAATACAGGCTACTCAGTATTCTATCCAACCTATCTAAGTTATATGAAAGAAGTATGTGTGAGAATATAGCTAGCTTTTGAAACGATTTAATTTAGACATCTATACGGTTTTCGTATAGGCTATAGTGCTCAACAATGTTTGATTGCAATGACCAAAAAATGGAAAAAAGCATTAAATCACAACGGATGCTTTGGCGCTTTATTACTCTAAAGCATTTGATTGCATACCCATTACGTTACTAATCACCAAACTAAATGTCTATGGTTTTAGCCAAAACAGTATAATGTTTATATCTTTCCACCTAATGAATAGGAAACAAAGAGTAATAATAAATGATGAATTTAGCTGTTTCATTGATATTCTTTATGGAGTTACGCAAGGTTCAATTGTAGAGCCTCTTTTATTTAACATTTTGTTATGTGATTTTTTTTTCTTCAGTATGGAGTATTGTCGCATGCATATCCGCAATTTCGTTGGAATTGCGGATATGCATATGACAATACTCCATACTGCACAAGAAAAGACGTTACTTTGGTAACTACCAACCTCTAAAAAGCTGCAAATCAATTGTTAATATAGTTCAAAAATAATGGAATGAAGGCACACCCTGAAAAATATCACCTAATCATTAGCAAACATAGTAATCTAGAAGTTACTATTTCTAATTTAACAATTAAAACATTCAAAAATGTTAAATTACTCGGAATAAAACTCAAAACAAAAAAAAAAAAAAAAAAAAACTTTACATCGAAGAGCTTTATGCAAATATACCAGCAGAAAAGTAAATACACTGTCAAGAATCACATCATATATTTCTTTCAATCAATGTAAACTTATAATTTCTGCATTTATAACTTCCAACTACTCATATTGTCCACTTTAATAGTTTCACTGTAAGAAACTAAATAAATCAAATCCATGAGAGAGCTTTAAGAATTATCTACAGAGACTACGAATCTCCATTTGAAACTCTTTTACTAAACAGCGGTTCTTTAACTATACACCAAAAAAACCTGCATTGCTTTGTCACTGAGATTTCCAAACTAAAATTACAAACTGCACCAATATCTATGAATTAAGTTTTAAGTTTCTTGAATCAAATCTGAGATATGAAAAGTCAAACTCGGCCAATATTTGTACAACAAAATATAAATTAGAATCTCTATCGTACTTAGGACCAAAAATTTGGAAACTAGTTCCAGGTGATTGTAAAACATCTTCATCTTTAAAGGAATTTAAACTTAAAATAAAAAACTGGATTCCAGAGCGATGCCCATGCAAATTATGCATGGTTTTTATTAAAAATGTCGGATACATAAATAAACTAAAGTAAAATAAAATCTTTATATTTTTGTTCGTTTTTGCCGCTCTAGTCGGCTTTTATTTTATTAATTTATTTATCGGTTATCTTACAATTTACATTTATAACGATGTTTATTTTTGAAGGACTTATCCTTCAAAAATAAACATCAACAAAAGTGTCAGTTGACTTAAATTAGCCGATTATAGAGCTATCTTTGTATTAACCATATGTCAGCTATAAATAATATACAAATAAATAAATGGAGTGTACATACAATGACTAAATTAAATAGGGAAAGGCGCAGTTGAGCATACCTACATTAGGTTAAATTGCACAAGATTTTTAGGTGAAATAGCCAACATAACTAATAATAACTTATGTTTAAATACACGCGTACAACCATGAAAAAATTAGTTGTACGTGCATATTTTATCGTGTGGTAGATATTTTGCCGGGTTTACATCTATATTTGTATTTAGAAGCCATATTTACCGATTTATATTTATAAGCTTTATTTACGAAATAATTTATGCTCATTATTTTTTTTCAGTTCTTTTTTTTTTTGAAGCGAATTTTAATAAATACTTATTTACGGTTTCTGTATTGAGCACACTCAAATCAATTTCAATTGCTTGGTCAAGTAAATTCGTTTAATCGAATTCCAGTTTAGTATCAGCTATTTTTTACAAAAACATTTGCTGAATTTTTGTTGTTGTTGGTTTAATTGCTTATGATGTTTTTAAAGAAAATGCTATTGGATAATTTTGTAAAATGTGATTAGATAAATTTTAATTATGATAGTTACGTGGAATTTCATTATAAGCTATTTAAGTACAAAGAAAAGAAAAAAAAAAAGCGACACAATTTTACTTTGTTTTCGCTCCAGCCTACTATACCTCTTTAATTGGCTGCAATGGCACGCAAAATCTTTTTAGGACAATGTTTCACAGTTAAAGTGCAAATGTTGGGGGTTCTATTGTTAATAGAGCAGGCGGCTAAAGCTTGTAAAATGACAACAGAACTGTTTGATTTATGATTCGTTGCTAAACGTTATACCCGAATCGAAATATTGTTTGCTTTTTCGTCAGGCAATTGAATGCAAGTGAAACCTATTTTGCTGGGTGATATTTAGGAAATCTTCATTATATCAATAAAATTTAATTTCATAAAATTTACCAACTGCTAAAAAATCACTTTAGAAAAGTCCATAAAGCATCAAGAATGCTGAAAGTGGACCCGGGTTTTTTTTACGGCGGAATTATTTAAAAAAAAAAAAAGCTTCAGCTTGTTTTCCTTTGCTGGTCGTTCTTAAACATTTTTTTAATTTTTTTCTCTTTGTTGAACATTTTTGAAAGAAATATATGAGGCCAATAATTTACCAAAAAACATAAGGCCAATAATTTAATAAGTTTTGTATTATTACTATTTTAAACTAAATTTGTATTCACAGATAGATTTTAAGTTTAATCAAGTAATTGTTGTTCCTAGGCTTCAAGCACAGCAATTTTTAACAAAGCTTTTTTAATTGATATAAACATAACCCAAGTTTTAAGTTTGCTTCATGTCTGAAAGTTATCTTTCTTAAACATCAAAAAAAAAAAAACTTCCTTGCTGATAGCACTTCACAATTTTAAAACTTTATGACCAAAAGCTCAACAAAATTTTGTTTTTTGAATAAAATTTAGACTCTTTTGAAGTAAGACACATTGATATAAAACGCTAATTATCTTTTTATCTAAGTTCAATGACGCAAAACTTATTAAACTATAATTGTATGTTCAATGACGCAGCAGTTATTGAACTATAATTATAAATTAATCTAATACAGTTGAAATATTTTGCTTTGTTTAATAAATTTTCCTTTAATTAAAAGATTTCTAGAATAATTTTGCTTTTTAATCTAGTTTTAAATTGATTACTAAACTTTTTTGTCTTTAAGGGTCATTCATAAAGAATGTTTTAGTTTAATAGGTAAAATTAAATCGGATTAAGTTGACTGAACCCAAGGAACAACAAATACTCTCTTACCAACATAAACACCTGTTTCTGTTGAACTTCCCCATTCTTCCATCTTAACTTGCGAAGAAATCAATAAACATCTCCGCGGAAAGGAGCCAGTTAACTTTTACTTCTGGTTAGTATTTAAATTCTGAATGACGTCCTATATGGACGACCCTATATTGAATTTCCTACCTTATTTTGACTTTGTATCAGTGCATTTTGACAATGCAAACAAATTTTTGATTTATATTACCATAAATAATTTAGAAAGAATCTAACTGTTTTACTTTATAAAAATTTAAGTATTCTTTCAAGCAAGCTGCTTTCAGCCGATGTGTAAAACCACCGCTGGCATACCGATGCTGGTCCTATGTAAAATCTAATGCAGCTTGCCACTGTTGCAAAAACAGATCAAGTTCCGCAATGCTATTATTTTCTGGCTGCTAAAAAGTCATGCCAGCGTCGGTAAGTATATTGCGCTACGCAGTAGTTTTATCAATATAAAGCCAGAGCTTACATACGCAAAGCGATACGCCGCACAGTGACTCAGGACGATCAAAAAACGGCAAAAATTGATTAAAATTTGACATAATTGTAAATAAATTATGTTATAAATCAAAATAATATTTTTTGGGTCAAAGATTTCGAATTTGTTGAAAAAATTTCTTCTACGCGCAGCTTCAACGCGTATAATGCGCGTATGCGCGCATTAAAGGTGACTATACGCGTACAAAAAAATTTTTCTCAAAGTTTTAAAATCTTCAAGACAAACACATTATCATGATATATTATTCTACTAGATATTAAAAAAAAAAGGTTTTTAAAGGATGCTGATACATAGAAAAAATATAATATAATAAAACTATATTTTGTTACATTTATTATATTATTTACATTACAATTAATTTAATAACTTCGTCTGATAACGGTTTTCCTCGATAGCTCTTTTGTTTTCTAAAAGGTATGCTTGATACATTTGGATCTGATCTTACTAGAAGGTAATGCATCTGATTCATCATTGTGTTTAAACTTGATATTTTTGCCGTGTGCTTAAGTCTAGAATTTCTTATCTGTTTATTTAAACTCTCCAATGCATCTTCCGAATATACCCCAATTGGCAAGGATAATTTATGTGATATAGAAGAACTATGCAGTAGCAGTTTATGTACAGTAGGAGGCATAACATACCAGTCTTACAAACTCACTATACGTTAAGCTGTTTCAGTGTAGTATAAATCTAGTTCATTGATATTAATAGGATATCCACAAGATATGGTTATGAGAATATTATGCAATCTTTCAATTATATCACAATCAACTTTAGTAATTTCAGAAAAAACTTCACTATTTTTAAATGTTCTTCTGGCAGTATTGCCGTCATTGGTATTTCCAGACCCAGTTTTAGGCATGTCAACATATAGGCTTAACCGTTCTCTGAAAAGTACCTGAATCTCTTTTTTTTTTTAGTCTACAGATAATTTTTCCTCAACTTTTTTTGGCTTATATTTTTTAATTTCAATTTTATAACTCAAATGGAGAATAAATTCCAAGCATTTTATCCAGCAATGCAAAGCTAAAATTTCGAGCCCCAAGGCTGACTCATTCTCAGTTTTTGCTTTTAATAAATCAATATTGTTCATTTCGTTGGATTTAGCATCGCACACATTGCAGGATTGAGTGGATTTTGTTTCTGCAAATGCGTTAACTACTTTATTATCAAACATTGTAAGATCAACTTTATAGCTGATATTAAAAGTCACCTTTCTTCCTGCAATATCAAAAACTTTGCAAAACGTCTTTAAGTTATTTATTTGATTTTTTAAATCTGATTCTTCTTCTCTTGATAAAATTGGACTCTTTTTTTTATATTGTAGATAAAGAGGTCTACAAAAGTGACAACTTGAAGGATTTCCATTTTTCCAAATTTCGACATCTTCTACTTTGAGCAATAGAGGCACAAAAGCTGTACTAAAAAGATTTTCTTCACTTTTAAGTTTTATAGTTGTGTTGCTAGTCTCGTATTTCTGTTTATAAATACTTTGGCTTGATGCTCCATCAAAACCAATCTTTCCATATAAAACTCCAAATATTTCGTTATCTTGACCACAGTTAGGCATATCAATCATTTCAGTTATTCTACTCACAGTGTGATCTAACATGCTTTGAAGAGTACACTTTGCAGAAATTTCAGAAAAGTGTATATTCTCAGGATAGCATTTTAATTTTTCTTCGAAAATATTGTGCAAGGTAGGATAAATACGCACATTGTGTACAAGAGCTGAGTTTTTAATCATTTGATATTGTTTATCGCTGAGATCAGTGTTCATTTTTAAATTCCTCTACACTCATATTAATGGGAAAGGTTTTATCCAAAGTCTCTAAAACATTAGAAATATTGTTTTTTATAATGGAGGCTATTTTTTTTCTCCAGCAGCATTTGCACTTTTTGTAGAAGCTAAAAATTGAGCTTTATGATGTTCTGTGGCTAGTTCTTTTATTTTTTTTTCTTTTGCTTTGCTCTCCAAGAACACTTGATTGTTTATGGGGCCTTCCAGAGCCAAAATGGCTATTTTTATTGCTCATAAGATTTTTTTGAAGCCAACGATTTTCTTTTTGTATAAATGTATCATAATTTCGTCCACATTGTTTTAGTTTTTTCTTCATCTTTGAAATAAATATAACTGTAGCAACCTTTACTTTATTTAAGTTTGCTTTGCGAATTTCTTCAGTATCTTTTATTTCATTAAGTAAATCCTTACATAATCTTAATTTATCCACTCCTTATCTACGTATATTTGGGATAAGATCTAATCTTTTCATTGCTATTGTTTTTAAGAATCACCAATATAATAAAACTAATATATCAGAAACATTTTAAATTACATTATATATTCTTTTACTTTACACTGTTTAAAATTTTATTTTGTTATGGCTTTAACAATTGTCACATTGTTACATCCTGTAAAAACACTATATTACTAAGTTAACTTTATATTACAGGAAATAATAATGTTGTTCAGTTAAGCTTTTTCAAACATGTTGTAATATTTTAACAAACTTTTAAATAGTATATAATGACAAAAGCACGTTTTTAAAACTATATTTAATATTTGTGATTTAAAAACTATATTAGAGCAGGTAATACAAGTAAAAAATTAAAATTTAAGTTTCCCGCCATTTTCATTTGTTTTGATTATAACAAAATACTTTCAAAAATGGCGGAAAACAAGGTTTTTAGGTGTTTAACAACATTTGTATTTCTTTTATAACTTCCAATACCGCAGGAGACCACAGTAATCCCTTTATATTTTAAAAGTAGAAATGTTAATTAACTAGAAAAAATATATATATTTTTGGAACTCGATGGAACATTTTTTTAGCTGATATATAAACCAATAAAATACAACTACTAGCTGCCTTTTTTTAAAAAAAGTCTTTAAACTTAAACAAAAAAATCAGACTTTTTTTTTCTTTTAAGTAAATTTGAAATATATAGAGTCAAAAGATTATCTTCAAAATAAATATAAACTTTTATTTAAATTAAAACTACTCTTTTTTAGTTAAATAAAAATCTCACATTTTTCAGATTTTTTTGAAAACAATAACAAATTTTTTCACTTCTTTTTACTATTAAATACAAAATAAAAGTTTTATTAAAAAATTATTTATACTTTTGAAATAAAAAATTATTGCAATTTAATATTATTTAAAAAAGGGCACTTAATTTAGAGAAAAGTTGGGAGGGGGTTATTACCATTTTTTTGTTGTTTTGAGTCACTGTGCGCCGTGACAATATTATTTAAATCAAGTATTTGTAGCCGCTTCGAAATACTTCGATCTATTAAGGTCTATATATTGTATAGTATACACTGTTTCTATAGTATACATTGTTTTATAACAAAGTTATAGAGTTTTATAGTTGTAAATAACAAAGTTTTACAGTTGTAAATTACCGGGTTACAGGTATTAAATATTTTATAAAAATCATCAATCATCATCATCATCATCATATTTTAAATGCACAAAACAGTGAGTTTTGTGCATTTAAAATATGATGATGATGATGCATGCACACCCGAGTTAATGGCAAGAAAGAACAGCAGCACTGTTTTTTTATAAGAATAAAAAAATGAATAAAGTATACAAATTAAACTTCAAACCATGCAATATTAAAAATTTTAAATTTGATGTCGCATTTGAAAATTTACGATCCTGACATCAAACTTACGCCAGAAAGTTCACGAAATCCAAAAATAAACAAAAAAGCTGAATTGAATTTACACAAGAGTAAGACATTTCTTCAATATCGATCTTCAAAGACAATCTTCAAATATCGGTTTTCAAAGACAATATTTTATGTACGATTAAAAAAATAAAGAACTGACATGTTAAAATCTACAATTCCAAACCGGGTTCAAGTTTCTTGAGAAATTGACTTTGAAAAGGGCAAAAACCATTATTTCACGATGTCTGAAACAATGGCTTTCGACCTCCAACCATGGTCTATTGTTAATAACGCTGGGTTTGACGCTAGTCAAAAATACTACAGAAGTTTACTAGATCTAACTTATGAAAAAATAAAAGTTGCTCTTAAGGAAAAGTTGGTATAATTAGATGCTGAAAGTGAGTCAGTCTCATGATCATCACAGCTATCTGGGAATGAAAATTCGCTTTATTTTTAAAGATTGGAACCGTGTCAAATTTTGCATCTCTTGTTCTCAATTTAATGAAAAGCATACCGGAAAAAACATTTTCAACAATATCAAAACAACAGCAGAGAAGTAAGAACTTTCTTCAAAAGTTAGACTTTGCATAAAAGACAATGCAGCAAGTGTAAAAGTAGCCTTTGATGAACCAAGCTGTAGTTATGAGTCAACTGAATGCTTTTTACCACTCCTTTCAACTTGTGATCAATAAAGAACTATTTTTACATCATAGGCAGACTAGACTAACTGCAGAGAGTCGAAAACTCTGTTCTTACGTAATCCATTTTAATCCTTTCTTCACTGAACTCTACAGACAGATAGAATTCCAAATGGATATAAAAGACAGACTTGGCTTAAAAAATAATTTTACCACAGTGATGGAACTCTGTCTATTATATGCTTGAGCAAACATTACACATGAAGCCAGCAATTGCTGCCACCTTAATCAAAATTCTTTTAGTAGAAATTAAATTTTCTGCCCAAGATTAGAGCCTCTGTGAAAATGTGGTGAACATTTTAGGTGTATTTGAGGAGGCTAAAAAAATTTGTCAGGTTAAAAAAATTTTGTCAGGCTAAAAAAATTTTGTCTTGCATCAGTTCCTGAATTCCAATTATGAAAACAATAATTAAAGCTTTGAAAACAACCCCAGGGACGCCAGTGTTCAGAAGTTGAAAATTGCTTAGAAAAATGCAATGGAAAAACGTTTTTCAGCAATTGAAAAAAGAGAACAATGTTAAATTGTCATTCTACTCAATCCAAGATGCAAATGGTATTTATTCAGATCTCAAGCTGCTTTACAAAATGATCAACACGTTCATGTCTAAAATGGATCTTTATACCTCTTGAAGATGACTTGAATTTTCATTTGGTTATTTAGGTGCTCCAAGAAGTTTTTACGGTCTTAACACAGACTGAGCATCGCGGAAAGCGTGTTTTATACCGTTTAAACGCGTCTTAAACCCACTGGGTATTCTAATTTTTTTTCTAATCTCAATACAATTTAAAATTTTATGTTTTCAAATACAAGTGAATCTTCACACTGATTTTGCATTTTTGATTGACACTAGATTCAGTTTTCGTTTCTCTTTCATGATAAATGGCTCATTGCTACATATTGCAATGTTAATTTTCAAACGTAGCGACATTTAAAAGTTAGGATTAAATTTAAGTGGCAATTTAGATCTTTCAGTATGTAATGTTTCTCACCTATAGTCAAGGATTTACCATGAACAATAAAAACAAAGTTCTCCAAAATTAAGAAACTTATTTCAAAATGAATTTATTTTTATAGAGTCGCTATTAATAAAGATATTAAAAATAAATATTGAAATTTTATTTCTTTTTTTGCTATTTACACGCTTTCTTTTGTCTAATTAGTTTATGAAATAAAATCGCCCTGACTTGTTCAAAAACAAAAACTTCATTTTTTTTCAAAAAAACCGACGTCGGTTTTTTTGAAAAAAATGTTCTAACTTAAATTACAACTTCGCTCCTCCACACACACACACACACACACACACACACACACACACACACACACACACACACACACACACACACACACACACACACACACACACACACACACACACACACACACACACACACAACTAAAATCTCAAAACCAAAAAATTAGTGTAAAGCGGATGGTTTAAAATACAAACGTTTAAGATACCAATATAAAAGATAAAAATTACACTTGAAAAAGTTAAGGGTAAATATAAAAAATGCGGACACTCTAAGAAGACCTAAGGTCTTGTCACAGAGAACCGCAGTTGAAACTTAGACATTTCTTTCGTTATAGTTTTAAGTTGCTTGTTTAAAGGTGCTTGCAACGAAATTACATAGCCTTCCAAATGACTGTCTCATACGACTTTTGTTTGTAATTTTTAGATAAATTTCATTTTCTCAAAATCAAAATATATGGTCAAGTAATCTTTATTCAATGATTATAATTTGATATTTCAATTGTGTTTTTCTACTTCATTTTCTATATTTACGATTAATTTCTCCATGAGTTGCATGTTTTTTTTTTGTTTTTTTTTTCTTCTTTAAAGTATATTTACAAGGTCAACAATAAAGAATAAATATTTAGGATGTTACTTTTTTCGTTTTATAGTATTAATCTGTATTATATTGATAAATATTGATCAAATACTTGTAATGTAATTTCATGTTCTTTCTTCGTCTGTAACAATGTTACCTCTTCTGCGATACATCTGTACAATGCTACTCTTCTGGTATAAAGGTTTATGAATATGCACATACACATACAAACGCACACACATATACACATACACACATATACACGTACACATATCCAGATATATACATACTTACACATATACATACATACATACATACATTCATACATACATACATACATACATACATACATACATACATACATACATACATACATACATACATACATACATACATACATACATACATACAGACATACAGACAGACAGACAGACAGACAGACAGACAGACAGACAGACAGACATACCCACATGTATACATACATACATTCATGCATACATACATGCATACATACATACATATACACACATAAATACACTTATGTATGTATATATACAAACATATATATATATATATATATATATATATATATATATATATATATATATTTATATATATATCCATATACATATAAACACATATATATATCCATATACATATATACACATACACATACACATATAAACACATATACATATACATACATGCACGCACACACACGCACACACACACACACACACACACACACACACACACACGTATACATACGTATACATATAGCGTTAATAAAGTAAAATATATATAAACCAAATATCGCAGTCAATGCAACCTTCAATTGTATTCAAGTAAATGTATATAAATAGTAAATTTAAATTAATATTGAATAAAATAAATCAATATTTAGGTATATAGGAGCTAAGTATAATTTAAAAGTATGTAAGTATATTACCTATTGAAAAAATTACTTCTTTAAGTTTTCTTTTAAATAAAAAATTACTCCACTCATGAGAAAAATCAAAATTTTTTTAACACAATATTGTTCCATAAGAAAGCTCCACGAAATGAAATACAGGTTTTACCAAAGTTTGTTTGGATAACTGGTTGTTTAATAGAATTATAACTTCTTAAAGAATTTTTTTTTTTCTTTTAACAAATATAAATTAAGAACGGAGGTTGGAGAAGAGTTGGTTTTACACTTGTACATTAAACAATGAACATTAAAAACATACACTTGATGTATATTAAGATTATTCATATTAATTAAGAGAGGTTTTGAGTGAGTAAGACGATCTTTGAAATTTATTTAAGTCGTGCAATGTGCTTCTGTTGACAATAAAGTGGCTTTAAATTACTTTTGTAAGCGCTTCCCCACGCGATATTAGCATAATTAATATGACAATGTATAATAGTGTAATAAAGTTGAATTAGTAGATATTTATTCAAAACGCTTCTTACTTTATACAAGACTCCAATACTTTTTGCAATTTTATTACATAAGTTTCTGATGTGATTTTTCCAAGATAGATTTTCATAATAATACCTAAAGTTTGTAGACGATACTCTTTTTATTTGAATATCATGAATATAAAGTACAGGCATATCACTTGGGAGTAAACACTTTTTAAATGCTGGATAAAAGGAGAACCATTTAGTCTTTTCAATATTGAGTGATAGTCTGTTTGATTTGAACCAATTAGAGATTTTTGTTAACTCAATATTTATTAAAAAGTTTATTGATACTATTACATGATAAGAAGAGGTTAGTATCATCAGCATACATGATTGTTGTTAATTTTGAGGCTTTATGGAGATCATTTACATAAATTAGAAACAATAGGGGTCCTAGTATAGATCCTTGTGGAACTCCAAAGGTTATATTTAGAAAGTAAGGTAAAGAAGATCCTTCGACGTGGACATATTGTTTGCGATCTTTTAGGTAACTTTTAAGTAACATTAAAGCTTTTCCAGTAATACCATAATATTTAAGTTTTGTAAAAGTATTTCATGGTCAATTGGGTCAAATGCATTAGATAAGTCTATAAAAACGTCTAAAGTAAGTTCTGATTTTTCAAATGTTTTGCTTCGAGTGAGATAAATTATTGCATTATAGTTATGCTTCGAGTGAGATAAATTATTGCATTATAGTTATGCTTCGAGTGAGATAAATTATTGCATGTTCTGTAGAGTTGTTTCTCTTGAAGCCGTATTGGTTCATGTAAAGTATAATTTAATATATTATAATTGGATAATAATATAATTTATACAATTTGATAATATAACTATATATTATAATAATAAATATAATCATATAATTTAATATATTATAACTGCGGTATGTTATGGAATTCTATATTTAGCTTTAAGCGGCGTTAATTTTTGTTCAAAAATCTCCCGATTGCCAGTTTGCGCGTGCTATCACACTTACAGTCAAAATAAGTGGAAACCGTATAAAAATAACAGCTAAATTTTAATAGACCAATCAATATTAGAAGTTTTGCGAGCGGTTTCTATCGGTACAGACATTTTGCGCTAAACTTGAATTTTATTTATAAGAAAACAAAGCGCAAGTTTACGTACCTCATCCTACTATTTTTTTAATTATATCTTGAGATTATACTTTCACATTGATAACATAATATCGAATTGATATTTGCAGAAAAATATTACAAAAATCGGACACTCCAGTTATAATTGTACTTCTGAATAAAAATTAATTATTAAAAAACTAAAAATCTATAGTAAAATAATTTTTAAAACTTAAAGTTTTGTAAAACACTAGAATTAAACAATTTCCAAAAATAATTTAAAGAAATTATGAAATACAAGTAATCTAATTAGTAAATAAAATAAAAGGAAAATTCTTCTTAGAAAATGCTGCTATAAAAATTATTTTAAATTGGTTTGTAGTTTGTAGAAGGTTCTTTTGATTTTGTTGCAGGGAAGTAAGTCGTTAAGTTCAGCCTGTCAATACCTAAAAAACAAAAATAAAAAATTACTACTGTCCTATCAATTTATCATTTATGTTCTATTTTCATTCAATTTGTAAACTCTATTTCATAAATCTACACACGCTGTAATTTGCATAGTGTGTTGAACAGCCTAGCTTAAGGTATGTTGTGGATTAAATAGCTAACCTTAACTTAATCTTAAACCAATAGAATAATTTATTCTTAAACCAATATAATAACTTAACCTTAAACCAATGGAACTACTATATACATCTACAACTTAATTTAAAAAAAAAAAAAAAAAAAAGAGCATAAAATTAAGAAAGGTGTCATCTTATTGATATTTTTAAAACAGGTAATATTTATAAAAACAAATAGAAACTAATTATTTTCATATTTTGAATATCTTTTTTATGAAGGTTATATAAAAATATCTTGAAATGATATAAATAAAATCCAAGTCTAAAAAAATATATTCATTAATTTGAACAAATATAATTTCTGAAATCGAGATATAATCAAAATGCAAAAGGATTTTCAGAAATAAAATGAAACCAAAAAATTTGTTGCTAGCACATTCTTTTTGATGTTTGCCAGCACACATTTTTTAATAAAAAACCATGCAGCCTTGCAAGTCATTACATCTGTGATACCTTAAAAGTTGTTTGTTTGTTTTTTAATCAGATGATAAAAAAATATTTTTTTAAAATGGCTGCCAGTTTTCTGAAAATTATTCAAAAAGTCACATAAAAACATCAGAGATAAACTCTTACTTATCTTTTACTTCATTTATAAAAAAATTCCCCAAATAGTCATTAGTGTGTTAGGTCCATATTTAGTTAGAGATTTTAAAGTTAATTCATTATTTTAGGTTTTAAGACTTTTTGAAAATCAAAAATATCAATTTTTACAAGAAAAAATAAGATATTTCAAAATTTATTAACTTTCAAAATCTCTAGCTAAAAAGAAAGATATTAATGTAAGTATCAATTTCAAATGTAAAGCTGTGTGTATAGAAGAGGTAACATAGTGGTTTATCGAGCATCCTTTTGTAGACATATTTATTATGAATAAAATAATACGATGAATGTGTAAAAATACATATATTCTTCCATGAACAAAAAATATAACTCCTATTTCAACATATTACCCTCTTAAAACATTCAACTTTTGACCAATTAAACCATAATCCTTGATAACTTAACTGCATGTTTTAGTGTAGACTGAACCAAACGTAAAAATATTCCAGTCTACACGACACTTAGTTAATAGGCACGCGAACAATTCGCGCTGAAAAATTTTTTGGCCAAAAATTAACGCCGTGTTAATTTCCAAACCTGTAAAATCTCAAGTTTTTGAATACTATTTTTATAAGTGAGTACTTTGCTCGGTGCTGGAATTATTTTAAGTATTGCAAAGACATTTAGACAATAAAATATTTTTCAAGGAAATAGAAGAAAAAGACCAACAAATACCGCCATACTTTTTTTTTTTATTTTTACATATTAAGTGGAGAACATTGTAACTCTGAGTGGAAAAAGTGCGTTTTTTACGAAGCTTATTGACTTTAACACTAAGTAAAACTTTTGATCTATAATTATGTCCAATTTAATGATATTTTTGAGTTTTATTTAAACAATTTTAAGCAAACCGACTGAGCAAAACCCTTAGGAAGTTCAAAAAGAGACATAATTAAAGTCTTAAATTCTGTTTAAACTACATTGAGTACGTTAGTCACTGACAAGAATCAAAACTTTCAGTGTAATCAGGCTTTAAAAATTATCGACCTTCAAAAAATCTCTTAAATCTTGGTTTGTCAAAAATTTGCTTTTCATTTAATCCTCGCTGTAGTATAAAATTTTATTGAAATGATAAAACAGCTGATAAAAAATGCGCTTTTGACCGCAAGCTACACTATAAATAAATTGCTTTAAGGTTTTTCTGTAACAAATTCCAACCCCCTTTTCTCCCCTCCCCTCCCTTCCCTTATAATTAGCACTAAGGCTATGACTTTTTTTCAATCCCATGCTCCTGTCTGTAGCTTGATGAACTTTTACCTAAAAAGCACGAAATGAACTATTATTTGCATATCTTTTGAAAAAGTTCACCCCGCCATTGAAAAATTGATTTTGACATAAATACTACTATGTATTCAAATGTATTTAGAATGTCATAGTCATGTAATACAATAAATTTTCAATCCAAAAATGACTTAGACCGTTGACCTTGCTCTTACTTGTTGCATAGAAGGAATAGAAGGTGCAATTTGCCTTTACTTTTGCATGACGAATACATTTCCTTCATTACTTTTGATTGCGCGCTCTGCGCATTGATTACTTCTGGAGATGTAGCATAGATGCTCTCGCTTCCAGTAATTTTTCAAAGAGCTTAAAGCCTTTTTGTATGGATTCAGTAGTTCAGCTAAGTTATTAAAGTCGTTTTTGTTGTACAGTTGGTCTGTAAACCAACGGTCTGCCCAGCCATACAATATAAATCAACATACTCTCTGCAGCTGTCCTTGTTGAAGGAATTAAAATGAAGGCCAGGATTGCTAGTATAGATCTGGAATTCCACCTCGCATTTTTGATGTTGGTTAATTTCTGAAACCTGATCAATTTCTATATAATAATAGTTTCTATATATATTTTCTATATAATATTTTATATATTTATATATTTATATATTTTCTATATAATAATATATATTTTCTATATAATAATAGTCTATATAATAATTTCTATATAATAATAGTTTCTATATAATAATATATTTTCTATATAATAATCGTCTATATAATAATTTCTATATAATAATAGTTTCTATATAATAATATATTTTCTATATAATAATAGTCTATATAATAATTTCTATATAATAATAGTCTATATAATAATAATTTCTATATAATAATTCTATATAATAATTCTAATAGTAGAAGAAACTTCTAATATTTTTAACATAATATGCATTACAGAGACATGGTGCAGTTCTGATGATGTTAAAAACTCAAATCTCCACCTTTAAGGTTTTAATTTAATTTCTTTAGCGCGTAAAAATAAAAAGCAAGGTGGTGGTATTCTTTTTTACGTGAATGAATACTTGCGGTTTATTAACAGGCCAGACTTAAGCATTTCTGATGGCGATAAAGAGGTTTTAAGTATTGAAATTTTAACTAAAAATGCCAAAAATATAATTTTAAGTTGTTGTTATCGCCCACCAAATGGCGTAATTGAGGATTTTAATGCCTTTTTACATAATGATATAATTAAAAAAAGTTCACATGAAAAGAAATTAAACTACATAATTGGTGATTTTAATTTAAACTGTTTTGAATACCACACTAATACTAACATTAAAAAGTTTTACAATGACATTTTCGAAATTGGAGCGATACCGTTGATAAATAAGCCTACCAGAATATCATCAACATCAGCCTCTATATTAGATAATATAATTACAACTGACGTTTTTAACTTATCTTTAAAAAAAGGTATTATTGAAAGTGACGTCTCTGATCACTTTCCCATTTTTTTCTCCATAAACACAAACATCAAAAAAATTCTACACCATAATAAACCTTTCATCAAACGTTTTTTTACGGAAGCGAATTGCTCTGCTTTTAAGGAACAATTATCTTTACTTCATTGGAAACATATAGATTCTAGTGATGCTAATTTAGCTTATAATTCGTTTTTAAAAACATTTTTTGAAATTTATGATATTAAATTTCCTAAACATAAAATACTAAAAAAAAAAAAATATTTCACGTCACCATGGATTACAAAAGATCTAAAAAACGAGAACATTAGAAAGTAAAACAATTTATAAGAATTACGCTAAAAAATTTGAAACGCAAAGAAAAAATTTAAAAAAAGATTCTACATAAATTTACTAGAAAAATATAAAGATAATTCAAAGCAAACATGGCAAGTTTTAAGAGAAATTACAGGCAGTAAGAAATTGAAAGCTAGCTCTTTACCTAAAGCTATTAAAATTGATAATAAAATATTTGATGATCCATGAGTGGTAGCTAATAAAATGAATGAATTCTTTACTTCAGCTGGACCAAATTTAGCAAAAAAAATTTCAAACATAAACAAAACAATAAACAGATGTAGTTTTCCTTTAAGAGCCGTTTTTTCTAAGAATCAGGCAAATTCCTGAAACTGTGGAAGTGACCTCCTCCAAATTGCTTGAATTTTTTATATATTGATCAGAATATAGAAAAAACCTGTTAGGGAAAAAAAAAATTTCAAAAATGTTTCGTTCACTCGGAATCTGGGCTTAAATTTTTGAGATTTTTTTTAAAATTTTTAGAAATTTAGTTTTTGCCACCTTTGAACCCATTTTTTTGGCAAGGCAAAAAGTTGCACATAGCTTTTGTAGTTAATATCAGACGTAACCCAAAAGCTCTCTCCAAAAAATATAAAAAAGTTGCGTGACACTGTGCGGTTGGCTAATTATCATAGTTCAAAAGTACAAAATCAATCACTTTTGTCAACTTTTAATCGGAGTTAATTCTAGCGGCGAAGTGTTGCACACAATTTTTCTTTTAGGATTTGAAATTATCAAAGGTATTGAGTCTAAAAATGCAAAGAAAGTTATGTGATACCTAAGGCCTATTAATATATTAAGGCTTGAAATTGGAAAAAAATGTTTTAGTATACTTACAAAATGAACCATTACGGCAGAGGCGCTTAGTTTTGTAAAAATGTAAACATATCCAACTGTCAATACAAAAAGGTCCTAACATAATAATAAAAAAAATTCGTGTGATTTTGTCACACGCATGAAATAACATGAATTAAAAACTGAACAAAAATCTAACATCAAGATAACTATATTGCTAATTAAATAAAACATAAATCAAACATTTAAATGTTTTTCCATTTAAAAATTAGTTTTTCATTTATTAATAGAGTCATTTACACACATTATCCACCACATCACACATAATTTCTACTCTGCTGCAGTAAGTTTCTCTAAGAATAATGATATGACTGTATTATAGTCTTCTTCGGATAATGAATAATCGCCACAACCACTAATTAGAAAAGGAGCATTTACTAAACAGATAATTTTATCAGTTTGGTTATTTATCTCCTCGGTAGTAACTGGCCAGCGAAAAGTATTCTTCTCTTGCCCGTTAATCATACAATTAACTCTGATCCCAGTTATAGATACCTAAAAGTATTAGCGCAACATTTAAAATAATATAATAAAGAGTTTATGATTTGTTTAATTTTGCTTACATTCAATAAAACTTGTAAAGTCTTATATAATGTCATTCTGAAATTATTTTTACATTTTATTTATATTCCTTTTATTTTAGAGCACTGTTTTGTAAAACAAAATAAAAACTTGAAACTAATATATACTTTGAATAATATTACCTCCACAATATATCCAATATTCCATTGTTTTTCATATGCAACAGCAACCCAATCATTCACTTTCCATACAAGACAAATTTCTTTTGCAAGATTGGCGATGTCTTCCTCATATTTATTATCATCTTCATTGTCTCCTGCCAGATTAAAGTCATCATTTTTGCCATAAACTTCTTTGTTATCGTTAACCTGACTATTTTCATTATTTTCTGTTGTCGGTTCTACCAGCTTACCTTTTCTTTTCAGGTTACTAAATCTATAACAATATCAATTGTACATATTTTTAAACATATGTAAACAAACACACAAAATTATAACTTTCACCTAAATTTTAATTTCATATTTGTAAAAGAACTATTTAACAGTCAGAAACATAATCTAATTTGCAAAAGTTTTGATAGCAACAATGCCTACCTTGAAAATAAAGATCTTATCTGTTGGCTAGTTACATATTGATCAGGCGGAAGTTCTCTCCTCAGCTGCATGTGAACCTGCTCAGGGCTCATTTTATTACCTGATTCTTCTCCACGAATAAAGTATTTATGCAACAGTTCTTTCTGCTGATTTGAAAATCTAAAAGAACTTCGAACTGGTAATGCCCAACCTTGCAATAGAAAAATGTTCATGCAATGTGGTTTGTCTTTTACGGAAGCACTGTTAGAGGATGAAGAAATTGGCATATTTAGTTGTGAAGTAATTTTCATCTTATGAACAAACGAGTTGCGAACTTTATCCAATGATGTTAATGATTTCGGAACTGTATGAAGACCGGATAGCATGTGTTCTTCTAACTCAGCATCGCTTTCAAATGATAAAGTACAATTCATTTCAGTGCAAAATCTTAATGAATATAATTGCCTGTCACTTCTTTTCTGTTTTTCCTTAAGTGACTTGTTACGCTTAATTGAATTATCTGTTTTGCTATATGGCAACAACAACTCAATCGAGGGTTGAATTTTAAGATTTCCATACTCTTGTTCAATTCCCTCACCGATATTGAAATAACGCCACATCTTCATACTTTTTTCACCAAACTCAAATGAGTGATAGTTGCTAATGTTCTTAATCTTTGGTCCAATAACTACAGTTTTATCATTGCTAATTTGAGCAACTGCTACTTTTGCATCTTTAGCGCCAAAACTATAATGCATAGCCTTGTGTATATCTTCAGCAGTCAAAAGATTATTACCAGAGTCAACGTAACTCCTTAAAATTGTCTTTACAACTGCACTCTCCCTGTCACATTGATCTTTTCCACAACAGGGTTCATTATAATCATATCTCAGCAACTTTATATCTCTCTCTTTGCATACATTGTAGATTGCTTCAGCTGAAAGATTTCCCTGATAGCAGCCGGCATTATCAGATTTGGTAAACATTTTCTTGATATGCGGTTGATCAATTCTGAATTGGTCTAAAACTGCAGTGGCTAACGAAACAACATCACCTATTCCCTGATCACACCTATACATTGAAGTAAACACTGTAAAAAAACTAACACCAAAATAACAAAAAAAAGTATAACGCCAGAGTTGAGCAAATATAACGCTAGTTAACCGTTATATTAGGCGTTATATTAGGCGTTATATTAGGCGTTATATTTGCTCAACTCTGCCGTTATATTGGCGTTATATTTAGAAAAAATAAACTAACGCTTCATCCGTTATATTTGGCGTTATATTTGCTCAACTCTGGCGTTATATTTAGAAAAAATAAACTAACGGTTGAAGCGTTATATTTGGCGTTATATTTATTTTACTTATCTTATGTTTACAAACATAATATTAAAAAAAATTAAAAATTTAAGAAATAATAATTATGTATATATAATAATGACCATTTATAATCATTTTGAAAAGATATATCATTACCATTTTTAATGTCGATGCCGCTAAAAAGTGCAAAATAAAAAACATAATTATCAAATGAAACTTTAAAATTTAAATATTAAATAATCTTTAAGATTCATATATGATTGGTATGATTATATAATAATCTCTAAGATTCAAATATGGTCTTTTACAAACATTTTGAAAAGATATAACCTTAACATTGCTTCCAAGTGTCGATGCCACTAAAGAATACAAAATAAAAAGGATAATAAGCATATGACTCCTTTAACAGTTATGGAATATGAAAAGATACATGTAACTTTACCACTGGTATCAAATGATGTCGCCATTAAAGATTAAAAAATAATAATTTAAAACGACATTTCTTCATACTAAGTTTTATAATCATTTTGAAAAAAATATTTAACAAAGCTCTATCATTAAAGACTACAAAATACATAAGATAAGATAATTCGTATTGAAAAGATACATGTAACTTTACCACTGGTACTAGATTTTGTTGCCTCTAAAGATTACAAAATAAAGTGAACAATAATTTAAAAAGACATCTTTTACTAAGTCCTTTATAATCATTTTGAAAAGATACCTTACCATTGCTACTAGATGTAAATGTCATTAAAGACTACAATATGCAATAGATATATAGCAAAAAAATATCTTTAAAATTAATATTCTGTAAGATTATCATTGAAAAAACACCTTATAAAAAGGTATAACATAAAATCATTTGATTGCTTAATTCGAACTATTTCGAAAAGATACAACTTTACCATTGCAACTAGATGTTGATGTAACTAATAAATAAAAAATTCAAAAGAAAACAAACAGGCAACTCCTTCAAAATATATGGAATATATACTTGTAGTCAAAAGATACTTGTGACTTTACCCCTGTTGTTACACCAGATGTCTAAGCTACTGAAGTCTATATAATGAAAAGGTTGATAAGCACACAACAACTTTAAAATTTATAAAATGTTTATTTATATTGAAAATGTTTATAAACATCTTTAAATTGTATGCTACTTATAATGATTTTGAAAAGATATAATCAATAATACCATCAATTGGCACAGATACTCTTGCCCCTTAAAAATACAATATAAAAAGGGTATAATATATAATCATTTAATTGGTTAATTATAACCATTTTGAAAAGATATAACCTTACCATTGCTGAATGTTGGTGCCACTAATAAATACAAAATAAAATAAAAAACAAATAATCCCTTCCAAATTTAAGGAATCGTTGTGAAAAGATACTCGTCGTGAAAAGATACATGTAACTTTACCACTGGTACTAGCAGGCCTTGTTTTAAAGCGTTAAGCGTAGAGCGCTTTTTGATTGCATTTAGCTATTTTAATCAGTAAGATATTTTGATAAAGCAATTTTTAATTTTATTAAAAAAAAAAAATTAATAATAATTAGCATAATCAAAATCCCTTACTGCTTAAAATAGCTTAACGCTTACAAAAAGCGCTCAACGCTTAACGCTTTAAAACAAGGCTACTATGTACTAGATGTCGATGTACCTAAAGTTTATAAAATAGAAAGTTTGATAAGCAAATGTCAACTTTAAAAATAATGATAAAAAATACTGTATACTGTATAGTGTGTATTAATAAATATACATTAAATATACATGCACTTGTTAAATATACATGTTAATATTTAAGTCAGTTTAAATACCACAAAGAATTTTAAAATAATATTAAAATAAAGATTATACAAGATTAGAAGTTTGCACATCATCATATTTAATTAAATTTCAATTAGCTTAAATAATGGGTTATATATTTTATTTAGGTATTATTACTTTAATTTTGTAACAAAAACGAAAAGACAAGAAAATAATTTATGATTAAATTCAAAGAAATTACCATTCTCCATTTTTAAATGTATAAAAAAACTTTTAAAAATTTATGAACTACTGAATTTTAACACATATCTTGCTGCAGCCTTTGATTTATGAGGGTAGTTGATTTTTAGAATAGTTTCTTGGAAAATCCCAAGTAACTGGGCAAAACAAGATGGATAGCATAAATCTTTAAGATAATATACTGCTATTATTGAAGCTATAACTTCCTCCATGCATAATATTTGTGTAGCACATAATTCAATTCCAGTTCGTGACCGAATACCAAAATATAAACCATTGAGCACTACTTGTGGACCATACAATGAGGGAAGTGCAAGTTCTGCATCGATGTTATCAGCCTAATAAGAAAAATCATAATTTATGTAGTTTGTTTAAAATTATACTTTTAAAGGTAAACCAATCAAAAAAATCATTAATAAGATATTAAAAAAACTTACGTGTGATTGCAAAAAAAGAAAATTTTTACTTTTTCGAGAAATAAACATACTTTACAGTTCCACTACACTTGAAATAATATTTGCATTATCTTTAAATGCGGCCTTAATAAATAATCTAGAGCTGCTAACAACATTTTCATGTTGGTGAAAAAATCGCTTGAACTCATCAATGAGAAGAGATGGAGCCATTTTGAGTCTATCTGGAACATGTTCAAATATTTGGTGGTAAAACAAGTTTCTGTTAAGGATGCTCAATACAGCAATTGATGGTATAGCTTTTCCGAGTTTGTTCTGTTATACAGTTAACACAAATAATTAGTAGTTTACAGTAAAATTTCAAAAACATAAATGGTATCTTTGATTAAAAAATATATACTTTGGCTATCAATAAAATCTTTCATATCAACACAAAAAACACTTATATTCAAGGATTTCGAAACAATAAACAAGTTTATATAAAACATGTTAAACTAAAAAAAAGGAAATATACCTTTATCTCTGCCTCAATTTCATTGGTTGATAAAACTGGTTCAGCACATGCTACAATCTCCTTGATTGCTAAAGTATTATGCCCTCTAGCCAGTTGGAAAAATTTTGGGGAACTTTCATGCATCTTTGACCATCTTTGTTGACGAAGATTGTTACTTATCTGTACAAACATTGGCTCCTAAAAACAATAAATTTTCAAAACTGTTGATTAAACTAAATAATCATAGTCACGACATAACTAAATAATACTGTTTTAATGATGTATATACAGTTACGCCTATGATTAGTGGGCGTAACAGTAGGTGTAATGAAAGTAGTTTTATTTAATATTAAACACTTGGTGTTCAGCAAATCAACCTTTTGGCTTAAACTATTTTTTGTTTAGTTTATAAAATAAAAATGAAATGAAAAAATAAAAATGTAATAGAAAAAAAGAAACCCTACACCACCAGTGACTTTGTTTTCTGTCAACTTATTCAAGATGGTCTAAGTAGAAGCAATTAAATTTATTGTGCTCGTTTTTTCTAATAATTTTATAATAAAGAATTTTTACTAACAAAACGTGTCTATCCTCACCACCTACAACATTATTGTTTTAGCAATGCATTTATATTAATTAGTACTTTCTTAATAACATTTTAGCAAAAAACATGTTTTTAAAGATTGCATTGTATTATTATAATTCAGTTAAAAAGAAAAAAGTAGGAAATCACAAAAACATACCCAATCATCTTTGAACTGAGGATAGAGGTTTTTCAAAGTAATCTTGAGTCGCGAAAAGAACTCCCTGTTACCATAATTGTCATTAGCTCTCACCTTTAATGATGCAAATTGAGTTAGCGCATTCTTCAATTCTTTCAATACAAAAACATTACTAACTCCATTGAGCAATTCTATAACTGGCACAGAAAAATAAGTCAGCAGAAGTTCGACATCTGATTGAGGAAGTTTAACTTTGGACATCTAAAAATATATTAGTTCTAAAAAGCAATAAGAAAAATAATTTTAAATGAAAAAGTAAAATAACAAGATTAGTAAATAATAACTTGAAATAACAATTTTTATACTTAAAATATATATTTTTACACTTAAAATACATATGCTTAAAATTATGGTTAACAAGACACAGAAAGTATCAAAAACAGTTGCTTATACTTCATAACAATATATATTGTTTTGCTTGAAACTAAAAAATGACACTCAATATTATGAATATTGAAGAAACTATGGCTAACCCTTAATCAATATTAAAAAGCAAACACACAAAAAAAAGACTTGAAACATTAAGGAGATAAATAGGTTACTAAGTAGTTTTAAGACAGTTAAGTTACTCTAGACTTTCTATTATTGTAAAGTCCTCACCTACTACGCTTTAAAAGCACTCAAATTTTATTATATCATTTTAATTTTTATAAATGGATAAAAAATAACTATCAAAATAAACTTTCCAACTCATCTCAATTTCTTTCAAACTTCAATTATAATGGAGAAAAAATTTTTTTTAATAATCGTAATATATAAATAATAATAATATATAAGTACTTTAATAAAGATAAGCCTGAAATATGATCATGTATAGTTTTGAAGATATAAAATTTTAACTAGTTTATTGTGTTAGCTGATTTGAAATACTTAAGACAAATTTGGAATAGCAACTGGAAATACAAGGATGACATCACTAACTGATTGTCCAATTGTGCACCATGGAAACTGTAAAGTCTCAGGAAATACAACATTAATTGAAGAAAATGAATGTTATCTGCAGGTGGAATAAACATTTGAGCGTAAAGTGTCTAATTTTATTGTTTAAAAGTGTCTTTTTCCAGATAATGATACTATTTTATTGATTTGGTGGAAAATAAATTGATCATTCCAAAATATGGTGATTCTCGACCCATTTTTATATAAAATTCCATCAATATTGGCAGTTTGTATTGCTTCGGAAAAGTAATTTATTTTATCTTCATTATAATAGACCTCAGCTTTAATTGCACCAACTGAATTAAAAAATTGTGTAGTGGTATTTGCTATCATTGATTTACAGGCTGTATAAGGAATGTTTTTGAAATTAATATTTCGAAAATTCTTAATCACTTGATATATGCGTTCAAAAGCTATGCACATGTGCTCCCTTAAAGTGCCTGATGTCGCAGCCTGAGCTGGTTAGTGGATAAGAAAATGGAGCTTCGGTATAAATTTTTGAGGGTATAAATTAAAAAACAGTTCATGATGCATAGCAGTGATTTCTTTCAAATCAGTAATGTATTTTTTTGTTGTGATTGGAGACATGTATAGCTGAACTATTTGAATCAATTTTAGCAAACATTTAAGATGTTCATTTTGAGCCAGCATATTTTTCAATAAAAAAAATGGTAAAACTCTTGTAAGAGTAAGTATTTGACCACTTCCAAAATTACCTTTAATTTTACATGTTTTTAAAATTTTACCAGGCTTTTCAATGCCCGCTGGATAGACAAATGATTGGAGCCATGTATTTAATGATAATATTGTTACAAAATTACTTTCAATAGCATAAAAAAGAAACAGTTCTAACTGAAGAGGAAAAACACCTTCTAAAAGATCATGCATTGGGTCAAATAAGATTTGCTTTGTTACATCAAATAGTGGAATTGATAAAAGAACACTTGATGAAGATACCCCATAATATTTTGACCATTTAATTCTATCTTTAGGTCTAAGACCAGAATCTAATTCATTTACTCTAATTAAATGTTCTTTTAAATTACGTACAGAGCATTGTTCATGCCTAGTATTTGCATACATTTCCCCTCTTGTTGAATTACAAACTCTGCAGCATCGAACAGTCTTCCTGCTAAAACCTTCTTTAAACCCACCAATAGCATTTGCTGCTAAGGAATCGCCAGAAAAATAACACAACTCACCTGTCAATACTTTAGGAACTCCTAACACTGTTATCTCTATCCCTGTAATAAGTTTTGACATAACATCAATAAAGTCAGTCAACAGTGCATGGAAGAAGATATTATCTTTAATCATCTTACTACCTGTAAATGCTAAAGGAAATATGGTTGATGTTCTTCCACGGTATTTTGCAGGAATATTAAGAATTTGAAAATACATTGCCCAAAGTTTGTGTTTTGACCGTGCTTTGCCAATAGGATTTGTAATACCAAGATCATCACAATAAATAGCTATACTAATTTTACTATCAACAAACTTAGCAATCTCAGGAGATTGAAGTAAAAAAGATAATGTGTCTAAAAAGGGTACAATACAACCTTGTTTTTTGAGACCAATGGATTTAACTAAAGGCATTTTGAATACACGCACAAAATATTTCTCACGACAATTTTGAGATGTTAAAATTTCACAACAAGATTTTAACTTGGGCACATCAATATCTGGCACAGACAGCATTTCTTTTAAATGAAGAAAAATTGAATCTAAAATATTTTGAGCACACCTATGTTTACCTTGAAGATGCAAAGCTAAAGCTCCTAAATAATCATCAGTTATTTGATATTTTTCTGCTTCTTCAATTAAATCAACATCAAAATTATCCTCTACAAGTACTGAACATTGCTCAGTATGCTTTTGAAATCCGTAGAGGGTTTTAAACTTTGAATAACAAATATCACAAATAATTGAACCTTTGTTTCCATGAATGCGTAAGTGATTCTTCATCAAACAATACCTAGAAGATATAAAAGTACAGCAGTTACATTTGTATGAAAATACCTTTCGTTTTGGGTTTAAATTCTTTGTCAAATGATTGCTATTTGGAGATATATTTATATTGCTATTTGGAGATATATTTGGAGATCTTGAACATTGTGCAGTTTGATTCGTAATATCAAGCGGAGTTACATTGATTTGAGATGAAGTACTACCATTGTGTGACAAAACAACTGGAAATCGATCATTTAAGCGTCTTTGCTTGCTAATAATGTCTTCAGCAAAAATTTCATTGCTTTGCAAGTCAGTAAGAAAGCTAAACGATGAGGAGCATAATGGTTCAGGATCAGTATAAGAACAGGAAGATTGAGACAGAGGCTGTTTGTTAATGTGATCAACTTCTTGTATATCAACTACAAATTCTAATGATTGTTCATTTAACAAGGCTTTAAAATTTGTTTCTTGAACTGGGCATCCAAGCCATTTCAAGCCAATAATTTGACTGACACCAAATGTTAGACAGACTAAAAAATATAATATTATATATATATATATATATATATATATATATATATATATATATATATATATATATATATATACATATATATATATATATATATATATATATATATATATATATATATATATATATATATATATATATATACATATATATATATATATATATATATATATATATATATATATATATATATATATATATATATATATATATATATATATATATATATATATATATATATATATATATATACACACATATATATATATTTCTCAGCCAAAAATATCTTCTGATATAAAAAATATTGTATAACAACGTCACATATGTGTATTTCTTATGATTTACGTTTGTTATAATATAACAAACGTATAAACATATAACAAACAAATAAATATAACTTGTATGTATTAGTTTGTTATATGTTTATGCTTGTTACATGTATTCACATATGTGTTTTTTTATGTATTATTTTTTTCTTTAATGTACTTTTTATGCTATATTTTGTGAATATAATAGGTTGAAATATAATAGGTTGGTAGTAAAAACATTATAAAAAAATATATGTATACTTACTTTGTTGGACAAACGCAAACAAATCGGAATTTGCGACAACAATTTCGCTTCGATTTTTTAAGGTGACTTTTATTGCCTTCATGTTATTAATATTTTTATATAATGAATACATAAATTTGGAAAAAAATAGCCTGAGAATAAAATAATATAACGGATAAATATAACGGATGAATTTAAGGGAAGAATATAACGGATAAAGTTTATCATTTGAAAGGAATCGATCAAGCATACATAAATTATAACGCAAACAAAAAAATATAACGCCAATATAACGGATAGCTTTTACTTATTTCAAAGTCATCCGTTATATTGGCGTTAGTTTTTTTAGAGTGAAGTAAACACGTTTGAATAACTTTCCTGCTATTTTTATGAAGAATATATCCACATGTAAACTCATTCCTTTCTTGCCAAAATACTCTCTTTGGCCCTCTCTGTATCGAACCGGAAGAATTTTTTGACAAAAATCTTTAAGCCAGAAAGCAGTTTCATCGTTTAATTGCTTAAAAGCTTCGATTTTTGCCTTTTTCTGTTGAGAATCTCTCATCAGGTGTTTTATACATCCTTTACAGCAATTTCCAAATCATAAATAGAATCAGCATCGTCAGAATTTTGAATTTTTAGTTCTTTGATCATCTCGATAGCTTTGCACAAATCGTAGCAATCGGCACATACCACTTCTGATATCTCTGTGTTGGATTGAAGATTTTTTTCAGATGGATCTGATAAGGCATGTTTTGAGCTATGAGAAGAAATGTTTGAGTCATTGACACTACAATTGGTTTGATAACTTGTTTTCAAATACCTTTTTCCTTTTTCAAGGGCAGCTTCGAGAGATTTAGAACTAAATCTTTGTGCCAATTTTTGTAATGTTTGAAAACCATTCATGCCTGAAGCAGTAACATCATCTAATCCAGCTAAGCTTTTTCGACTTGAAGGTTTTATTGCATGCAATACTTTCCACAAACTTGAATCAGATAATGGTATATAATTGTTTTCACTACAACTTTTTCGATAGAACATGATAGCGTGGCTATATTTTGTCGTCAGCATTGCATGCACTATCTTTTGTTCTTCACCGCTGTCGTATTTTAATTTGGTTATTCCATAAGCAACATCATGCAAAATACCGCTTGTAAATATAAAGTCTAAGAAATGTTCACACTTTGTTTGATCAAGACTAGATCGGACGAATACTTTCTTCTCTGGAAATGCCAACCCTTTATGAGATGCATGCCATTTTCTTGCTGTTTCTATACGATGTTTGGTACACTCAAATGTGTTCATTATAAACTTTTTGGTATACTTAGTATGGTCTAATAATGAGAGGATAACTAACTTTCTCATGGAATCACTTTGCTTATATACTTTCTGAGCACGAATAATTTCAATTGGGAGAGGGCTATTTATTTCATCAACATTTTTACTGTTAAGAAAATCTATAAGTATTTCCTCTTGTCCGGGAGCAACAGCTTCCGCAAATTTTTTCTTTAATAAGTTTTCTAGGCGAACATACTTGCGTTTTAACTTATCTTTAGTAGTATCTTCCAGATATTCGAACTTCCTTTTTAATCTAAATTTTATTGGACTTGCATTAAGAACCTCAGTTATACTCTCACGGCTTCTTAGAGATTCGTCCAAAATCTCCTGTTAAACATTAATATCACCGGGATCAAATTCTTCATCTGGAGTAGCAGGTGTCATATATGTTTGTTCTTGTTGTGTTTGTGTTTCTGTACATAAATTGGTGTTTTCGTTGACTCTAGATAAAGCAGTTTCTTGCTTTAAATGGGTAAAACACAGCATTGCACCAACTGAAAATACTTCATTGTATCGCTTTGACATTGATATGACGACATGTATTGGTGACGCCCTTAAAGCGGGAGATTTTTTTCCTTTTATATTTAGATGGTGAGGATGAAAGCATGTTTTTGGAGGACTCCATGCAATACCAAACGTGTACCGGTGAAAAGCACATATTTGTTCATCCTTTTCAAGATTTCTTTTAAGTCTATTTGCAATAAGTCCATTTTCTTCCCAAATATTATTATCGTTTAATCGCATGACCTAAAAACAATTTTTTAAAACAATTATTAAGTGTGTCATTTAAAGCATTGTTTATAATCTGACTCTTCACGAAAAATGTTTACAAGTTTGAAATACATTGTTGTTATTATTAAAATACAATATTGCAAGAGTGTGATTAATTTAGTGATTATTTATTAAAAGAGTGAGGAATTAATTAAAAGAGCTATTTTTTTTTGTTTAAAGAACTTTGTCTCAAAATCTTATTGCAGAGAAGTTATAAAGTATGTAATTATAAAAACTATATTACAGTCTGCGTAAAATTAAAATACATAATTACCTTTAAGTTGATGAGGTGTTTCTTAACATCAACATCTCCCAGCTGATGAATGTAGAACATTTTGTTTATAATTTTATGTTTTTTGAATGATCCACAATTTCCTTTTCAAAAGCAACAACAGTTTTCATAAAAATATTTGTTTTGTTTCATACTCAACTAAAAACAAGTTCTATTTATGCAGTACCTATTTCTCAATAGCAATGATAAAATATCTACTCCATTTATGCAAATTTTAAAGATCGTTAAAATAAAGTTAAGACATTTTTATGGTAAAGTAAACAACCGCCCACTAACTTGTTTCTCCACAATCGTGATATCAGCGATTCTTCTTCCATTCGATCACCACAAGTTATTTGGTTATGACGTAAATTTAAATAATTCACTTCTGATCATGTATTGTTTTTTATTATTATTTATTTCAATTGTTATGATTTCTATATCATAGTCAGAAACGCTTAAATTTTTTCTTAACATTACGTGCAATGTTTTGTGTAATGCTAAATGCTAATTTTGGATGATAGAAATTTTATTGTGAGCGAAAACCTCATCTGTGTGTCCAAAAAAATATCTCTTCGTACTTAATCATTTTTAACAATTTGTACCTTTATTTTTAACTTAATATCTAAAGATCACACGAATTTTTTTTATTATTATGTTAGGACCTTTTTGTATTGACAGTTGGATATGTTTACATTTTTACAAAACTAAGCGCCTCTGCCGTAATGGTTCATTTTGTAAGTATACTAAAACATTTTTTTCCAATTTCAAGCCTTAATATATTAATAGGCCTTAGGTATCACATAACTTTCTTTGCATTTTTAGACTCAATACTTTTGATAATTTCAAATCCTAAAAGAAAAATTGTGTGCAACACTTCGCCGCTAGAATTAACTCCGATTAAAAGTTGACAAAAGTGATTGATTTTGTACTTTTGAACTATGATAATTAGCCAACCGCACAGTGTCACGCAACTTTTTTATATTTTTTGGAGAGAGCTTTTGGGTTACGTCTGATATTAACTACAAAAGCTATGTGCAACTTTTTGCCTTGCCAAAAAAATGGGTTCAAAGGTGGCAAAAACTAAATTTCTAAAAATTTTAAAAAAAATCTCAAAAATTTAAGCCCAGATTCCGAGTGAACGAAACATTTTTGAAATTTTTTTTTTCCCCAACAGGTTTTTTCTATATTCTGATCAATATATAAAAAATTCAAGCAATTTGGAGGAGGTCACTTCCATTGACTGCCTGATTCTTACAAAAAATGACTCTTAATATCTTATCTAAATTCTTTTGAATTGTCTTTTGATGAATTTGATAGAGCTTTTAAAATGCTAAAGTTAAATAGAGTAGTCGTTCCTGATGATATCACTGGAAACATTGTCATTGATTCATATGATATCATAAAAAATATCCTTTTTAAAATATTTAAATGTTCAATTCAACAAGGAATTTTTCCTGATGAATTAAAAATAGCTAGAGTTTCACCAATATTTAAAGGTGGAGACTTACTTAATGTTAGTAATTACCGTCCAATATCTGTTCTCTCTGTTTTCTCAAAGATTATAGAGAGAATTCTTAATAATAAAATTTTTAATCATCTTTCTCAAAATAATATCCTATACAAAAATCAATATGGGTTTAAAAAAAAATAACTCCACTGAACGCTCTATACTCCAAATAACACAATATATTACTGAATCATTTGAAAGTTCCAAATTTACTTTAGGCATTTTTATTGACTTGTCTAAAGCCTTTGATACGATAGATCATAAAATTCTTTTTAAAAAACTTAAATATTATGGAATCTCTGGCAATGTTTTGAAGCTTTTAAAAAGTTATTTAAGTAATAGAAAGCAATTTGTTCACTATGACGTATCATCGAAATCAAACTTGTTAGATGTAACATGCGGAGTTCCTCAAGGGTCCGTCCTATGACCTCTCCTATTTCTCATTTACATAAACGATCTTTATGAAGCATCTAATTTAATGACAATTATGTTTGCTGACGACACGAATTTTTTTCTATCTCATAGTAACATAATTACCCTATTTCAAAGTATGAACCTAAAATTAATTAAAATTTCAGAATGGTTTAAATTAAATAAGCTTTCTCTTAACATTGAAAAAACAAAATGGTCTCTTTTTCATCCATACTACAAAAAACATCTTCTACCAAGTGAATTGCCTGCTCTTTTTATAGATGACATTCAAATTAAAAGAGTAACGGCTACAAATTTTTTAAGGGTTTTTATTGATGAAAATCTGACATGGAAAAAACACATTGAAAACTTATCCTCTAAAATTTCCAAAAGTATAGGAATACTATTTAAAATAAGAAGCATGCTAAATAAACATACTTTAATTCAGCTTTACCACTCTTTTATTCATTGCCATCTAAACTATGCTAATGCGGCTTGGGGTAGTGTAAGTAAAACTAAATTAGAACCACTTTATCGCCAACAGAAACATGTTGCACGACTTATTAATTTTAAACATCGATTTTATCATGCTAAGCCTCTTTTAAACGAAATGAATATTCTTAATATATATCAACTTAATATTTTTAATGTATTGTGTTATATGTTTAAATGTAAGTCTCGCACATCTGCAATTTCTTTTCACAATTTATATTCTTTAAAAGTTAAAAATAAATACAATTTGCATAATGAAAATTTTATTCTTCAACCAGTTTTCAAAACTAATTTTGGTAAATTTTGTATTTCATTTAGAGAAGCATTTTTATGGAACAAAATGGTGTTAAAACTTTTTGATTTTTCTCATGAATGGAATTTTTTCTTATTTAAAAGAAAATTGAAAGAAATTCTTTTCTCAGTTGAAAACATTCTGATATATTTTTAAGTTTGTTTTGTTTTTTATTAATACTCTTAGGAAATATTTTATCGTAATTTATATATACGAAATCTTTTATCTTAACTTATATATATATATATATATATATATATATATATATATATATATATATATATATATATATATATATATATATATATATATATATATATGTATGTGTATTTGTGCGTATTATTTGTATGTGTATATATATATATATTGATGTGTAAGTATATTTATTTACATGTTTGTATGTTTAAATATGTATAAATAATTATATTTGTATTTATGTGTGAATATTTGTCTATGAATTATTAAAGGATTATTTATTATTTAAAATCTGTTTAGGCGGTTCTCGATGACAAGATCTTATGATCTTCTGCGAGTATCCGCGTTCTTGTTGTAACGTTAACAAAATTGTAATTCTGACTATACGTATTTTATTCATTCTTATATTGTAAAACTTATTTTGAATAAATAAAAAAAAAAAAAAAATTTCCTTGGAAGATAACCATGTTCCATCCACTTTAGTAATATCAAAAATTTCATCAAGGGGCTCGTAGCTTCCCTGCTTGACACTTTCATCATAACATTTCAGTATTTTATCAAGCTTTGCTCGTATAACTTGATCAGATACTTGAGGAAAATTCAGTTTATTCTTCCACAATTTATTGACTTCTTCGGAGATAATTTACTTGCGGGATGACCTTTTTTTTTTACAACTTAGAGGAATTGATCATGTTTTTCAATCTTTTCTAACAAAAGTTTATCGATTTATGAGACAGGAAATTTTTATTTTTTTAAAAAAAAAAAAGTCAAAAAGTCATAACCCTAGTAAGCACGCTAGAGTACCGGACCTTTGACTCCGTTTTATTTAAAATTAATTTACCTTTAAAAAAATGGTTAATAAAATAATGGTTAACTATGATTCGCGGTACACGTGTGAGACTACAAATTTAGAAATACTATTTCTTAGTTTGTACATATTTTTATTTTACTATGTTTATGAACATGTGTATATATTTTTAATTTTTACTACTAAGACTAAGTAGTAAAAAATAGAAATATATAAATGTAAAAAATTAAAATAAAAATAAAACTAAACAATAACATTATTTAGTTTTTATTCTTATTTCAAATTTTTACTACATTTATACATTTCTAGCCACACTCACAGTTATAATACCGTTAGTAAATACCCCACAATAGTTATAGTCAAATATCATTAACAATTATTTAAAATTTAAAAAAATGTTAATGATATTATGAGTGTGACTGTTATTATATATATTACGACTAATAATGATATATTCTAATTATGATCATCATAGCTCTGAAAACTTTCTAAATAGGTTTCTATCTAATTTTATTGAGAAAAAAGTTGTGATAGTAACACACTGCTATATAAATTTTTATTGCACTGCTATGTAAGAAATTTTGAAACTATTTTTAAACTTTCATCAAGATTTAAATAAAATTTGCAAACTATCATGTTATTTTTGAATTTTTGAAGTAAATTGGGTTATATCTTTAGCTAAGCGTAATAAAATTGTTTCTTATGTTAAAAATTGCACTTTTTTTTTGTTACTCTTTTTTAAATTTTTTGTGTGCATGCTTAAAAAATTACATGTTTCATTATTTATTAGATTGTGAAAGTATGTGAAAGAGACTTTGTATGAAAATGCTTTTTTGATTTGAGTTGAAACTTGAGTTAGTCTCTATTAAATGCTGGTTATCTAAAGGTGTGATTTAAATTTTCAATATTTTTATATAAATGAACAGTAATTATAGAGTACTAAAATAAATTACTAGTTAATCAGTAAATGGTCAGTAAATTATTTAAATTGCTAGTAAACTAATTTTTTAATTATAAAATGTCAACATTATTATTTATTTATTTATATAAAAAAAAAGTTGATATAGAAGATTGGAAAACGTTTAAATATATAGAAAAGATTTTTCTTTAAATTGATAGATTGCTATTTTAAATCAAAACTTTCAGTAAATATATGTGAAGTTTTCATCAAATGAAAAAATGGCATATGTGGTTCAAAATTTAAAAATGTAGAGTATATTCTGACCCCTCCAACTATTGTTTGATCATTTTTATCTGTTATTAGCAAGGTCTTTGAGTCTTTAATCAACAATTTTCTAAGATTCCATTTTGAGTCAAACAATTTGCCACCAGACAATCAATAGGATTTTCGATCTTCTTGCTCTACAGCTTGCTAACTGCTGTGACTGAAAGATTTTATTGTGCATTAAATGGAGGCAGCGAAGCTAGGGCTTGACATACCTTTTTGACATAAAGCTTTCGAAAAGTTTGGCATAAGTTTCTCCATAAGCTTGTTTCATATGGTGTATCTGGGAAAGTTTTCGAGATTATCAAATCATTTTTTCCTAACATCTTTGTTAAAGTCATTAACTAAGGCCAACACTCCTTTTGATTACTCAGTGGTTTACTACAAACAGCTATCACAATACTATTGACATTCTCTTATTGATGAATGGAAACAATCTCACTGAGCCCTCCTCTTTTTGTCGTCAATCCTTTGGAACTCTCTCCTATCTTCATATTTTCCTAACTCATACAACTTACAACTTTCCAAGTCTCTGTCAACTGTTTCCAAGTCTTCTGTCAACTGTTTCCTTGCTCTTTTACTTTACAGCCTTGTTGGGATTAAATTAGAATTAAAAATATACATACATGGTTAGTCAATGTATGTACACTCCCTGTATTACCCTGCATTTTACCTATTTAAGGTTTTTATACTTTTATTCCATATGAAATAACCTAGTTTTTGAAAGTGCCCCTGAGTACCACCTCAAGTTTGCTTCAAATTTTAACCACCCACAGATTTTCCTGAAAAATTCAGCTTGATTGGCTAAACCATTTAAAAGTTATGATCGAATCAATATAGACCAAAATTGGAAAAATTTGAGTATCTGGAGCTTACAGTAGATTTTTTGATTTTTGAAAGACCATAACTTTTTACATAAAGTGGTTGATTACCTGAAATTTTGTACATTAATAGTTTTTCACGCAAATAGTTTTTTTTTGCAGATGTTTTCAAATGATTTTAAACAAATTTTAGTTATGACATAATTTTAGCTTTTTAAGTGCGATGCTTTTTTTGTTAAAAAGGAGACTTAAAAATTAGTGCAAGTTATACATTGCCAAAAAGTTAAAATATAAAACAATGCTTAAAGAAGAAGTGTATATACACATAAAACATAAGTACACTAATTTCATTATTTCTTATTTAAATAACTCACAATACCTTCATAATTATTAGTAGCAAGACTTTAGTCACAAGCACTTCACCCTTAATGGATGGAGCACTAATTTGATATGTTACTTTGTCAAATAGACAAAAACTGACATGATTGTGCATCATTAGTCTTTTTTAAATTTATATTTTTATATGCATGAACTTCTCATTAACATCTTGGTTTTCATTACAAATCTAAAGCACAAATCCTATGTCATCATTTTAAAGATAGGCAATATTTGTTACTGGGTTTAAAATTGTAAGGGTCTTTTTTTACCAAGTTAACATTATTCAGCAAATAGGTATCATAAACAGGATTGTTAGAGATTCTCTGTAAAAATAATTTCCCTCAACCCCCTTGCTTGGGACTGTGCTCATATCTTCACATGTCGTTTATGGAGGGTAAAATAAGGTCTATGGTTATAACATCATCACTTGATAAAATATGCTAACACCTAACACCCATATAAACAGTTTGTGTGAGAACCTGATTTGTAATTGTTGCTTGTAGACTTGCTTTTGCTGCTTCTCTTTTTATAGTTCCTCCTATTCTACTATTCAACTTTTGCCATGGAACATAGTAATGAAGTGATGTTCAGCATTTATATTGTGATCTTCAAGGTGGTACATTAAGTTTAATAGATATTTGTAATCTTTGTAAAATATAGTTGTTTTTTTTGTTTTGTTATTCACCTCCTCAAGGCTGAGAAGGCCACTGCAGATGAGAAGGCTACTTAATAGTGGTTATAACCCTCTCTCAACTCTATAACTCCGAAACACGAACCTTGATGAACAAGGTCGCTGCGCAGAGAAACAAGTTGAGCGCGGTACTACCAGGGGCGTGGTGGGGATCGAACTTGCCTATGAAGCGAGCGCTTTACCACTACACCACTACCGCAGTTCTCTGCAAAATCCATAAAATTAAGACAGGTGCATTGATTTAATGTGATTTTTGCCTCTGATAAGTAGGAAGATTGTGCTTCTAAGAGTTTCAATAAACTTAATAATACTTGCTTGGACTGTGACAAGTTCAGTTTAGTCAGTTGATACCCATTGTATGTGTGTGATCGGATTGTCAAAATCAAAATTATTCTTTTTCAAATACATTTTCTAAGTCTTCAAATTTAGTTAACAGGACAGTTGGAATATATATAAAACATGCAGCTTCGACTACCTATATTAAAAACACTGCTTTACTTAAGGGCTATTATATTAAATGCAAAAAATACAAATAAGAAAAGCAAATCAACTCGACATTTTGATAATAACAAAATACAAAAGCTGAGTGACTATTGTCACTGTGATGCAACACTGAATCCAACTTTGTATTTAGAAACTCCAGATGAAGTTCCTTTAAACAAACTAATATTAGGTGTTTTAGCTTATGAATTTTTATTTTGCGTATAAAGCACAATAACGCGTCTTTTTTCCTGGACATTGTCTTGTAAACTCATCAGATTCATAAAATTCAATGACTTTCTGTTTAACGATCTTTCAAAGGTTGCATTTTTTTAGCTTCAGGCTTTGCAAGTATGCTATTTTCATTTTTCAACTTTGGGTTCGTTTTATTCAGGAAAAAGTTAAAAATATACACCTAGGCCATAGGGCTACAATCATGCCATATGGTAGATTGTAAGTCTTTAAATTTTTTAAGTGGTTGTCTATATATAAAACTTCTACAATAAAAAGTTTCAAAGTTTATTTCAACTGTTTACGTTATTTTTTATGCCTTCAAAGCAAATATAATTTGTCATAATTTTCGAAAAAAGTGGTATTTTAACAGGTTGTTGCAAGTGTAAAACTAACTTTTAATGCATAGTTTTGCTTTTTACTACAGGTGGTTACCCTAAGTACGCAAAAGTAACAAAAAATTTGCACTGCCTAGTGACAGATCAAGCCTTTTTTGGTGTTTGAGCTAACTTCCAGACATGTAGCAAACTCCATACATCTGTATGTTTATACTTATGTCAAATAATGATGCTTTGCGATGATTGGAGGCTGGAAACATAAAAACCCTTAAACTTTATCAAATACGTGAGGGGCAACAAGTTGATAAAGTATTTTTTGTATATTCTCAGCTAGACTTGTATTCATCTATAAATTTTTAGTTTCATAATATTATCTATCAGGGTTCAAAAATGAGAAATTATGACCATATAAAATTTGTTACCCCTTCAAATTGAAAACTTTATATGGTCATAATTTTTGAACACTAAAAGATAATACTATGAAATTTAAAATTTATAGATGAATATAGTTAAGAACAGTAGAAAAGATATTTTATCAGCATGTTGCCCTTCACATTTGGGGTAACGGAGGGGGGTAGAAGGTTAAGAGCTTTTTTGTTTCCATCCTCCAATCATCACAATATTTTGCAAAGTTTCATTATTTAACTAAGTATAAACATATAAATGATTGTAGTTTGCTCCATGTCTAGAAGTTAGCTATCTCAAACAAAAATGCTGGATCCGTCACTGGCACTGCCTATCTGTAGTGGCTGAACTGTAGCACATTAAATTTTCCAAAATTTTTTATACTGCAATTTTTAGCAACTATGGGGTACAATAACTCAAAAACTGTTTAAGATCAGTCAAAAACACCTGTAAAAATATATTATTTGGGTAAAAAACTATTACTGTACAAAATTTCAGATAATCACCTATTTTATATAAAAAATTATGGTCTGTCAAAAATCAAAAAAACCTACTGTAAGCTCCAGATACTCAAATTTTTCCAATTTTGGTCAATATTAATTCGATCATAACTTTTGAACAATTTAGCCAATCAAGCAAAAATTTTCAGGATTTTTTGCATAAAATCTGTGGGTGATCAAAATTTAAAGCAAATCTGAGGTGTTACCCTGGGGACCATTTGATGATTTGATATGAAATGACCCTCTGATATTCTAGTAATAAAAAAATTGTTATTTTACAAAATTATTATTTTAATCATTTTGATCAAAAATAATTTTTACTTGTTATATTAAAATTATTTACTGGTCATTTTAATAAATCTACTGGTCATTTAATTAAATTTACTGATTCTTGGTATACATTTTAATGGGCAAAAATAATTAAATTTATTGTAAAAAATTGACTGGTATCTAAATAGAAAAAACTGATCTTTCGATTAACTAAAGTCAATTATACTATTTTTTTTATTTAAAATCAATTGAATTATTTTTTTATATAATAAGTTTTACTGTTTTACTTTGTTTGAACGTTTAAGAAAAAAAAAATTTAACTAATAATTACATTTTTTTTTATATATAGGTTAGTGTACTAATTTACATACACTTGTTTACACTTTTTTCTCTTATTGTATAAAAAATCCAAGTACTTAATGACATTTAAACATAAGAAAAATAAGTTGATTTTTTATGGGGAACTTTAAATATCTAATAAAATAAATGTATTTTTTCTGTTCTTATCTATTTCAGATTATTACTCAAATATGCCTGGCCTAATAAAGTTTACAAATATTATTGAGTTATTAAGCACTAAATATTGTTTTATTTTGAAGATTGTTTAGAATAATATTGTTTATTTGTAATTTATTTTTTATTCAAAGTTTTGCTCAATTTTTGACATATATGAACTTATAATATGTTACAATAGAAAGATTAACAGATAAATAAATAGATATAGATACACACATGTTATAAAATGTAAATTAAATATTTGAATTTAGATTTTATAATGTTAAAAAGTATTTAAGATGGCTGAATTAAAAGTAGCTTTTAGTCCAGATGATTCAAAAATTTTGGAGCAAACAACCCAAGTTTTAACTGTAGATATAGACGATCCTGTTTCTTATTTTGAAATATATGAATCAGTCCAATTTATCAAGGATGGAAATTTCAAAAGAGTAGCACTACAGTTTCCTGATGAGTTGCTTAAATATGCAAAGTTTATTGTAAGTAAAATAGAAAAGCTAACATGCAACAAAGTCTATGTTCTTGCTGATACCTCTTACGGCAATTGTTGCGTTGACGAAGTTGCTGCATCTCATATACAAGCGGATGCTATAATTCACTATGGGCATTCATGTTTAAGTGTCACAGAGAAAACTCCAACTTTTTATGTGTTCGGAAGGTCAAAATTGAATCTTGATGATTTTTCTTTATGTACAAATAAATTGTTTACTGAAAACAAAGTGCTTTTGTTATATGATGTTAAATATTACCATTATGTTGAAGCAATAAAAGATTTGTTAAAAAAGTTTGAGCAAACAATTGATGTTGCTCACCTAATTATATACAAAAAAAATTGTGAAAATGTAACCACAGCCTGTCTAAACTCATTCACTTTTCTTGGTCGTCAATTTAACTTAAAGTTTGAGTTATTGGTTTATAAAATTCTATTCATTGGTGAAGAGTGTCTTACTTTACGTAATTTAATGATGAGATTTAACAAAAACCAATTTTATGTGTACAATCCAAGTTTATTATCGCTCACTTTACAACAAGTTAACATAAACAAATCACTCATGAAAAGATTTTATCTCATTCAAAAGGCCAAAGATGCTCAAATTGTTGGAATCGTTATGGGAACTCTAGGTATTGAAAAATATAAAGAAATTGTTCAGCGTCTTAAAAAAGTTTTAAAGCATGCAGGAAAAAAGTATTACACGTTTATTATGGGTAAACTGAATGTGGCGAAGATGGCAAATTTTATGGAAATTGACATTTTTGTGCTTGTTGCTTGCCCTGAAAACAGCCTTATTGACTCTAAAGAATATTTCAAACCAATTATCACTCCATTTGAACTCGAAATTGCATGCTTAAATAGTCGAGAATGGAATGGCGAGTATTTAACAGATTTTTGTGAACTACTTGAGGGAGGACCTTCATACTTAGACATTAAAGATGATGATGGTTTTGTTGAACCAGAATATTCTTTAATTACTGGACAGCTTCGAAGTGGCGTTAATATAGAAAATAACTTTGATAGTTCAAATGAAATAGCATTAATAAACGAAAATAATAAGCTAGTTGCACACAATATAACCAATGCTAGTGATTTTTTGCTGAGACGAACATGGCAGGGATTGCAAATTAGCTCAAATTATACTGAAGTTCATAAAGCTGTTGACGGTAGGGCCGGAATAGCAAGCGATTATTTGAATGAGTTGGAATACAAAAATTGAATTTATAGAATTTAACTTGATAAATTTCTTTTCTTTTCTTTTTTTTTTAATAACGATTTCAGTTGTTAATTTTAATAAATTTATTTTCTTGATCATATTTATTAATTGAGTAGTAAATCAAATACGTTAATTTCTCATCTTTTAATATAAAATATAAAGTTAATTAAATCAATAGGTGTTTACAGTTCAGAAGTTATATTATTATTATTTGGAATTCGAGTCTTCCAATGAAGATGTGAAGATAAGCAGTTAATACCTCTTTTAAGAGAGTGGGCTTTAAAATGTAATTTTTCGGACTTCGGAATTTTCGGACTCATTTTTTAAATTAAAAATTTTTTTTTTGAATTTTATCATACCACTTTGATTTTATAGATGTTTGAAGTTAAAGGGAAAAATTTGATTAAAATTTTTAACTTGAAAAAGCAAAATTGTTGTTTCTTATCAATAACTCTAAAATGTCGTAAAATGAAAACGATTATATGAAAAAAATTGTCCTAATTTATATATATTATAAAGAGTAAAACCGGGTCAAACCACATACCATATCGTTCCGCACACTGATCAAACTTATCAAATAAAAACTAAACGAATATGGCTATGAAAAAAATCAAAAGATTCAAATACAGAACTATCACCTCAATACGAATTGATGAAATTATATGCCGATTCAATTCCATTTTTTTCTTATTTTATACAATTTAACGGGGAGTCAAAATTTTTTGTATATTTTTTATCGTTGCGAACAAAATAGCGTTTGAATCGAAACTGATATAAAAATAATTTTAGCACTAACTTGTTGGAAATTTAATTTTAATTCTGTTAGTACAATTTTTATGCAGCTAGAACAAAAAGTTAAATAAAAAAAGTAAAAAAAAAACTTTTTTCTGATAAAACCGCACACTCGATTAATTACTTAGTTTAGTTTTTCGCAAGTGACTATCGTTACCTAATTAACTTAGTGTTAATTCCGGTTTAATTAAAAATAAACCATAATGTTATTTGTTCGCAAAAACAACAACAACAAAGGCTTCCATGGCTCAGGTACAACAACGGTACTCTCAAATGAAACAGAAAGATTGATGGTGCATGCTTTCCAATTACTTGGTGACTAGGGTTATGGTTTAACCTTAAATGAAAACCTAGAATTTGAATGTGGCTACTTTAAACGCGAATAACAATTGCACTTATTCAAAATTGGCAAGCCTGGTAAAGACTAGTTTTATGCTTTTATGAAAAGATGCTCAAAAGAAATTTCAACAAGAAAAGCGGATAACTTAGCATCTAAAAGAGCCGCTTCTTGTACGACAGAAATAATTGATAATTATTTTGAATACGTCGCCAAGTAATATCAGCAGACTGGTATAACTTCTGGGTCGCATACTTGGAATTGTGATAGTAAAAGTAATATATTTAAATAAGTCCTCGTAGATAAAATGACAAATAATTAAAAAACAAACAAACAAAACCAACAAATTATACAAAAATTTATGGTTTGTGAAATATAAACTTTAAGTAAAAAAAAAAAGTAATTGTTATTTATAGCAAGTAAGTTGATATCAAAATTGGGAAAAAGGGAAAAAAGATTGCTTTCTTTTAATTAAAGTTTACATCTATGACAAATAGTATCTAAAAAGCCAATATTTGTAGCTGTTAAAGCACGAATTAATTAATAAACGTGCAACTCATCTTCAGTAAAAGATGTACTGTTTGCAGCTGGAGAAAAAAAATACTTGTCAATTTATTCTTAAATGCGTTAACTGACGGAACCTTTTTGCATGCTGACGGCAAGTTATTCCAATCATTGACAATATGATTTGTAAAAAAATTGTGACGAGCATTATTATATGTGAATTCACGCATTAGTACGTTGGAAGATGATCTGCGAATTGGTGGATTATACCAATTGATACTCTCAAAACCGTTTTCTAGCTTAAACTGTTGGATTAAGTCGCCACGTCTCCTGCGAGTTTCCAAAGTAATAAAATTTAGCCGACAACGCCTTTCAGCGTAAGGTAATCCTATTAAATCATGAGGTACTTTTGTTGCTTTGTGTTGAATTTTTTCGATTTCTTTGATGTCACCTTTTAAGTAAGGACACCATACCAGAATAGCGAATTCCAGGTGCGGCCTAACATACGTAGTTTATAATTTACTCCAAACTTTCATATCTCTTGATCTAAATGTTTTTTTTAATAGGCCAAGTATCATATTCGCTTTAGGTGTTGCAACCTGTATGTGTTGATTCCATTTTAGATCATTAGATATGAAGATACCCAGGTACCTCTCAATATCCGTTGCCATCAGCCATTCCTTTGACCATTCTGTGACAATGTTTAAATCATTTTGTAGGATCAGGCGATCAGCATCGTGAAACTCAGGTCTTATTTCTTGTAACAGTTTAGTGTCGTAAGCATAGATTTTATGAACTGATTTTAACTTATCGTTAAGTCGTTTATATAAATGATAAATAATATTGGACCAAGTACAGGCCCTTGAGGAACTCCGCTCAGAACATCAGTCCAGTCGCTAGAGTGTTCACCTAAAACAGTTCGCTGTTTTCTACTAATCAAAAATGACTCAATCCATTTTAGAACATTGCCATTAATCCCATATGCTTTCAATTTATGAAGTAGTCTACGGTGACAAACTTTATCAAACGCTTTCGCGAAGTCCAAAAATGCAATATCGACAAAATTTCTTTTACTTAACGCTTTCGTGATGTAGTCGACACTCTCCAATAAGTTAGACGTGCATCCTTTTTTGAACATAAATCCATGTTGATTATGTGAGATGCAGCTCGTTTTTTCAAGATATTTAGTTATCTGTTCCCTGATAATCTTTTCCATTACTTTACATGGAATTGATGTGATAGATCAAGACGACTTCCTTTTTTAAACAATGGTGTGACGTGTGACTGTTTCCAAGCTGTAGGTCTTGAACCTTCGGACAGTGCTTTATTGTAAAGTAAAGTAAGAGGGTAAGTCATTTGAGCTGCGCATTCTTTAAGTACCTTTGGACTAATGTTATCAGCACAAATAGATTTATTCGGGTTCAAACCTTTCAAATAAGCTAGCGTCGCTTTAAAATTAATAATTATATCGCCTAAGTCTTCTTGATAATGCCTTCTCTCAAAAATAGGTAACTGACTACTTTTACTATCATCAACAAAAATTGATTTGAAGTGCTCGTTAAGTCTGTTTGCGATATGTATTCCTTCTGTTAACGTTTCACCTTTTGCATCAGATATAGCACTAATAGATACATAAACATTCTGTTGCCCCTTAGCATAAGCGTTCACCCTTTTTGGATTACTTTTATCTGATGCTTGTTGTGCTTCAAATACTCGAACACGACGTTTACATGCTTTCTGCACTTGGCTTCTTAGTTTCCTATATTTACGAATCAGCTGATCGCCAGTTAGTCGCAGATAAGTAATTGCCAAGTTGTTTTTTTTGCTTTATCATAGCCAGTACCTCTTTATTCATCCACGGCGCATTACGGGTGGTTTGGACTTTTTTAACGGAATAAATTGCTTGCTGAGTTAATTATATTTATTGCAGAAAAGTTCATAGCACTCATTAGTGTTTTTATTTTTAAATAATTGCTTCCAGTTAGTTTCCATAATCTTTTTACCGAAATTTATATAGTCACCTTTATTGAAGTCCTACTTTTTGTTTGAGAAAAAATAGTCTCATTTTTAGAAAGGACGACATAATCCCAACTCAATATGCGATGACCTTGTGATGAATTACCTAACGGCAGAGAGCTAGATAAGTTGATTACTTTTGTTGATAAGTCTGTAATAATTAAATCCAATATGTTTTTTTGCTTTACCATTAGATGCTTCGAATGTTGAGAAATCAACTAATTGTTCTAGGTTATGATTAGCCAAAGTATCAAGAAAAACACTTGCCGCACTATTTTGACCACTTAGTTATTCGATCCTGTCATCATCGTGCCATTTGATATCCGGAAAGTTGAAATCACCTGCTAGTAACATACAACTATACGCTTTTCTATCAACAGCTTGCTTTGCCAATATAATTGTTTTATTTATATCATTTATATTCGATAAAGGTGGTCTATAGACACAACCAATAAGAACAATTTTGTTACCGATTTAAATTTCACACCATATTTGCTCGGAGTTGCTCTTGTTTAAGATCTCTCTTAGATGACGATCAGTTATGATCAGTTATCAGATGTAGATAGCAACACCTCCACCGTGACTAGTTTGATTTTTCTTTACTAGTGAGTAGTTGTTCAATTGAGAAGCAGATATTTCAGTAAACCATGTCTCAGAAATAAAAATTAAATCATACATGTTTATGTCACAAAGTGCAGATAATTCGTTCATTTTATCCGGATTAAGGGAAGTTGCGTTAGTACAAAAACATTTTTAAAATGTATTTTTAGGGTTAGGTTTAGCAGATTTTATTTTTGTATTTAATGCATTTAAATAAATATTCGCAGATAAACACTTTGATTCATTGTGTTTTTGCAATTCTGGCTGCTTGTGCATCTCTCCATTTGATGAAAGGATGCTTTTTTACGTCCATTGATTTCAACTTCCTGTGAGACATCAATGCATCGCATTTTATCGCTGCGGATGACAAATCTAAAGGGCTTGTCAAGTTTTCCGAGCTTGTCAAGGTCAGATTTTAGCTGCTTTTCTTTCTGAGTTTAGTTTATTGAATTCACTTTGTTCTGCTGCTGTGCGGTCAGGGCGTATAAATATATCTTTAAAATTGCCCGATGCTAATTGTTTTGCCAATGCTATAACGTCGTTTCTGATAGATACCGAATCAACTTCAATTTTAAAAGGACCAGGTTTACCAGAATTAAAGTTCTTTTTTTTTTTGAAACGTTTAACTCTAACTATATTGACTGATTTATTTAAGGATGCCATAACCTTTTTGAATTCCGCGGTGTCATCTTTAGTTATATCGCTTGGTTGAGTTTTTACAGATTCAGGTAGACCAAACACAACAATTCTCTTCTCTCTATTAGTCACGTCCTTATTATGCTTATTGAGCGCGCTCACTACAGCTACGTTTGTTAATGTACCGGGTTTGCTGACTTGTTCAACTAATTTAGATAACAAAGGCTTTTCACTACTTTTGCTATCTTTCAGGGACTTTATTTCAATATCCTGCAAATCAATTCTATTAGTAAGTTCATCAATTCTGGCAGTAAGTGATTTAATTACACGAAGAGCTTGTTTAAGCTCTTCTTTGGCAATTTTATCAGCGTTTTCCAGAGCGTCATTAAGCTGTTTTTGTGTTACCATTTTTAGCAATTACCAGTGGAAGCGATTTTAAGGTGTATGTATATATGATTTGCTTTTAACTCGATAAATACTCTTTAATATAGTTTATATCCTTTAAGTTTCAATAAACTTTTTTTGAAAACCTTTTATTATTTTTTTTTATTTTTTTACGTAATAATATTATTTTTTCCGTGTTATAACAATTTATTTATAATAATAATAAAAAAATTTTCTAAAAAAAAAATGTAACTAATTTTCCGGAATTATATATAATCACGAATTTATTATATAGTATATTAAGTATGTTTTAAAATTGTCAAAAGCGCAAAATAGAATAAGATATATAAAGATCTGAAAAACTAACGTTCAAAATATGAATAAACAAACAGATTAAAAAATCAGGTGCAACGCACCTGATAACTTACCTGAAGGTAAGTTTAAAACTACTAGAAAAGAAAATAATAAAATAAAAATAACTTGAAAAGATTTTAAAACCTGTCAAAACTCTATAAAAATATAAGCGAACTGAAGCATAAATATTTGCTTATAAATATATTTTTTCACAATAATTTATAAAGTTGTATATAATAATATATAAATATGTGTATTTAATTAAAACAAACAATAAACAAACAAACTATATTGAATAAATTAAAATACGCCGAATCGGATGTAGATAAAATAATATATCTATTATAATTTAAAGTAGAAAAGTAAAGGATAGTAAATAAGCTTTTAATATGAAGCGAATTGCAGTAGAAGAAAGTATATGAAGATAATAAAATAAATGGAATAAACGGAAAAAGATTACGAAAAAAAAATCACGTCTAATCGACTCAAAAGCATGGTTTGAATGATGAAACAGGTTTTTCGGGTGATCAAGGCAAAGCAACCGTAGAGTGTCTAAAAGGTACAGGACGTGCATTTAAACTTACTGGCAACAATGAAAAAATGTATTATACTGTAAACAATTGTTGCAACGCTGATGGGCGTTTTGCACATCCATTTGTGATATACAAAACCAAAAGAAATTTTCGTCCTGACTAGGCAAAAGGTCTAGTTGGCACCAAATATTCAATTTCAAAATCAGGTTGGATGGAGCACGTTACGTTTATTGAATGACTAAAAGAAGTATTTATACCCGAAACTGAGAAAATTGGTGGTATTTACATTTTAGTATTAGATAGGCATACAACTCACATAACTTTGGAAGTGGTATCGCCGTGCAAAAAACAAAATATAATCTTGATTTGTCTACCTGAGCATTCTTCGCATATTTTACAACCATTAAAGCAATTATTCTACAATTATTAAATTTAGCGGTGTCTGTTGTCATACCAAACAAGCTTGGAAAAAATTCTTACAAAGTATTACAAAGACTCAAAATGTTAGAATTTAGATAAACAAAATTTTCCACCGTTGCTCAAACTGCTGTACGTAGTGATCGACCGAAACCGAAATTTAAGCCGAAACCGAAAGTACCGAAATTTCGGTTCAGTAAAGCCGTAGCCGAAACCGAAACCGAAATTTCGGCCAAAACCGAAACCGAAATTTCGGCCGAAATTTGAAAACGAATGTTTAAAATCCCTGAACCTTTTATGATCACCGAATTAAAGCAAAAAAAACAAACTATTTTACATATATCTAAGCAATCACCATGTAACATAGTTTGATAAAAGCTATAATATGTCAATAATTATCAATAATTAAAGATAATAATTGAAGTATTTTCTCTGCGAAATACATTTTTTTTTTCATGTTTTCTGGCAAAAGTCTGTTTCTTTCATTTAAAAGAATTTCTCCAGCAGTTATAAACAACCTTTTAACTTTGGCAGATGTTGGTGGAGGTCTAAGGAATCTCTTTGCTACTTTTGCCTAACCAAACTTTGCTTTTAGTGTTATTTTCTAATATAAATCTATAAACTTTTTTTTTTTTTTTTTGTTATTTAGGTGCTTAAAGAAGACGGTTTTGTCACAGAGCACCGCGAAAGTGCATTTAACCAGGAAGTTCACGCCTCCTTCATTACCGTGACGCAAAAATATATCCGAAGCTCGTTTCGAGCCTGGATCTCTTGCTTTTAAGGCAAGCGCTCTGACCACTGCGCCACTGTAGCACAAAAAACTTCAGTCCTTCTTTAAACTTTGAATCAATTTTTGAAATTTATAGGACTGCCGGTAGTTGTGTTGCTTTTTCAGTAAGGATATTTTTTAAAGTAAACCACTTCTTAAATGTGATGAAAGTCCGCTAAGTGATTGAAGTTTTGGATTGTGCGATCCACGGGATATTTTCAAATTGCAAGCTCCGTATTTGAAATCACTAACTGTCACGGTAAAATGATTCCATAAACCATTTTTTTATCGATTATTTTCAATTGTAAAATTTAGCACTGAGAAAATTTTGATGAAACTATTGGCTTGGGTTGCTTTACTTAAATGTTAATTCATTTTAAGAATGATTTGAGAAGAGTAACTTAAAACTATAATGTAACGTGATTTTAATTAAAATTTTTACAATTGTTATAATTAAAAATTGATTTACTAACAAACGATTACAATTAGGAAACCGGCATGATCCCACTCTATATTAAAACTTAAAAAAAATCTTTTAAAAGTTTCGGTTCATTTCGGTTGCGGTTTGAACCGAAATGGAAAAAAGTTCGGCCGAAACAGGAAAAGTAAAAAAATTGTTGAAACAGAAATTTCGGTTTCGGTTTCGGCCGAAGCCAAAAGTTTCCGTTCACTAGCTGTACGAGAGTGGTAAATTTTTTACATGCTTGCATGCAAAAACTGGTTTCCAGTACAATGACTTATTTCCACTTAATAAAAACAACATAAATCATAAGGCGTTAGCAATCAAACAAACGTTCAATCTACCTTCATCAACTTTAGCAGCCTACACCAACTTGCTCAGACACAGCTTCATCATCTTCAACAGCCGCTGCAGCACCTACTCCAACTACTCACCGATTACCATCTTTCTAAACTACACCAGCTTCGAGCTTTTATAGGTATCAAGTATGTGTTGAGCGTTGCAAAAACAGTATCGAAATAAAGTTTAAATCAATCGCATGTTAAGAAACCGAAGCAGTGCAACATGTCAAAACTTGGTGGAAAATGTATTACCGAAGAAAATGCGATCAAGTTTCTCAAACAAAAAGATGAAGAAAAAGCAACAAAGGAAACCGTGAAGGTTGCTAAACTTAACCCAAAGTGTAGACTCTCTATACCAAGAAGTCAAATTCCTGAGCATAACAATGCTGAGCAACTTTAGCAAAACAATAATAAAGAACAAGTGCCAGCAGCCAAACGATTAAAAGTTGCAAAATGTAAAAAGTATCGAGTACAGTTACACACAGAAATGTTGCAATGCGAGAATTCGATGTATCGGGATGGGTTGTGCAAAGAAACATGTTTACCAAAGAAATATGTAGTTGGAGCTAAATTTTTTTGTTGCAAAAAATATAAAAACTTTAGTATAGTTTCTTAAATGTAAGTTGTATTAAAAGAAATTATAAAAAAAAAGTTAAAATTTAAAAAATTCAATGTTTTCTCAAGTGTACCGTTTTGTCAGAATGTCGCCAAAAACCGCACGATTCTTTTTTCTTTACATTTAATATTTTCAATAACTTCATTATTATCTTTTTAACATATATTTATATTACCTTATGTAGATTTTTATTATCTATCTAATAAAAAACATAAAAAAAAAAATAAAGTTATTTAATTTTTATTGATCAGTGTGCGGTTTGACTCGGTTTTACTTTAATTTGTTAGTTATTAAAAAAAATAATTAATTACTAACATACTTGAATTAAAGTTCTAAATTGCGTGATAATATATTCTTTCATATAGAAACAAAGTGATCGCAAAAAATATCCTGTAGAAGCCCGCATATAAACCCAACTGTTTTATACAATATAAGCTTTTTAATTTCATGGGTAATTAAAGTCGTCGATAAAAGTTTGACATTTAAGGCAGTGGCGGATTCAGGACCTATTAATGTTTCAGATATGAGGCGTTGCGAACGAAAGGGGCACACCAACCAAAATCAAGTTTTGAGTAAGCGCGCGAAATTACACTTTTTCCTACCACGTGGTAGAAGAGTTTACACCCCCTCCCCCTCTGTGGTAGTTGGTAGTTGCTGGTTGCTGTGCTTCTTTCGGACGAACGTTTTACTCGTAACAAAGTGTGTTTCTTCAGATTTTATCACGTGTAAATAACAAGGGGTTTTCAGTCAGAAAGAGGCCCACTGACACGTTGATCTTGTGTTATATTGTAGATGACAGACTAAAGTAAAAAATGGTTAAAGAAAACGGATTTTCGAAAATTAGTTGGCGAATTTGCGGTGATAGAAGCGTGGTAACAAAAATAACCCAAAATGTATACTCTTCTAACTCTTATGTGAGGGAAATAAGTTTGAAAATATTTTAATTTACCATCTTACTCTAACTTTGAATTCATCGAGAGTTTTTAAAATTTTACTTAATTATCTATTAATGTTTGAAAGTTATGACCATGCAAAGTTTCCAACCCACTCAAAACAAGGATGTTTTAAACTTGACATGGTCAGAACTTTGCAACGCCTAAAGATGAAATGTAAAAACTTGTCAATGACTTTAAATTTAGTTTAAGAATTAAAAAATAATGTTTTTTATTAATATATTACCACGCTAATATGTTTGCGGGGTATAATATTTTGGGGGTGTTCTTGGCCCAGTCTCCAATCACTGCAATTTTTTCCAAAGGTTTGGAAAAAATGAGATTTAACAACCTCATTTAACATAAGCATGATAACGTAAATCCAAAATTTTTTAGTCTAAAAAAATGCGACAGTCGATCTGTTCTGTTATTTGTAGGACAGAAGATCAAGATAAATTCTCTGTCTTGTTTATCTAAGTTCCTGAGCATTAACTGAAATGTTGTTGCTAAAAAAATTTATTCTGTAAGGTTAAAGAAGTTGGTTATGGCCAGACGATATTCTATAAACATGCATTTAACGAGTGATGCGGAAGTTATCGGACAAATCCTAATTTCATTATTTGAGCATAATAATTAAATTTTGTGGTTTTATGCGTAGGCATAAACGTTCTATAAAATATAAACTTTATTATTTGAAACACAATTGTTTACAATGAGGTTAAATGCAGATGAACGAGAATCTTTTCGAAAGCGACTAAAAATGTTTTTTGTTAATAAACCTAATATAAAAAAATAAATAAATCGTAAATCATTTGAAAAAGGAAGGATTTGCTCGAAGTACAATATATGATAACCTAAAAAAGACTTAAAACTGTTCAACCGTTTTCCGATAAAAAGCACCCGGGTCGTCCGACATCCTAGACTAGAGAAAAGAAAGCCGAAATAACAAGACTTGTCAACAAACGAAAAAGGGTCAGTCAGAAAAAAATAGGTATTAAATTCGGTGTAAATCAATCGACAATTGGTCGTCAGTTAAAAAAAATGAATATTAAATATAGAAAACGTGAAAAGACTCCAAAATACACTATAGAACAACAAATAAAGGCAAAGAAAAGAAGCAGGAAACTAGTTAACCAACTCTATAACACAAAATCGCTTCTAGTCATCGATGACGAAAAATACTTTTGTTTTGCAGGGGACAACATGCCTGGAAATTCTGGATACTACACAAACAAAAAAAAGACATGCCCAGAAAGTGTTCGTTTTATAGGAAAAGAGAAATTTCCAAAAATATTATTAATGTGGATAGCCATATCTGACCATGGTATGTCCGAGCCATTGTTTCGCACTTCCAAGGCTGTAGCGATCAATTCATCAATCTATATTAATGAATGTTTAGGAAAACGACTTCTTCCATTTATTCACAAGTATCATGGAGACTTTAACTATTTATTTTGGCCAGATTTAGCAAGTTCTCATTATTCTAAAGATTCTCTAAATTGGATGGACCAATATGTCTATTACATTGATAAAGAATCAATCCCCCAAATGTGCCTCAAGCACGACCAATTGAAAATTTTTGGGGACATTTGGCACAGAAGGTTCACGAGGGAGATTGGCAAGCTTCAACAGAGCAAGTTTTGATTGATCGCATTAAACTAAAACTACAAGAAATTGATTTAAACTTTTTACAGTCGCATATGAAAGGCGTCAGAGCAAAATTGAGACCAATTGCAGATGGTGGTGTTTTTTCATATAAAAAATAATATATTTTTATTAAAAGATAAATGCTTTATTTAAAAAATATATATTAGTAGTTTGTTTTTTTATTTATAAATAAGTTATTGACGTTTTTATTTTGTCCGATAACTTCCGCATCACCCATTAAAATTTAAAAAACTTTATTTACTGTTGATTAATTACAATAGTCTTTTAAAAACAATAAACTAATAATCAGCTCATTAAACTATATTAGAAAAAATAATAAACAATTGTAAACATACACACATAAAATTATAAATTATAAGTTTTAATTATATATAAAAGAAATCAAATCAAATACAATAAGCATAAATTTTTCAAAAGCAAGATTTCCCGTACCATTTAAGTTTTTTTTTAAACACCGTTAGACTATGTACCGACCTGGTTTCATTGTTTGGAGTTGGTATAAATACATAATAAATGAGAGAAGACAACTTTATTGATAGGCCATAATCAAAACTTTATTCCACTTAACTACATTCCAGTTTTTTTAGCGTTTTTGAACATTTCTTCTACTTGAAGTACTATAAATATCCGCTAGTTTGAGCATTTCCAAGTATTCAACTTTTATCACTTTCCCATCAAATACTTTTTCTTCCCTTGTAACTATTTTCTTTAAGAACCTGTTCATTTACGCTATGAAAGAACTGTTTTTTCCTGTCCATTTCAATTACCATATGAACAATCTGTTAAACAAAACTGTTTAGAATATTTTTTCGTAACTTCCAAGTTTTTTAAAGCCGTTTTTTAAAGTGGAAACTCAGCTTAATAAGATGCGCGTAATTTGTACTGTATTTTCTGTGATGTGTTTATTTCGATTTCTCAGACACGTCAATTATCTGCCATCTTACTTTTGTTCATTACGTCCTATGAATTGAATAGGAATAATCATGGAAGCCTTTTATAGTGTACCATTTGAATTTTTAGAAGTACCAAATCTTAAACTTAAGAAGCCATCATGGTTAAAGGCTCCATCTGCAATGGTTGTTTTTGCTTTTGTCTTACTGTCTTACTTTATGGTAACAGGAGGTAAAAACTGTTTTGTTTCTAACATTTTATGAAGCTGATCACTCTTTAAAAACTTTTCACTGTGGTTACTATATATTTAAGTTGTTATAAAAAAATTTGTTTTATAAGCTATTTTTATAAGCGCTATATAAATAATATTTAGTAAAATATTATTTTATTTGCATATTTTTGTTTTAAAGGTATTATATATGATGTTATAAATGAACCTCCCAGTATTGGTTCAACAACAGATGAACATGGTAATAGCAAACCTGTAAGTTTTTTAAAAAATTTTTATTATTAAATGAGAATTTATTATGTTGAATATATGTGTGCATGTACACGCACACATATATTCAACACACACGCGCACATACATACGTACATACATACATACATACATACATACATACATACATACATACATGCATACATTTATATGTATAAGTGTATATGTATGTATATATATGCAGAGCCTGCTCGTGAGCATTTTTTAGTGTGTGCAAAAAAAGAATTGCCGCCCTTAATAATGATCAAATTTTATTAGCACACCGTATTTTTTTGGCAATTTTTCTTTTACTGTTGATCTTAAAATTTGCTGCCTGTGTGCTTTGCACACTTCACACATGTCACCAGCCAGCACTATATATATATATATATATATATATATATATATATATATATATATATATATATATATATATATATATATATATATATATATATATATATATATATATATTAATGTATGTATGTATGAGTGCAATACAGTTATTTTTAGCAACAAACAATGTTGTAATAACAAACATCACAAGAAAAAATATAGTTTTTTTGTATTTAGAATAAATTTAATTGAAGCATCTTATTTAGTACCTATTTTTAAGAGATAAAATAGGAATTTATTTTCCTTTCTCAATAGTGTCTTAGTGTATATAAAAAGCATTCACATCAATAGCAGAATTATTTTTGCAATTTTTCTTGATGTAAATTTCATTCTACTGGAGATTCTGCACAGCAGCTGAAACACATTTGTAAAATTTTGTTTTCTTTTGTCAAGTTCTTCATACAAATGTCTTTTATTTTGGATTTGTCTAGTATAGATTCATGTTGTGCTGTTGCAAGTCCAAATTAAACTTTAATAATTCCTGGAGAACTTTACAAATCAATCCTAGATTTATTAAAAAGCTATAGCTCTGTAGCTATAATTTTTTTTTTAAACATCTATAATTGCATTTATTATTTTTGTTCATTGTAGGATCAACCATCCCTTCTTTTTAATACAGCAAGAATTGAAAAAAACTGGAAAAACACCCATCATGTATTTAAATATCCATCTTTAATGAAGCTTGATGTCCAGTCAATTTTTTGTGATATAAGTTTTCTTTTGCACCAAACTCTGTTTGCAGTTGCTTTCTATCTTTTCCATAATATGATACTTTGTTATTGATCTATTCTTTAGATATTTTCATACCTTCATAGCTTTTATGCCAAATGTTCCTACTTTTTGGCAGCTAGTGCAGCCAAGCTTCTTTTATCGAAAGTAGAGCCATTCATTATTGGAATTAAAATCTGTTTTTTGCTCTGATTTCCAATGACTTGGCTAGTCTTTATTAATGTTATCATTGCCAAAGCTCAACCTGACATTCTAGTTTCTGTCTTTCTGTATTTGATCTAATTTTTTTCTTAGCCAGGAAGCAAGCCAACAAGAACTTGGTGAATTTTTATTTTTGAAGTTGCTTGTTTAATTATTATTTGTATATCAGATCGGCAAATTGTGGGCCTTTGCTACATAATTTGTGGATCCCAAGCCACCTAACTGCATATTATACAAAGTAGTGTAGTTGTGGGCCTTTTAGTTGTTTTCCAGGCTGTAAAAATTATAAAGCCTCCTTATAAAATACTCCCTAACACCAGATCTTGTCATTTTATACATAGTAAAAAAATAATTTTAATGCACTCTAACACTGTAGCACTTTAAGACTTCAAATAAGATCCTTATACTAAAAGTTAAATCATGCTAAAAAATTACTCTACAAAAATAAAAACATTCAAAAAGCATGTCAAAAATAATTAGAACATTCGAATTTGTTCAGATGAAGTAACTCAAACAACAATTTAATTAATTTCATATCAAATATACCAGTGGTAAAAGTTATCGTCTTTAGAATGTTTTTTGTACTTTTCTTGAATAAAAATACTACATTGTTTAGATTTTTTACGAAATAAGTATTATAAAAGAAATAGTCGGCAAATCTTTAATGTTTTAAATAACCGGTTTTTTAAGACGCAATATTTGGAAATTGAATAACCAAAAATTACTCGAGTATAACCAGTTATCGAGTTTGGATGCTTTACTCAGAAGTTGCAACTCTGATAAATACACACATTAACTTGCAAAGATATGCCAGGTAAACATGAAGCGAAGCGTAAATATGCACGTCAGTGGAATGAAAAATGGGAGCTGATTTATTTCTTCACTGAGGGACCAAGTAACAATGCTCTATGTTTAATATGTAATGAGACTGTTAGTGAACTTAAAGGAACCAAGCTTGAACGTCATTTCGTATCAAAACATGAATTGTACAATACTAAATATCCTCTTGATTCAACAACCAGAAAAATAAAATACGACTTGAAAAGCTGTTTAGAAAAACAGAAAAATTTGTTTCAACAAATGTCTAGCAGTGTTGATTGTGAAACTCGTGCCTCTAATATGGTGTCATGGATATTAGCAAAAAACCTGAAACCATTTACTGATGGTGAAATAATCAAAGAATGCATGATTGAAATAATCAAAGAATGCATCAAAATTTCTTTTCCCAAATGATAAAAAAATTCATGACAAATTTCAAAGTATGCACTTGTCCGCGCGTACAGTTACTCGAAAAATTGAGAAAATGGTTGTTAATGTTTATGAACAATTGTCAAACAATCTGTCAGAAGCTGAATTTGTGAGTAACGCTCTCAATGAGTCTACTGACCTTGTTGGTAAAGCACAACTCTGTGTTTATGCACGTTTTATCACTACGAATTGTTGTTTATTTGAAGAACTGCTTGGAATTGAACCACTGGAAACAACTACAACTGGACAAGACATTTATGACAAATTGTTCAAAATATTAAAAAATAGGAAAGTGCCTCTTAAAAAAATATCTTCAGTTTTCACAGATGGCGCTCCTGCTATGATTGGAAGAATTCGAGGAGTTGTTACTTTGCTGAGAAATAGTGGTGAGTTTCCTAACAAATTTATGTCATATTGCTGTGTGATACACCAGGAAGCACTGTGCGCTAAAGTTGCGACAATTGATGATGTAATGACAGCTGTAGTAAAAACAATCAATCATATACGTTCCAATGCACTCAAATGGCGTCAATTTTGTGCGCTAATGGAACAAAATGAAGATGAACATGGTGATCTTCTTCTTCATTCAGAGGTATATAGACAAAAAATAAATAATTTACCATTACAATCAAAAATAAATGTTTGTCTATTTTTTGCAGGTTAGGTGGCTATCAAGAGGAAATATTCTTAACAAATTTTGTGAGTGTTTGCCAAGTGTACTGCAGTTCATTGTAGCTCAAAAATTTTCATTCATTACAATGTCTATTGAAGAGTTTAAGTGTAAACTGGCTTTCCTTTGCGACATCAAAGCACAATTCAATGTTCTGAATAAGAGATTACAAGGCCGCCGTGTGCTGGTTTGTGATTTGATCAACCACATCACTGTGATGAAGACAAAACTTAATTTGTACAAAGCTCAATTTGCATCTGGTAGTTGTACTTATTTTCCTACTTTAAATGAATGTCAACCATCAAGGAAATGTTATCGTCATCTTCATTAATAGTGACTGCTCTATATGATCAATTTGAAAACAGATTTAATGAATTTGAAGACTTAAAAAAGCATATGGTTTTTTTGTGTTATCCATTTGACTTTGATATGAATGATATTAGTATTCTAAAGGACTTTGAAGAAGCTGATATTTTAAAAGCAGAGGATGAACTAATTAACTTTCAATGTGACGACGAGTTGCGAAGAAAGGCACCAAAAAAAGATGAAGATGGCACTTTTGGTGAAAAATTAATTATTTTCTGGCATGCTGTCATGAAGGAACGTTTTCCAGTTCTTAAAAAACATGCAAATAGACTTATCTGTATGTATGGCACTAGTTACCAATGCGAACAAACATTCTCAGCCATGAAAATAATAAAAAATGTTTACAGAACAAGACTGACTGACACTCATTTGAATGACCTTGTGCTAGCTGCAACAACAAAATACTCACCAAATTTTTAATTGTGTTTTATGTGTTTTTTTTTCTTAAGTATGTATTTTGTATTGATACAATTATTAGTTCTATAATCTAATTCTATACTATATTCTGTTATATAGGTAATATAACCTATTTTATATATAATTTATTTATTGCTGTGGGCCGCAACTAAAACAAGAATTTTGCAAGTGGGCTCCTTTGGAAATATGGTGCCGACCACTATTGTATATAGTTTTTAAAAATATATTTATTATTATTAATTTAAAAATGTATTTATTTACAATTGTGAATTTTCAACACTGATAATGGAAAATCTGTTAATGATATAATTAAATTAACAAAAGTTAAGAATTTAGATAATATGTTCACATAAATTCTTATTTATGTGAACATATTTTTCTAGTAAAAAAAATAATAGAAAAAGATCTTTTTTATTAATTAATTAGTCAGAGGCTATTCTCAACCGTTTTTGACAGTGTCAACCATATTTGGGTGCTGCCCAAATTAAAATTTGAGGACCTTTCATTTTTTTAGGTTTTGTATGGCAAATATTGTTGTTGTTTTTCTTGCAAAAAAACACAGATTTTCTGCTAAATTTCTCTGGGACAGAGGGATACCGCTGCCCAAATTTTTTCCTAGAATAGGCCCTGTTAGTACTAGAATTCTTTAATCCTATTAATTATATAATAATAAAAAACAATAGTGATAATAATGGCTGAAAAACAATAGATTTTAAAAAGGTTTTAATGTTTTCAAATTGGCAATATTTTAATTGATGACTTTTACTACCCAAATTTGCATTTTTTTAATAGAATTAATTTTAAATCATGATTTTTTAACTTGGAGCATTAAAGATCGCTAATTAATAGAAAGAAAAAGAAATTGTAGTGTCATTTTCTGATGAGCTTTTGTATATAATTACCAGAATTCAGTTACATTATTATGTTTCAAGAAAAAAACTCACACACTGACCCTCTAGAAAGCCTAGCCAAAAACTGTTATTCACATAACAAACACGCCTAGAGATTCTTTACTGGTAATTATTTTCTGCTTTGTCTTAAAATAGTAAGTTATATTCAAGTAAACAATAAAGGTTTATATCATGTGAATAAAGCTATATTGATAACATTAACAAAATATCAAAGTGTTTAAAAAACAGTATAGATAAAACAATATTAACTAAAAAGGTTTGCATTGCTTTAATCGTGATTTGTTAATAAATATTTCAAATACAAAGTTACTTCAGATTTCCAAAGACTTTTGAAATCCTCTCAAACTTTTACTGCGCATTTGGCACAAATGTTGGATCTCTGCGTATTTATAGTCGGAGGAATATCACACCAAAGCTTTGTGATTGTATTGATAGCCTTTGAATGATTTAATTGGCTTTCTCTAATTTTTTACCATTTTCATTTAAACATTTGGAGTTAAACATTTGGTTTGAAAACCAGATATCTTCCCATTTTCCAGAAACAAGCTTAACTTTATCTCAAGTCATTGCCTGTCTGAAAGAATTAGTATGTCAGCGAGTAGTAAATAAGTTGCCCGGGAGTTCCATTTAGCTTGGCTAATATTTGGTAAACTTTTAAAATCAACCTTCAGAAATATCTTTTCATGTCAAAAGTATTTTACTACCTTAATGAGATGCATCAAAAACTGCGCTATTTTCAAAGTTTAATATTAAATAGTCATATTTACTACGTATTGGTTCAGATGAGTTGAATTGGTATTAACTCCAAAAAAAATCATACAGGCATAACTTTAATATTTGATCTAATATATAGTGTTGACAACCAACATAAAGAGGTTTCTCAAAGCCAACCCTTTCAAAATGTCTCTTCATCTCTTTATCACACCACTCTAGATCCTCATAAATTGTCTCTGACTATCCATTCTTCATTGGCTTTAGCCTAATTTTTCCTTTATTGTTCTTTATCACAACTACTTGATGGTCCACACCAGTTATCTTTTTCCCATCAAAACACCAATCCTCAACCTTTAGTTCTTTTCTTAATTTTTCTCGTAACTTTTTTTCTTCTTTGATGACTGACATATGGACTGCTGGTTGAGTTGGTGCAGGAAGATTGACAGCCATCTGAAGCTGTTGACACACTGTGGCAACTTTTCATGTACTCAGCTTAACTCGACTTATTAATTTAACAGTTTTGGCTGTCCTCATTGATATTTTTTGAAGGTTTATAATCACTGGTACTGTCACTTACTGACTTACTACTTTCATGTTCCTTGTCATATGTACCACTCTACCAGATGTCTCTAATTGATTTAAATAAAAGTTTTTATCTTCAGAATGCAACGAAAGTCCATTTTCTTTCATTATATCTAATAAACCATCAAAACTATAAGTATTTGGTTTTTTGATTTCTATTTGTTTCTTTTTAATCAATTTTTTTATTATCCTTGACACTGATCTATTGTTTATTGTTTGAAAATTCAAATTAGCTCGAATTTCTAAACATTCGTTTGAAATTTTCTTTATTTGACCTTTCATATTTTTATTGGTTTATTATTTGCCAATTTGTTGGCATTTTAAATATTCTTCATAATGATTCTTGAGATTTATTCCTACGTAATCTTTTACTTTTCTCAGTGAATCACATTCTTTTTCCATGAATCTCTTTTTTTTTGGTTGCAGTAGAATTTTCTACTTGAAACTGTAATGCTTTATATAAATTATTATTTAATTAGATATTAAAAAAAGACAACGTTTTTTTAAAACATTTACGATCAAAGTCATTACTGCCACATAAGTTAACATAAATTAACATTTTTTTTTGGTTGCAGTAGAATTTTCTACTTGAAACTGTAATGCTTTATATAAATTATGATCCTTGAGATTTATTCCTACGTAATCTTTTACTTTTCTCAGTGAATCACATTCTTTTTCCATGAATCTCTTTTTTTTTGGTTGCAGTAGAATTTTCTACTTGAAATTGTAATGCTTTATATAAATTATTATTTAATTAGATATTAAAAAAAGACAACGTTTTTTTTAAACATTTACGATCAAAGTCATTACTGCCACATAAGTTAACATAAATTAACATTTTTTTTTGGTTGCAGTAGAATTTTCTACTTGAAACTGTAATGCTTTATATAAATTATGATTCTTGAGATTTATTCCTACGTAATCTTTTACTTTTCTCAGTGAATCACATTCTTTTTCCATGAATCTCTTTTTTTTTGGTTGCAGTAGAATTTTCTACTTGAAACTGTAATGCTTTATATAAATTATTATTTAATTAGATATTAAAAAAAGACAACGTTTTATATAAAAATAAAAGTTTAAAATTGATACTCGGTAGAACAAACGCTCAACAAACCCAATGTTACCGGCATCACTTTTTTTTTTTTTTTTGCAATCTTATGAACTATAATTTATTTGGTACGTAAGTTTTTTTAATGGATGTACCCTGAAAATTGCCATTTTTTTTATTAAATAAAAAAGCTTATCACTAGATAATAAGCTAAAGTTAAAAATCTAAAAACTATTTTTTATTTTATACCCCTAATGTATATGAATATAAATATCTATATTGAGTTTAAATTACAATTATAATGAAGTTTAAAAAATTACCATTTTTTTATGTAACAGTACACTTATAGTTCATATTCTGATACATTTTATATTGGAGCATATATTGTTGTAAAATTGTTTCATAGGTTGCTTTTATGCCATACAGAGTAAATGGACAATACATTATGGAAGGTTTAGCTGCTAGCTTCTTATTTACTGCTGGAGGTTTAGGATATGTTATTTTAGATAAAGCTAATGGACCTTCTTTGCCAAAACTAAACAGATTGTTACTTTTGTTCTTTGGATTTTTGTGTGTTGTTGTGCCATTTTTTATGTGTAGATTATTCATGCGTATGAAATTACCGTAAGTTTTACTTTAAATGAAACTTTTTATTTTGTTCTTGATTTTTATTATTTTCTGTAATTCTTATTTTTTTATGTTTTAGCGGGTACCTGACTTCATCTAGCTAAAAGATTTGTTTATGCAATTAATTAAATTTGTAACTATTTTATATTTAAATTAATTCCTTTTGGCATGTAAAGTTTTTTTTATTTTTTTCTTCTCAGTTATGTAGTTATGTTAATTCTACTCTTCTCAGTTACGCAGTTATGTTAATTCTACTCTTTTCATCGATAAAATGTTTTGCTATGGTTTTGGTTAATAAAAAGACTTTTATTTATTATTTACCGTTGTTACACAGGAATAAATAACTAGTCAGCGTTTTTATCTCTATATATTAAATAAGCAATTGTGTTACATTTAGCTGTAATTATATATTTGGGGATATTATTGTCTAATTAAATCATTTCAGTTACTCATCAATTTATTAAATCAAAATAAATTTTTATAATGAAAATAGATATTACTTAAATATCATATTTAATTATGGTCAATGTTCCAACCAGAATTCCTGTCAGCTATCTTATTAGACTAATCATTATCAATAAAAAACGACAATTAGATGTGGATAACCTGATGTGGGACTATTTTAGTTTTTTTCAAAAAATCATTTGAAAAAGTATAAATCTCAGCATTCTAATATCTCACCCTATATTCAAATGGAGATTTTTTTGTTTTAAAATATTTTAACTGTTTATCGTACGCACGACAGTTTCCTCTTGTGCAGTTCGCGTAATTTAAACATTGATAATTTTAGAATTTTTTTAAGTATTGTTTGATGCATTATAGCACTATTAATACGTGTATATTTTTAAACGTTTCTTCTAATGTTAATAGTTAAATAATGCGTTTCGTCTAATGCTAATAATTATTCAACTGGATTCAAGTCTAGAATCAAATTGAATGGATTTAGTTCACCGCATTCAACCAGCTCCAGGTGTCAGATGGTGGACATCTGACGATATTTCATAAACTAATTTACATTGGAACATAATTTTAGTACAACTATAAATATGTTCTGAAAATTTCATTAAAGTAGCAATTTCATTGATATTGCGTAATCGGGTATATTGAAAATTTTAATAGTGTTAAAAAAAAAGCGTTTTAAAACAATAAACTATGCCAATCGATTTATAGTCATCAACAAAATAAGCAGTTTGCTTTTCTAATCAGATGTTTTTCTGAAACTTGCAAAGACTCAATAGAACTCTCTGTTTAAAAAATATATATATTACCAGCCATTAGGGCAAAACCAAATCTTGCTAGGCATTACTGAGCGAATAAAATCATAAATCTCATGAAAAAAATGCAAAGCCACAAAAAAGTAATATATATTTAAAACCAGAATGAAATTTTACATATATTTAACTGAAAACCTAAAAATCGACTTTTCACAATTTTAATGCTTTAGTACCACCTTAATCTAAAATAAAATTTCTAAAATCTAGACATAATATAAGGTTAATATAATTCTAGACATAATATAAGGCAAAATCTTACCTTAATCAAATATGCTTAGAATAAATTGTTGTTTTCACATCTAACATAACATCTATACTAATATCTACACTAACATAGCTTGGTGTAGCATTCGTTGTTTTCTCATCTAACATAACATCTACACTAACATAGCTTGGTGTAGCATTCGTTGTTTTCTCATCTAACATAACATCTATACTAACATATTATAACTAACATAGCTTGGTGTAGCACAAATAAAATAATAATGATAAAATTTTTCAATAAATAAAACCATGCATTTTGAATACGTGCATTATTTCTCACACTCACAACAATTATTTTAAAATTCTTTCAAGTGCATTTAAACTTATCATTTATAAAACTGAAACAAATAAACTAGAAGACAAACAAAGTACTTGTAAAAAAAAAAAATACAAGAAACTCAAGAGACAAAAATAGTTATAGATAAAAAAAATCTACAAATTAGTATGATTTTATGATTCTTATAAGTGTTAGCATGTTAGTATTAGTGAGAGATGATGCCTGTTGGGTACTTTGGGTAATTTATTATTGCTCTGTTCTTTAAGAACATTGAGCACTCTCATTGTAAAATACACTAACATAATTTACATAAATATATATATATATATATATATATATATATATATATATATATATATATATATATATATATATATATATATATATGTACAGTATCGGACAAAACGAGTGCAACCAAATAATGCTAATTTAGTTTCTTTATATAAAAGTGCTGCATTTTTTCAATTTAGAGAAATAACTATGTAACTGTTTAGAGACAAAGTTCTTCAAGTTTTATTTTAAGTTTTTCACAAAGGTCATTATTTGTACACGAAAATTAATAAATTAATCAAAAGTATTAAAAAAAGTTGATTTCCTTCTGGACAAAACAAGTGCAACTCGACAAAATGTTGACCAAGCTGTATTTCGCTATCAATATTTCGTGACGAATCCTTTGTTGTCGATCACAGCCTTGCATCTTCGAGGCATAGATTTGATCAGGTGATCAATAAAACTTTGTGGAATCGCTGCCCAGGCCCTTCGGATTTGTTCAAACAATTGATCCTTATTACGAACACGTTCACGATTAATTCTGCGGTTGACGATCTCCCACAGGTTCTCAATAGGGTTGAGATCCGGAGATTGAGGCGGCCAATCCATCACCGATAGGTGGTTGTCTTGAAATCACTGCTTAACTACTTTTGCATTGTGTTTCGGATCGTTGTCTTACTGAAAAACCCATTTTATTGGCATATTCCATTCAGCATAAGATAACATAACATCTTTCAGGATATTTTTATACATGAAACGGTCCGTTATTCCATCGTTTCGATGTATTGGACCTAGACCGTTAGCAGAAAAACGCCCCCAGACCATTACATTGCCTCCACCATGATTGAGGCGTTTTCCGGCCGGTCGACGTACACGGCAAATGCCATCGCTCCCAATGATGTTGAACTTCGATTCATCACTGAACAGGACAGTTCGCCATTTCTGCACATTCCAGTCAATATGGGATGTAGCAAACAGGAGTCTTTTCTTCTGGTTTTTTAGTGAAATCAGCGGTTTCTTTGCAGGACGTCGAGAAAAGAATCCGGCTTCAACAGTACGTCGTCTGATTGTTCGGTCCGATACAGGCAGCTCTAATTGCTTTTGTATCTCGACTGATGATATCAAGGGATCCTTCTTGACGGATCTGACGATCATAGAATCCTCGTTAGAAGTGGTTGAACGCGGTCTTCTACCTTTGTTATCTGCTGCCAACTTCCCCGTAGAACGATATTTGGAACATAGTCTTGATACGGTCCATTTTTTCACGCGATATTTATCACAAATACTTTTTTGTGACATTCCGCTTACGTAATTGCCAATAATTTTCTTTCTTAGTTCCAATCCAAGACTGTCGGGAGCCATTTTTGCACTTGAAGTCATAAAAGTAATAAAAATAAATAATCGCGCTTCTCAAGGCTTACCGTGTTACATTTACCTTGTGATGATACAATAATGCTCAGTGGAACACAACGTCTTGGTTGGATGTGGATTATATTGATGTAATGAAACACTTGTTGTATTTCACTTCTTGTATTGATGTTCTTCGATAAAACACTTTGATAAAACTCACTTCGATAAACTGTCTTGATAATACTGACTGATTGACTTCCATATATTGACTGAATTACATGTCGATTTACATGTCTCTTATATAGAAAAATAAACTTGTGTGAACCTGTTCTGGAAGATTCTAGATGCTTCTTTTCGATGCTTCTGGAAGCTTTTGAATGCGTCTGAATGCTTCTGAATGTTTCTGGATATTTCTGGATGTTTCCAGATGCTTCTTCTGGAAACTTCTGGAAGCTTCTGCGTGCTTCTGGAAACTTCTGGATTCTTCCTTTAATTATTAAAAAACTTCCGTGATGTTGACACGGACCAGACTTAAGAAAATGAAACAAATCAAAAAAGTTGCACTTGTTTTGTCCGCTGCAAAATGGCACTTGTCAACGAAATTCTGCCTGTGTGCTGTCACCTGCCAGCTGATTGCTCATGTCATGGCATGCTATGACTCCAGACTCCTGAACTGTTTGCTGTGGTAGTATATATATATATATATATATATATATATATATATATATATATATATATATATATATATATATATATATATATATATATATATATATAGTTTATTTTGCCTTTTACTATAAATACAGTTTTCATATACATACATATACAACAAAATAAATAGCTGGAGCAAGAAGAAGACATCATGTTTTATCACCAAGCACCATTTTTATAAAATCGTCATTTACAAATATTTTATTGTAAAGACGTAAATAAATAAACTAGAAGATAATATATCGTATTGTTTTATATAAGTTTTAATACATAAAGTAGCAAATAGTAATTGTTAAACTGCTTACATTTTCTACTGTAGCAAAAAACAAAAACAAATAAATATTACATACACATACCATTCTGAGAGAGAGGTAATATCGTTAATAAACTTTGTTATATGGATTTCGATAATAAACTTTTTTAATTTATCTTAATTTTATATTTGAGTTTAACTTTATTTAAAAGAAACATTTCAAATTAAGCATAGTGTAATCCGTAAATAAGATATATTGTTTAGATTCCTTTTTAAATTGATCTAGAGTGGTTATCTTTTTATTAGCTTTGTCTGAGAATAGATATGGTCCAGGATATATGAGCTCAATTTCAAACTATATTTTAGAACAACGAAGTTGTTTTTCAAGACTCTTGTTGTGTATTTATGACAGATTTCACTAAAATAGGATTCAAATATTTTTGGAGACAATCCTAACACGTTCCACACATAAAGTCTAAAATTTGATGTTAATTGATTTTATATATATTTAATGCTCCAAGTAAACTCAGGATGGGGTTCGCAAGGTTCTTCTTTATTAGCACCAAATAAAATTCGACATGCATGTTTTTGTTTACTATAAAGCGTTTTTAGTTTTGTATGATTAGTACTTGCCCAAACGATGTTACAGTATGTTAAGTAATTATGAATAAAAGCAAAGTATAAACCTTTTTGTGATTTAAAATTAAGAAATGGTCGAGCTTTATATAACATTCCAATAGTTTCTGAAACTTTTTTTCTAGACTGTTTCTATAAAAGTTCCATCGTAAATTTTCATCCAACTCCTCGCCTAAAAAGAATTCCTTTTTGTAATAGTTTTGTTTATAATAAGATTTGGCAATTTTAATGGGATTTTATCAATTTGATTTGATTTATGAAATAGTATAAATTTAGTTTTGTCAGTATTCAGAGAAACAATAATTTACTTAAAAACCACTTAATAACTTTTTCTAATTGTTCATTAACGTGTTTAAAAAGTACTTTAATATCTTTGTGTGAATAAAAAAGTGTTTTTTTTTAATACTATTATTTTACATTCATATTTTCATGAAACACATCAGGATTAAATAACACTTATGCAACACATTTAATATTCACTAATTAAAATTAATAAACAGACTCTTTGAAATTAATATTGAAAATATTCTTTTCTTGCTTTTTATGCAAGCTAAAACTGTTATTATGATTATGTCATTATATGATAGAGATGTATCCAGTTCATTTTTTACATGTGTCTAATAGACGCTTTTGTTTTATGGTGGTGCTACAATATTATTATTATTTTTTTATCAATTTTAATTTACTTAAAGTTCCTTCAATTTCTGCGACATATACTGACATTGCATTGAAAATTCGAATTTTTATGCATATAGGTTGGAAAATAGTACGGTTTACGGCGAGCAAAGATGGCGGCTTAATTGAGCATCGATTTACTTTTCTTTTAATCCGTGGTTTCACACCTGTCCAAAATTGGTAGAAACTACTTTGAAGCCCTCCAGAAAAACCCTTTTGAGGGATGATTTTTGTAATATTCCTGATCACAAAAAAGTAAAATTTGAAATCATCTGTAACCGTCCTTGGAAGAAAATTTGATTTGAAAATTACATTCTACACTATAGAGAGAAAATGAGAGCATTCTGTTTATTTTGACTTTCTAGAGCATTCAAATTTGAAAGTTTATATTTAAACATAAATATTATCATATGTGTACATAACTAGATTAAAACATAAGGTAAAGAGCTAAAAAACTTTGTGACATTTTCATAAAGTGATGTATTCTTTAGTAAATATTAGTTTTTAAATTCTACATTGCAAAGCATTCTTAACCACACATGAAACCACAATCATGTCCATAATATTGATAGGAATAAAAAGAAGTATTCTGTGTGTTCTAAGAAGGAAGAAAGTTTTAAATTACTCATTCCTAAAAAAAAAAAATCTTAGTTTACTGGCAGAATAAAAAAAGTAGTTTTTACTCCCAATTTAGATATTCTTGCTGTTGTAGTCCACGAGACAAGTTTGCAGCCACTTTCCATATTCTGGATGGTCAACTGGCCTCTTGTATCTACTCCAATGAGACTTGAAGCTGTGGTGAAGAGTTTCAGTGGCCTGCTCACTATATTTTCCAAGGGAGTCTTAATTCTTTTCTATGAAGTGTTTGATGTGGTAAAACACTGCATGGACTTTTGGAGTAACACTTACTCTGTCAAGAGCCAGATAGGAGGCTTGGAATGATGATAGTTTTTCATAATAGTCAAGTTCCAGGGTCATTCCGAAGCAGGCAGACACCACTGCATCAAATTTTCTCAGTGCATCAACAATGCCAAAAATGTTGAACGCACAGTCTTCTTCTGCAAGCCTTTGAAGGATATCTACATTTTTGAGGAGTTTTCTACAGTCATTTCCTGCAAACTGACCACCATGGAAAGGCTGAGGCTTGATGTGAAGAGCCTTGGGCCACTCATCAGCTTTCAACCACTCTTCCTTCAATGCTCTGAACAGATGGTTGACTACTCCAAGTAAGAGATGGAGTTCCATTGGTGGAATAAAGTCCAAGACTAGGACATTATCAGGCAAGCTTAAAAGAGGCTCATGGACAACATTCTTAAAATCTTTGGCTCTTTTGTAGTCCTGACCATTGTCCTGGAATGCTTTGAAAGATTTTCTCAATGAACCAAATGTTCAAGGACTTCCACATGCAGACAAATCCTTTGAGTCAACTTCACACAAAGTGCATGGGTGAGAGCTTGAATGGGACTGCAAACCACAGATAATATTGGTTAACTTCAAATCACATGAGATGAGGAAATGGGCACCCTCAGGATGAGTAAGATTCAAAATTTTTCTCACATTGTTGTAGTTTTCTGGAACTTCTTTTGCTACAGCAACAAGAAGTTGACGCTTCACTCGACTTTCTTTAGCTACTTGTGATGTCAGGGTTTTCTTGCAAGGTGGAGACCTAGACTCTAACACTTGCTCCATCTCTTAAATGTCCAGACTGACCTTAAAGAAGCCACCACCACCATCTAGACCAGGCTTCACAATGTGCTGTGTATAGACTTGTCTTTGAAGCAGGACATCATTCAGAAGTTCTCCTAGGTTTTTGCAGTGTACAACCAATTGCTTCCTTCTCTGTGATTTGTCATTGCAGACTTCAATGTCAGTTTGAGTGAAATGAGCAGACAGCTTCTTTCCAATCTCAATAAACTTTGTTTTAAAGTTGGGTTCCACAACGTGACTTTTGGTGACTTGGTTTATGGTAGACACCAATTTATTCATTGAGGAATTGGACAAACCAGTGTTGACTTGGACATTCACCAGATCTTCTGCTGTCAGTAGTGGGGTGTCTCCAAAAAGTTTTTTGGCACTTGATGGTCCTAAAATAAAGTTGAAAACATCTATATATAGTTGTATTTGTTTGCTACAAGTAAAATAGACACTTAAAGTATAATGATATTATGATGGATAAACAAACATAAGTAGTAAAAAGCATTTGACTATCTAATTAACAAATTTTGATCTTTGGCTAGGTGCTAGTCTAAATGTGTAAGAAAATATGCATTTACTGATTTGACACTACACTAAACCTGGATAATTATTTGATATGTTTGATTCAACTAAATTCAGCTGTAAGTTAAGTTTGGTGTACTTTATCATGCAACAAAATAAATTTTGTACTTATTCAAACATTGCCCTGTCTCAAATTTAAGGGTACATTAAACACTAACTAATCTTTTATTTTATTATAAGAGATAACTAACAAACATATCTCTTTTTACAAGGGGCTTTTTGATAACGTGTCTGTGATTTCTTAAAATAGTAAACTAAGGATAAGAATGCTTAGTCTTAAAGCTTGTACATAACACAATAGTAATTTTAGCATAAATTTATGTACCTTTTGTGAGACACAAAGGGCGGCCACCTCTGCTTTGTGCAAATTTGACAGTTCCATGTGGAGATGCTTCTTTGACAGTAACAACTGAAGTAACAGTGAGCAAATTGCAATTTGCTCACTGACAAGAGAATCCCTCATTGCTAGTTTTCTCATGTTTTCACGAAATGAGAAGTCAGAACAGTTATGTGACATTCCTTTTCTAAGAATTGACAAGCACTCTGAACATCTTTTTTGGTTTGAAGAAGACTGTGAATGTTCAGAGGAAGTCTCCAGTGGGTGTTTCATAAGACTTCAAATGTCCTATTTAATAAATCAGGCAGTCACAGTCCTGTTCCCGAGTTGAAGGTCTAACTTTTATAGTTTCAAATTGAAACATAAGAGGAAGTGAAACATTCTCACCATTTTTCTTCTTTCCAAGAGCAATCCTGCATGTGTCACAAATCCCTTTTGGAACTCTAGAGTCTGATATGTCAAGTTTCATTTGGAGCACAGTTTCAATTGTATTGATCAATTGATTGTTCAACTCTCTTGTACATTTTCTCAAGCAAAAGATACAAACTGTTTTTCTACAGTCTCCATGAGTTTTCTTTGAGTTTGGCATTTTTTTGAGACTTTTAACAAAATTTTGCTCAATAAAGGTCTAATTCTAAAGGTAAAGTATCAGAGAATTTGCTATTTCCCGAAAAAAATTTTGTTTACTTTTAAATATTTTAAATTCCAGGAAAGCTAAAATTATTGCAAAAAAAATTGTTATTTAAGTATTTATTTAAGTATTTGATTGCTGTTTTATCCTAAAATGCTGCAAAAATGCAAATGAGATATTAAACCATTGTTTTAAATTATCTTAAAACAGAGAAATTCTTCAAATCAAATTTTCTTCCATGGACGGTTACAGATGATTTCAAATTTTACATTTTTGTGATCAGGAATAATACCAAAATCATCCCTCCAAAGGGTTTTTCTGGAGGGCTTCAAAGTAGTTTCTACCAATTTTGGACTGGTGTGGTTATCAAAGCAATCACCAAAGAAAAAAGAATAAAGAACATAGTCAATATATTCATAATTTAATATATTCAAGTGTTGAAGTTGTTTTTAAAGTTGTTGTTTTTTGGTTGTTGTTTTCGGGTTGTAAAGTTGTTCAATAAATTCAACTGTTGAAAGTTTTCGTTTTCTGATTGTTTTTTTTCTGGCAATTTGTTTTGTTTTGTTTTTTTGGTAAATTTGAACAGAATTGTTTCTGATTTGAATTTAGTAAAAGAAAAAGAACTTGATCATAATAAAGTAAAACAAGAAATAATGTCAATTACATTGAAAAATATAGCGAAATTAATTACAAATAAACTCGAAGAACAAAAAAAGAGTATTTTAAAAGAAACGGAGCGCCTGTTAAAAAATCAAGAAAAAATTTTTACTGGTATAATTAGTGCAAATTTAAAAATACTCACAAATCGATTAGATAAAATTGAAAAAGAAGTAGACACTAACAAATCGAAAGTCTTGAGCATAGAAAAAGACCTACCCGATTTTAAAGAAAGTCTTAACTTTCAAAAAATAAGCATCGCGGAAAAATTAAATCAGATCACGAAGCGTTATGAAAAAGAAATAAACAATTTAAATAAAAAGGCATTAGATCTGGAGAACCTGTCTCGAAGGAATAATTTAAGAATAGACGGGATATATGAAAAACCAAATGAAAATTGGGCTGAGTGCGAAAATGTAGTAAAGGAAATGTTCAAAAACCAACTAAAAATTAAAAATGATATTGTTGTAGAAAGAGCTCATAGAATAGGCCCACCTAAAGAAGATAAGAAACCAAGAACTATTGTCCTAAAGTTGTTAAATTTTCAAGACAAAACAAAAATACTTAATGCTACAAAAAATTTGCGAGGAACGGGGATTTATGTTACTGAGGGTTTCGCTAAAGAAACGATCGAAAACCGAAAAAAGTTGTGGGATCAAGTCAAAAAGCTACGACTCGAAGGTAAGTATGCAGCTATAAAATGTGATAAAATTTTTTCTAGAGAATTTCGGAAGTAAATGTGTTCGTTCTTAAAAAGAACTCCTTTTTAATTTACTTGTTATAACCATAGTCTATAGAATTAAACCCTGGTCTGGCAATGTCTTTGTTTGAACTTAAAATTCCGTAAATTTGCATCACGTGATCAATGTAGATGCAAAACAAACAAAACTTTTTACATTTTAGAATAAAATCTTGAAACCTTCGACCTTGTTGTGTTTACTACTATTTATTTATGGTATCAAAAGAAAGTTTTTTAAAAACTCTATTATTATGCCAGGAAAGAACTGTGCTTTCCCTGGATGCGGAGTTTCTCGTTCTCGTAAATATAAAGGAATTAGCATATTTCAAATTCCGATGAGAAATGATGAATTTCATTCAAACTGGAGAAAAGAAATAGTTAATGTTTTGTTTAAATATCGTGTTGCAGATAAAGAGTTGAAAGATCGAGTAGCTGTAGGAAAAATTTACATTTGCGAAAGACATTTTTCTACAGATGATATTGAATTAACAAGTAAGCATTTAAATAAATAAAAAATTGTCACAATTAATACAAGTCTAAAAATTAATACAAATATCTTCATTACCTATCATACAGAAAAAAATCCACAATTAACAAAACCTTTGGTTTTTTATGTTTTAGAGAACAAAAGAAAAACTTTAAAGCTACTTGCAATACCAACTAAAAACTTACCGAAAAAATCTCACGAGAAATCACAACATCCAGGACGTAAACATCAACACATTGTACAAGACAGGGCAAGTGATAAAATTTTAAACTCAAAATGCTACAAAAGTTTCTTGGAATTTAAAAATAGAGCAAATAAACTCAAATTAACAGATAATTGGATGGTAACTCATCATGAGAAAACAACATCATTCAAAAAATTTACAAAGCCTTTCTTGGTTCCTACTTATGAAATCATTGTTGATGAATCTTTAGTTTATAGTTGCGTTGTCCTTGGTTGGGTCCTTCAGAGTGACCATTATTTTATAAAACAATATTTAGGAAGTGTAAAAAATGTCTTTATCTCTGACTTAATAACTGAAATAGAGAATTTTAAAGTATGCCTTGGATTGACAAATATTACCTCAAGTGAACTTATATGTCATTATGTTTCAACTGAAATTAGTTCAACTGGCTTGCAAGCAGGACTCTCAGTCCACAAGCATTATTTAAGACCTAAAAATTGTGACATCCTTTGTTCTTTATTGTCAGAAAATAATATTTGTATTCTAAATTCAAATGTTCTAACTTTGAAAAAAAGTTTTACAAACAGTTAGCACAAAAAAACAAAACCTCAACTGTTCCTGCAAAAAAGAATGCTCCTTTAAAAAGCGCTCATCCAAACAAAATTATATTAGCCTTAAAAGAAAAAAGACTCGAATGCAAGGAATTAACAAAAACAATAGAAAAAATAAAAAATGAAATTGTATCAAAATCAATAACTGTGCCATCTAACATTAGTGATGAAGTATTTGAAATTATGAGATTAGATAATAATGAAGTATCCCCATTTATGAAAATGTTATGGAAGCAACAACACAATTTTTTTTCTAATCCAACTTCAAAGATGAGATATCATCCAATGATAATTAGGTTTTGTTTATCATTAGCAATGAAGTCTGCATCTGCTTACGATGAATTGTGATCTGCCAAAATATTAAAATTTCCAAGTCTCAGAACACTTAGAGATTACAAAAATGCCATAAAACCTTGTGTGGGTTTTAATACTTCAGTCATAGATGAACTTCTGCATAAAACTTCTAATCTAATTGGTTACCAGAGATTTGTTTGTCTTTCTTTTGATGAAATCAAGATTCAAGAGGACTTAGTTTTTGACAAATTTACAAATGAACTTATTGGATATGTAGACCTTGGCGATCCAAATATCAACTACAGTACTTTTCCAAATTCAAGTGCACTTGCAACTCATGCTCTTATTTATTATCTAAGAGGCATAGCATCTGATTTAAAATTTAGTCTAGCATATTTTGCTACAAAAGGTGTTACATCAAATCAGCTTATGATGACCTTTTGGAAAGCTGTTTCAATTCTTGAGTTAACATGTGATCTTTATGTCATTGCAGCAGTTTCAGATGGGGCATCTACCAACCGAAAGTTTTATTGAATGCATAAAATGATGGATGGGTTGGTTGATAATGAAGTAACATATCGTACAATAAATCTATTTGCAAATGATAGATTTATTTGGTTTTTTGCTGATGCACCTCACCTTATAAAAACTTTGAGAAATTGCCTTTACCATTCAGGTAAAATTTTCCCTATTTTTTAAATGTTTGTGTAAATATGTCCTTGTGTTAATATTTTTTTTGTAAGTATGTTTATGTTAGTATATTTTAAAACTTTTTTTTATAGATGCATACATGAATTAATTGCATATTAGAATGTAAAAATTTTTAAAAAAATTTATTAAAATATTTATACTGAATCATTAATATCATTTGGAAGACTTACAATGATTTTATTTTTTTCTTTATTAAGCTTAAGTGGAACTTTTACACGCCATATGTGGAATGGAAATGATATTATTTGGTATCATTTTAAAAAACTATATAACGATGAACTTGAGCGTAGTTTAAAACTTATTTCAAAACTTATGTCTGATCATTTTAACTTGACACCATTTTCTGTAATGAATGTTCGATTAGCTACCCAAGTATTAAGTGAAACAGTGTCTAATGTCATTGAAAGTTATTACCCTGCTTATATGCATAAAACTGCAGAGTTGTGCAAGTTTGCTGATAAATTTTTTGATTGTATGAATATACGAAACCATTCAGAATGTTTAACAAAGCGTAAGCCATTTTTAGAACCATATAAAAATGTTAACGATGAGCGATTTACATGGTTAAAAGAAAATTTTCTAAATTATTTAAAACTTTGGAAAGAAAATGTTTCTAAACGTGTTGGTGACTTCTCAAATGATGAAAGAGAGAGAATGTTTTTGTCTTCCCAAACATACGAAGGCCTTAGAATTACTTCATATTCTCTTATTGAGGTAACAAAATACTTATTAAATACTGGAATGCCTTATGTTCTTAGTGAGCGTTTCAATCAAGATGTTTTAGAGGAACATTTGGAAGACATCGTAGTTTAGGAAGAAGAAATGATAATCCTACCATACATCAGTTTGGTTATCAGTCAAATACATTGAGAATGCAGCGCTCAGTTGTGCCTGTTACTGGTAACACAAAAGGTGCTCATAAAACAAAACGCGTACCATCTTGGACAATTGTTGATGAAACTCCACTTAAGAAACGTTAAGATAAATAAGTTGTTTTGCATGTATGAAAAATTCTGAAGAACATTAAATTGACACAAACTTTTTATTATAAGACTTCTTAGGTAGTGTTTGGACATTAAATAAATTTATTTATAATAAATAAAGAGATTTTCTTAATAAAAATACATAAAACTTTTTTTTTTGTTATAAAACTTGCTTTACTTTGCGTGTTAAATACTCTTTATTCTTGTAAACAAAGTTTCTGAGATGTTTTTTTGATTGTTTTGCGCAAAGATTTTACTTTTTTCTTCTCTTTGTGCAACTGAACAATATCTTTAGTTAATGAAAATGAGCATATGCGAAGATAAAGCTTAAGCATATTTTCTAAAATGTTATTAGCCAGATCACTATAAGAAACAGAGTTTTCATTTTCAAATGTTTCAACAATGTTACTATACAAACTTATAATTTTTCTGTCTTCCATCAATGAGCTAACCATTTTAGCAACATCAATTCTTTTAAAGTTGCTTTGGCTAGTTTCTCTCCGAAACAAACCTTCAGTTAAAATAAAAATATTTTGACATTCTTTTGTTACAACAGTTAAACCCCCTCTATTCTGGGTACAAATTAATTTTTGATCAATGAATGCATCTGTTGTAAATTTTTTAAGTATTTCCATTGTGTCCTGATTAATTTTTGAATTATAGTATTTATTGTTTCTTGTTTTTTTTATAAATTTGTGTACAACATAACCAGCTAAATACTGCAATCCATCTAGCTCTTGTGCACTTATTGGTTTTGTTATGTTTTCTTCATGAGCAGTGTTTTGCTGTTTTTTACAAAAACTCAAAATATGGTTTCCAATATGAAGGACTAGTAAAGCACCTAAACGTTTATCTAAATTTAAAATATAATTATGGGCAGATAGAACAATGCTTGAATAAAACTTTGATAAAAAAATCTCAGCAAAATCAACACCAATTATATTGGATGTTTGTTTTCTTTGAAAAACTTTGCGATTAAATTTATATAACAAGAAAGAATTGTACACCTTTTCAAATGCTTTATTGATATCCACTTCAAATATTTTATCTAAGAGATCTTCATCTAAATTATCAAGATTAACTAAATTAAGATTCTCTTGAGTCGCTTCAGAATTCGCCATTTAAAAAATTTTCTTGCATCTACATTAATCACGTGACTAATGTTTTTATTTTTTTAAGTGGAGAAAAATAACAATAGCGGAAAACAATAGATTGCCAGACCAGGGTTTATTTCTATAGACTATGTTATAACTAATCATGGCTTTAAAAAGTGACTTTGAAACTCTTGCCTTTAATTTTTTTGAAACGAAATTTTTTTCATTACACGAAATATTACCCAGATATTAATTATTTTCATGATACAAAAATCGAATGTTCTTACTATTATTCAAGTGAATTAAAAGGAATTCTAAGACAAGTTAAGCAGCTTTTCCTTGTTAACAAGGAAAGCAACGTTCAAATTAGAATTCTACACGTAAATATCGGAAGCATTAATTGTAATTTTGAAAAGTTCCAAAATTTACTTGAGGAAACTAAATACTTTTTTAATATTATTTGCTTAACTGAAACTTGGGCTACCTCAAACGACACTAATAAAAATTCTAATTTTTATCTTTCTCATTTTGAAATGATTTCTCTTGAAAGGCAAATAAATAAGCGTGGTGGTGGAGTTCTAATTTACGTTCATGAAAATATTAGGCATTGCTGTAGAAATGATCTTTGCGTTTCTGACGGCAATGGAGAAATATTAACAATTGAGATTATTAATGAACGAACAAAAAACATTTTAATTAGCTGTTGTTATCGACCGCCAGATGGCGTGAGCGAAAACTTGAGCATGTTTTACAGCAAAAAGTTATTGCGAAAGGTAACTACGAAAAGAAAAAAAACTTTCTAATTGGTGATTTTAATATGAATTGTTTTGACTACAATGACGATAACAAAGTTAGAAATTTTTATGATGCAATTTTTGAATCTGGAGCAATTCCTTTAATAAATCGTCCAACTAGAGTAACAAAAATTTCAGGAACCTTGCTGGATAATATTATTTCCACAGACTTGTTCAACAGTGATATAAAATTGGGCAAACCATAAACACTGACCAACCACAACAAAAATTAAACAAAATTATAAAAAAACGTTTTTTTAAACCATCAAATATTGAGTCTTTCAAAAATCAGCTCTCATTATTACATTGGAAACACTTAAATTCTAATGAAAACGCAAACAACCTTTATGAAAAGTTCTTTGAAACATTCCCCTCTATTTACAAATCTAATTTCCCAATTGTTACAGTTACATTAATAACAAAACACTTTAATAATCCCTGGATTACAAAAGGATTCAAAAAATCATCCAAAACAAAACAAAAGCTATACATTAAATATCTGAAAACAAAAACACCAGCTAGTGAAAAAATTTACAAAGATTACAAAAATCTTTTCGAAAAAATTTAAAAAAAACTTACTATTCAAAATTAATTAATAAAGTTAAAAATGACTCAAAAAGCACTTGGAAAGTATTGATAAGAAATTACTGGAAAACAAAAAACATGCTTAAGCTCTTTGCCACAAATGCTGAAAGCCGATAACAATAGCTTGTATGAACCACAAATAATAGCTCATGAATTCAATAAATATTTCACTGAAATTGGATCAACTCTGTCAAGAAAAATACCAAATACCCAAACCTCGTTTTGTGATTTTTTGTTACCTATTGACAAAGATATTTGCTCTGAAGAATTATCTGCCGAACTATCATTTGATGAGTTTGAAAAAGCTTTCAAATCCTTAAAAAAAAATAAAGCACCTGGTGCAGATGAAATAAACGGGAACATTGTTATAGATTGCTACGAACAATTAAAAAATGTTCTTTTTAAAATTTTCAGAGCATCAATTCATCAAGGTATTTTTCCTGAACGTTTAAAACTTACCAGGGTTATCCCTATCCATAAAGAAGGCGACAGATCCAATATCAGTAACTATCGTCCTATCTCTGTTCTTTCTATATTTTCTAAAATTTTAGAAAGAATTATCTTCAACAGAGTATACAATTATTTTAATTACAACAACTTATTTCATGACAATCAGTATGGTTTCAGAAAAGGAAGTTCAACTGAACATGCCATTATTCAATTTATACATAACATCTCTGAATCTTTTGAAAAATCTCAATATACACTAGGTGTTTTTATTGACCTATCAAAAGCTTTTGATACGGTCGATCACCGAATTTTAATCAAAAAAATTAAACATTATGGTTTAAGCAATAAAATTTTAAAATGGTTTAAAAGCTATTTAACAAATCGAAAACAATTTGTGTATAGTAATGATGGTCAGCAAAGTGAACCACTGAGCATAACTTGTGGTGTTCCACAAGGTTCTATTCTCGGACCACTACTATTTTTAATCTATGTAAACGACTTAAACAGTACTTCCAAATTGAAAAGTATAATGTTCGCTGATGATACTAATCTTTTCTTATCCCATACTGGTGTTTATGAACTCTTTTCAACTACAAACAAAGAACTCAATCTCATTTCTAATTGGTTCAAAGCTAATAAATTAACTTTAAATATTAACAAAACAAAATGGAAAGGTGTTTATCTTGATGAGAATATTACTTGGAGAAAACATATTGATCACATAAGCACAAAAATTTCTAAAAACATTGGCATTTTATACAAAGCCCGAAATTATCTAAACAAAAAAAACCTAACCCAACTCTATTATTCATTTATACACAATTATATAAATTATGCAATCATCGCCTGGGGAAGTACGGATAAAAGTAAATTACAACATCTTTATCGCCGTCAGAAACATGCAATCCGCGTAGTTAATTATGCGGATCGCTTTTCACATTCAAAATATTTTTTTGATTATATGAAGGTTCTAGATGTTTATAAACTGAACGTATTTAATGTCTAATGTTTTACTTTTATATGGAAAAACGATTTATATTGTTAGTACGCTGAATTGTATTATTTGCGTAATTGTATTACGACTTATGTTTATGTATTACGGCTTATGAATTATGTAACACGACTAACATTGTAAACTTAAATAAAAATAAATAAAAAATAAATAAATAAAAATATAAACTGAAAAAAAATAAATAAAAAAAATAGGCTTTTGATTATATTTGGTTCAGAAAAAAAAATTATATTTGGTTTAGAAAAAAAAAAAAATAGGCCTTTGATTATATTTGGTTCAGAAAACCTAAAGTTTTTCCAGTGAAAAATTAAGACTCCTTCTAACTATTAAGATGCAAAACATCTTAATAGTAATTAAACTTCCATAAAGTTGTCTTTTATTATACAAGCTTTTAATTTTTCCAGTTCCTGATCTCTCAACCAGATAAATTAGAACCTGAAGAAAATAATTTTCACAGTGTCAATTTTAAATTGTTGAATGAAATATCAAATCGCAACATTAAAGATATTCACTAAAACTTATACAAAAAACGTTTAGTATTGATGAAGGAAAGCAGCACCAGGCTATTCCAGGGGCGTGGTGGCACCTGAAAAGCAGGTACGAATTTCCAGAAGAAGGGCCCGGTGAAGTACTTTTAACGAGAGACAAATACGCGATCAAGGAAAATTATAATTATACTAAAAATAGTTTTTAATGGATACAAAATATTGCGTAACTCATTTGTATCAGCATAATTTTTTATTATGTCTGAATGCGTCAAATTCCACATTTTCTCATGTTCCATTGACAAGAGAATACAATCCCCAACATGCTCTAATGTCAACCGATATGCTTGACGAGTTTTGACAAGTTTCAGTTAGCTGAAAACTCTCTCACACTCTGCTGAATTTGTTGGAATTGTACTGAATATCTGGTATAGAACTGCAACTGAGCATCTAACAACTGCAAATACAGCATCTAACATAATCTTCAGCATAAAATTTTAGAAAGAAGGCAAATTTTTGTTATCCTTCTCAGCAGCCTTTCTTGTTATCTCCACAAAATCAACCATTTCAGTAGCGAATTTATTTAAACTGATACCATTTTGAACTTTTTAAGCACTGATTGAATTTTTTCTTGTGAATTAGAGTTATGAAAATTATGAATAATATCTTCAATCATATTCTTAAATAAAAAATGTCTATGCTTTCTAAAAATTTCCGCTGTGAAGAAAATTTGTCAACAAAAATTGCAGTTGCTGAATCCATTTCGTTATAAAACACTTCTGCTAGCCACTGATCTTTAGCCTGTGTAAGCCGTTCATCTTCTGTTTCATCGAAGTTCAATCGTTTCTTTTTGCGAGTCCTTTTCTCAACAAATGCTTGCTGTTCAAGCTGAGCTTCAGTTGAAATTTTAACAGTAGATAAAATAACAATTTGGCTAGTACTGTCCCTTAGTACTTGAAGCTTTTTCAGTGATACATCGACAGACATTATAGCAATGGAAAAATCAAGTGTTTCTCCTTGAAGAATTTTATTTAGGGGACCCAAGATAGTAAAAATTTCTTTGAAGAGATATAAGTCACAATTGCTTATATGACTGAAATCGGGATAAAAGACCTTGTGCTTCACTTCGAATATGTCATTTGAAATTTTTTTAAGGCAATCGATTACTGCAGGGTATAGTGTCAGCAGTCGGTCTGTAGCATTTTGTAAGGAACTGAAACGAACACTGTGGGTATCAGCCAGTTCAAGAGACTGATCCACATCCTCAAGAAGAGATTCGCACTTTTTAAATATATTATTTCGTTTCCTTGAGTTTCTGTATAGAAAAGTCTTTCATTTCTGTACATCACCAGGCTTGTTTTCTGTTCCAAAAAGGTTAACAGAAACAACAGAAGATTTTGCACAAGCTTTCATAACCAGATTTGTTCCATGAGATCCACATTAAATATTTATTGCCGTGGGAGAACACTGCATCAAGTGTGTTGCAACTCATTTGTTTATTTCTTGTATATTGCTTGCACCATCAAAAGACATACCCACACACTTTTAAATATCTTTAATTTGAGTTCATCTTTGATTTTTTCACTTATTCCTTCACCAGTTGTCTCAGTTTCAACCATTGAAATCAGATGCTCCTTTACAACGGCTTCTTCTGCAGCAAGCGTAAAATAACGTAATACAATAAAAGTTTGCTCAGAGTGTAATATCAGTGGTGCCATCAGCTGATAGTGAAAAGAGTACTGAATTATTTACCTCTTCTGAAATATCCTTTTTGACCATCTGTGTCATAGTATGAATTAGCTTGTTTTGTGTATAATTAGAAAGAAACATAAAAAATTAGAAGTTTTTTGCATTATTTGGACTGCTTTGCAAACAATGCAAAAAACTTTGTCTAGTGATATAGAGTAGGTTAGCCATGACCTTTTTTGCACAACTTTAATGTCATTAACTTTAACTGATTCAGTGTAATACTTAGATAACCTTGAATGTTTTGTTGGCTGATTTGGCCCTAACACAATAAATTGCATTTTATCAATCATCTTTGCAATTTTTAGTTCTAGAAATTTAGCTGGATCATTTTCATTGACATTTACAACGTTGTCTGGTTGCTTCTGATAATCTTTTCTGCTAGAGTTAGGTCCATCGCTGCAGTTACAGGCACTTCATAATTACCTATTTCTACAGTCACTTACTTAATTTTAGTAATGTTTCAGTTTCTGAATGTTTCTGAATATTGTAGTTCTACTCCTTTATCTGCTGCAATTATGACATCTTGATTATTGTCTGTTTCTTGTACAGATGATTGGTCACTAATCTCTGTGATTGGCTCTGTTTCAATAATAGGCTTACTTGCGATATTCACAATGGATGTTGATGTTAATTCTACATTCTCTGTTGCTGTAAAAGATGTCCCAGATTTTTCTCTGTATTTGTTGCACTTGCATTGACGCGAGACCTGCCGTTAACTTTAATTGTTTTGGATCATTACCAGCTGCTTTCAATTTACCAGATTTGTATTTTCATGTTGCCTCTTTTTTTTTTTTCCCTTTATTTCAGCTGAAACATAAATAAATATAAAGTTAAAAAAATGTCCTATGATAGAAACCAGGGCATTGGTTTCTTTGAGTTATAACTATTACACAGGTCAACAAAAAAATTTTTTTTGTTCTGGTGCCGAGCAAACAATTTGTTTTTTGTATAGCATTTCTCATTTTGATTTCAAATATACAACTCTTTTTTTACCATCAGGTCAAGTTGTAAAGATATTTAGGTTCAAATCTTAAGTATTTAGGGTAAAGTCCCTAATATTGTCGAAAAAAAAGTTATTCAAAAGTATGTCAACCTGGGTCTCAAAAGAAGCGTATTTTCATAGAGATTTTAAAAATGTTATTCATTTGTAATAAAAATAAGTATTTTGTGTATTTTTGGTGAATAACATTCTGTTGACTTTTTTATTAAGAGTCTTTAGCATTTTTTCACATAATTTTTTTGTCAATAAATTTTAAGGAAAAATATTTATGTTTTCTAAAATCTCTATGAAAATACGCTTCTTTTGAGACCCAGGTTGACATACTTTTGAATAACTTTTTTTTCGACAATATTAGGGACTTTACCCTAAATACTTAAGATTTGAACCTAAATATCTTTACAACTTGACCTGATGGTAAAAAAAGAGTTACATATTTGAAATGAAAATGAGAAATGCTATACAAAAAACAAATTGTTTGCTCGGCACCAGAAAAATTTTTTTTTTTTGTTGACCTGTGTTATCGGTCCATGGAATTTATAAATAGTAGCACTATTTATAAATTCCATGGACTGATAGGGAGTGGACTGGAGCATATTCAGTAGTAGTGAATAAAAATAATAGCAAAAATTCATTAGGCACACAATTTTATTTATCAAACATATATTAACCATATTTGTCAATGCAAAGCAAATGAATTCATGCATTTTATATATTTATTGTTTTGAACTTTTCAATAACAATTTTCTCTTTTTTCTGTTCATGGGATGGTTAATTTCATCAGATAAAGAGGAGAACATCATCTAATCGCTCGTCACTGCAATGCTTGTTTTCGGTATCCTTTTCGTTTAGCAATACTGTCTAACCTTCTTCTGTTTCAGCCATCCTTGCGTCAACATATCGTTCTCTTCGTTTTTTTAGCCGAGATGCTCGTTGTTCAGCTGATTCATTTGCTCTAGCTCGAAATTTCCGTTCTCTTTCTCGAGCAAGACAAGCTAATCGATTAATTTCAGTTTCCAGCTTTCTTTTTTATATTTAGCTATCTTCTTTATATTTCTACGTTTATAAGATATTTACTTTAAAAACTTTGTTATTTTTAATTACTATTTATAAGTAAAGATTATAGCATTACTTACCTTTTTACAGTATAAAATCTATCAATTTCAGGTCAACAACGTTTTTTATTATTATTATTATTTCACAGCGATTTTATTTATTTACGCTAAACAAAGTTTGTTTTTTGTTTGTTTCAATTACTTTTCTTAACGAACTTTTTATTTACGCTAAACTAAAGTTTAGCGTATTTCTTTTATTATTACCGCTGACCTAGTGTTAGTTTTGCGCGGTCACCAAACAAACAAACAAACCGACGTTAAAGCAAGTTAAATTAAATAAAAAGTTGTAAAAAAATGCCCTTATAGAAACTTATAGAACCAAAATAAATTTTTTCTCTTTGGGGGCCCAATTTCTTTTTGGGGGCCCAGTTTCCTGAGCCAGAATCAGGGCCCAGTACAAGTCCTCGTACCCTCGTACTGGGCCACCACGTCCTTGGGCTATTCTATGCTGCAGCTGAAATAAATACAAACATATAGCATCATAAACATACTTTTTGAAAGAGTTTACTCTAGGTGCATCAATTACATCATACGCTAATTTATTCCAACAGTTTGCTGAATAACCTTTGATTAGTTGAGGCTTTAAACAAGATAATTTTTCCTAAATTATATGCTGCGTTTAATGATTGCAATGAATGCAAAAATACTTATGAGATATAATATAAAAATCGGATAAGATATCGTACCCGATTTTGATCAAAGATATAATGGAAAAACGAAAATCTTTGCTTAAAAGCGCATGGTTAAACTGAAATCGCGAAAGCAAAATTTAAATTAAAAAGATTGCTCTTGTGAAATTTAGTAAAAAGCTCGTCTGGAATGAAAAGGAATCGTCAGGAATACATGAAAAGTTATATAGATATCGTTCTGCTAAAGCAGTATCACATATCTCTAGTACAGTTTTTACTGATTATCAGTGTATTATTTACTTATTTTTGTCAGATATAGATTGTATATAGAATTTTTTTTTTCATTATTTATAGATTATCAGACTGATTTGCTGTCAAGTTCATTGAATGAATCATCTGTAGCTATTTCGTTACCGGAAAACGAAAGTCGAGATGATTTTAAAGAACTATCTGTCTGTATCAGTGAGTACTTATAAGAAGGCGAGAATGGCAGTCAAGATGATGAATCAAATGTTTGTGATTTTTCTAGTGATTTTGAATTCAGTGAGACTGATATTGATTTTGAACCCAAACTAGTATATATCATTTGTGAAGAACTTGCACAAGTTGCAGTTAAGCACAATTAAACAAGAGATGCTATAAATGATATAGTACTAATTCTAAAACAGTCAGGAAAATTTGAATGTGACATATTAAAAGATGCCTGCATATTGATTAAAACTCCAAGTTCCATTGATGTATTGAGCAAGTGTGATGGTAGTTACATTTACATAGGGATTGAAGAAAGGAATAGATGATATATTTGCTATTAATAATGTTGAAGTAGATACTAACTTCATAACTATTGATGTCAATATCGATGGACTTCCTATTCAGCGCTCAAATAATTTGTAGTTGTGGTCAATACTTTGTTCAATAGTAAATATAATATCTTGTCCTTTTCTGGTGGCTATTTATAGTGGAAATGCAAAACCGTCAAGTGTTCATGATTTATTACAAGATTTTGTAACTGAAGTTAATACCCTAACATTTAATTGATTAGTTATTAATGAAAAGCATTATAAATTTAATTTATGTAGTTTTATTTGTGATGCTCCAGCACGTGCATTTGTTAGATGTTGCTCAGGTCACACATCAAAAAATGGGTGTGAAAGGTGCACTTCTGTGGCAGACTGTTATGAAAGAAGAATTTTTGGAATTTAACTATTATTTAGAAGTTTAGAAATATTAGATAAATCATTATAGAAATATTAAGATCATATTATAAAAGAGGTAAGTATAGAAAACTGTAGAAAATTATATATTACATTTTTATTAGATAAAAAGGATCACCCCTACTTATTTTTTAAATCTTTTATATTTTGTTTCTTTTAGCTTCTTTTATTCTTGGTTTTATTTTAGCAGTTTTGTTTTTATTGAGCTTATATTTTATATTTTAGAAAAAATTAACGGTATGGATAAGGCCTAACTATTTCATATGCACTTTTTTGTACTAAAAGACTAAAACTTTATCACAAAAATATTTATTATTACTTTTAAATTTATTTATTTAGTTTTATGAAGTCCTAAATTAATATAATTTAAATATACGTTAAATCCTATCATTTCATACCTTGCTTATTTTATTATGTTGATTATTATTTTATTGACATTTCTGTTATGCTATTGCTTTTTTTTTGTTCTGTTTTAGAAAATTTAGAAAAATAAATTAGAATTTCGAGCCAACGCTGGCATTTTATTGTTGCTAAGCGTTAAATTTTGTTATAAGTATTGCAGTTCTTCTACCTGATTTTTGTTCTTTATTCAATAAGTATTTGATTTAAATTAAGTATGATTATAATTTGATATTTATAATTTGACTTAAGGGGTAAACAGATTCTATCTGTTGACCAGCCTCGCACCCCTTCTTCATCTATTAGGCTGGCGCAGATGTATTTTTAATACATTGTTTCCAGTTTAGGATGTTGAATGCTGGATCTTCTTGACTCAATGCATGGGTTTGCTTGTGTTACTGTTTTTATGACTAAGCAACTCATTCTATTATCTCCTTATGAGGGTACAGCTCTAAAACTCAGTTTTATGGTTCTGAGGCCGGCTGGTAGTCAGGTTTCCCGAACTCTGTGGTAGCTCTCAGAGAGGCTGATTCCATCAACAGCTGAAAAATATCAAAGTACTAACAGTGCCATGTTGCGCATGGATGGTGTCCCTGTTTGTACTTTAGGTGTGCATTGCGGAGGCCACATTTGGAGCCCTTTGTTACGGCTTAGGGTTTATTAGTAGTAATGAGGCAATTGCTTGGGCTATTAAACGGTGTTCTGAATACTGTCTATGAGTCAAATTATTTAACAAATTTAAAAATGAATAAAGTACCAAAAACTATAAAATACAAAAAACAATCGTCATCACCAAGTTCTCAAAACCTATCATTCACTAATATTCGTGGTCTTCGAAGTAACTTTTCTTCTGTTGAGTCTTATCTCTTGCAAAGTTCACCAGACCTACTTGCTCTTTGTGAGACTAATTTAAGTTCAGCTGTCTCATCTTGTGATCTTAGTGTTGATGGTTATCTTCCTCTGATTCGTAAAGACTCCAATAGTCACATGCTTGGCCTGGGCATTTACATTCGTAAGAATTCACCTGTTTGTCGTGAAACTAGGTTTGAATCCACAGACTATTCTTTCATGTGCTTTCGTTTAGCACCACTTCACTCTATTGCCTTTCTCTTTGTTCTATATCGCTCTCCTTCATCTCAAGACTGCACTCTTTTTGATGTTATTTCTGATCATATTGACCAAGCCCTCTCTCTTTATCCATCAGCTAATATAGTTGTTGTCGGTGACTTTAATGCTCACCACTCTGAATGGCTTGGCTCTAGTGTCAGTGACTCTGCAGGCATTAAAGCCCACAACTTTTGCCTTTCTCAATCCCTAACTCAAATAGTCAACTTTCCAACTCGCTTTCCTGACAACCCTAATCATTTACCTTCTCTACTCGACTTATGTCTTGTTTCTGATCCTAGTCAGTGCTCAGTTTCTCCGCATTCACCCTTAGGTTCTTCTGATCACAGTTTGATCTCTCTAAAACTAATATCTCATTCTTCTTCATCACCTGAATCCCCCTATTACCGAACCTCTTTCAACTACAGTAAAGCTGACTGGGATTCTTTCCGTGACTTTCTTCGTGATGGCCCTTGGGTAGAAATCTTTCAACTTCCTGTCGACAAATGTGCTTCTTACATAACTTCGTGGATTCAGGCTGGAATGGAATCTTTTATTCCCTCTCGAGGATTCCAGGTCAAGCCTCACTCTCCTCCATGGTTTTCTTCACACTGTGCTGCTGCGATTGCCAATCGAAACCGTTACTTCCATATTTATCAGCAAAACAATTCTCCAGAAAACAGACGTCTGTTTATTACTGCTAGAAACAACTGTAAAAAGGTTTTGTCTAACGCCAAAACCCGCTATTCTCAGGTCATGAAATCTCGTATCTCATCTCAAAAATTAGGATCTCGTGACTTCTGGAGAATCTTTAATAATATCAATAATAAGGGCAAATCTATAATTCCACCTCTCTTGTATGGTTCAGACTTTGTCACCTCACCTAAAGACAAAGCCGAACTGTTTGCTAAAAACTTTTCATCAATATCATCTCTTGATTCCACTAATTGCGTTCTACCTGATATTGCCAACAAACAGGTTGATCCATTGTTTGACATTCATATCACTCCAGCATCTGTATCTAAAGTGATTTCCTGCCTAGACACTTCTACAGCTTGTGGCCCAGACAACATACCTGTTATTGTCTTGCAGAAGTGTTCTCCGGAGCTGTCGTCTATACTCTCAAAACTATTCAACAAGTGCTTATCAGAGTCTTGTTTTCCAGCCTGCTGGAAAGCCGCATCTGTTATCCCTATCTTCAAAAATTCTGGAGAGCGATCTGATTCGTCTAACTACCGTCCCATAAGTCTTCTTCCTATCATAAGCAAGGTTTTTGAATCTTTAATTAACAAACACTTAATTTCTCATCTTGAATCTAATAACTTACTTTCTGACCATCAATATGGGTTTCGATCTTCTCGTTCTACAGCTGATTTGCTAACAGTAATAACTGACAGGTTTTATCGTGCATTAGATGAAGGTGGAGAGGTTAAGGCCATTGCTCTTGACATTTCAAAAGCGTTTGATAAAGTTTGGCATGCTGGTCTTCTCCATAAGCTTTCTTCTTATGGTGTATCCGGCAACATCTTTAAGATCATTGAATCCTTCCTTTTCAACCGTAGCATAAAAGTTGTCCTCGATGGACAACACTCTTCTTCTTATTCTGTATCTTCAGGGGTTCCTCAAGGTTCTATCCTTGGCCCTATACTCTTTTTAATTTACATTAACGATCTTCCAGATATTCTCACATCTAAGGTGGCATTGTTTGCTGATGATACTACCATTTATTCTTGTCGTGATAAGAAACCAACACCCTCTGATTGCTTGGAGGGGGCATTTGAACTTGAAAAGGATCTCACTTCTGCTACAGCATGGGGCTCACAGTGGCTGGTGAACTTTAATTCAGATAAAACTCAATTTTTTTCAGCCAATCGTTATCGCAATAATTTAGATCTTCCTATATTTATGAACGGTGATGTACTCGATGAGTCACCTACTCTTCATCTTCTAGGATTAACTCTTACTTCCAATCTTTCTTGGAAACCATATATCAAATCAGTTGCAAAATTAGCATCTGCTAAGGTTGCATCTCTTTATCGAGCTCGCCACTTTCTTACTCTGGATTCTATTCTCTATCTCTATAAATCTCAAATCCGGCCTTGTATGGAATACTGTTGCCATATCTGGGGCGGATCTTCTAATGATGCCCTTTCTCTTTTAGACAAGGTGCAAAAACGCATTGTAAACATAGTTGGACCTGCTCTTGCAGCCAACCTTCAACCATTATCACATCGTCGTAATGTTGCTTCTCTTTCTCTTTTCTACAAATACTATAATGGGCACTGCTCTAAAGAGCTAGCGTCTCTTGTGCCATCTACTAAAATTCATTCTCGTGTTACTCGTCATTCAATTAAGTGTCATCCTTTTTCTGTGACTGTTCCTAAGTGCTCCAAAAACGCTTATTCTTCTAGTTTTTTTCCTCGAACATCAGTTCTTTGGAATTCGCTTCCTTCATCTTGCTTTCCTGATTCGTATAATTTGCAATCTTTTAAATCGTCCGTCAATCGTTATCTTGCTCTACAATCTTCATCTTTTCTCTTACAGTAACTTCCAACTTTAATTAGTGGCTGCTTGCAGCCTTGTTGGAAGCGAAGATGTTTAAAAAAAAAAAAAAAAAAAAATATTATATTACGATATATGTCTTTATATATGAATATATATATATGAATCTTTTTAGATTTTTTCATGTTATTTTTAAATTTTTTGTTCGTGCAATTCAAGTTATATATGTTTATAGTTTGCATTTATGTTTATATTATGTTAAAGTTAAAAAGTTTTTGATAAATATATGTATGTCGTAATATGTGTTATATAATTGTTTTATAAATGTGTTTTTAAAATAGTATAAAATGTATCTATTGTGTATATAAATGTTATATGAGGTGTTTATATATGTTATATAAAGTTAAATAAATATATTGTGTTTTATAGTTAGTATATATGTTTATATTATGTTGTTTTCAAAGTGTGTGACTTGGCAAACGTGTTGAGCAAGGTTTTGAGTAAAGTTGTTATTTATGTTACTAATGTTGTTACATTTGGCTTATCTTTATGTTGGTGTCTATTGTTAAAAATTATAAGTGGTTTTATTATTGAAACTCACTGCTTTTAATCATTCACTAATAGCCACTCAAGAAAAATCATTTTGCCGCATATACATTTTGTTTATATCTAGAATGAATTGTTTTCTAAATGTGGTTCTTATTCATATGGTTTTACAAGCAAGTTTTGCAAGTGACTTTGAGCTGAAAAATTTTTTTTTAAGCCTTTAAGGAGAGTTGGCATTGTTCTTGGTTTATTTTATTTTTTTTAAATATAGTAGTTCTAATAAATAAATGTTTGTTTGTTCTTAGTTTTTTACTTATCTGTTTTCAGATTCTTATAAACTAGGCAACTAACAAGTTTTGTTTTATTTTTAAGTGCAATCGGAAAGAGCTGAAAGTTATTTTTTAGAGCAATTGAAAAGAACTAGTTATTTAAATCAGTATCAGTTATACCATGTGAAATAACTTTTAGTTATTTCACATGGTATAACTGATACTGATTTGAGTAAGTTTACTATTTTGTTTTATTTTATATTGGATTTGTTTTATATTTGATATATATTATATTAGATATATATTTTATGTATTTAACTTGGAAAACTAACTGTAATTTGTTGACACGAAAGTTTATAAACATAAGTCTGCCTATATTTCAGTATATTTTATATTTCTCTGTATCTATATAAATATTCTTTCTTAGAAAAAAATAACAGAATATAAAAAAATAAATTCATTTTAAAAGTAGTTGAAAAAAAATGATGGTGTTTTTCCATATTTCATTGTGTAAAGTGTTATACCACTTTTTATAGGTATGTGAATATATATATATATATATATATATATATATATATATATATATATATATATATATATATATATATATATATATATATATATATATATATATATATATAACCCCTAACTGGTTGTCAGAAAGTTTTTGCATATTTTATTGACTAAAAGTAAAAATTAAAATGCAAGACTGGAATTTTTTTTTATTACTTGGTTGACTGCCTGCCCCAACCAAGCCCTCATGTAGCAGCACTCCCTTGCGAATCCAGCTATAAGATAGTTGATGTAGCAACACATTGTTGCGAGTCAGGCTATTTGTCAGTTGATGTAGCAGCACTCCGTTGGGAGGACGAAAGTCAAAAGTAATTAAAAGTGACGTATTTGTTGGCATAATAATCAATTTTACTCCCAAATGCAACAATTATATATATATATATATATTTATATATACATATATACATATATATATATATATATATATATATATATATATATATATATATATATATATATATATATATATATATATATATGTATATATATATATATATATATGTATATATATATATATATATATGTATATATATATATATATATATGTATATATATTTATATATACATATACATATATATAATTACTTTAGAGTAAAATATACTGACTGAGATTGCTTCAATTTTTTATACAAGATTGTGCATTTATTATTTTTGTGCATTAAGGTAAAAATAATTTTGTGCATTGTAGTCTAGATTCTTTGTTAAATTAAAAACAATTGATATAAATAAACATTGTTTAATATTTTTGATAAGCAACTTATGTATATAAACATATAAAAAGATATGGATTTCAATAAACCTTAAGATTAAATAAAGTCTTTGATTAGAAAAGATCACAATTAGAAGATTCTTTTATGTTCATTTATTCAGTTGTAGTAAAATTACTGGCAATATATTTACTGATAATAGTGAAATTGAAATAGATAGTATTAGGCTCAATGAAGTTATTAATGTAAATGCTAATAGGCAACTTGAAAATAGTTGTCAAATGAAAAAAATAGATCTAGGCTGGAGGAAATTAATCATTGTTAAAATGTAAGAAATGAAAACTTACTTGACAGAATTCAGTGTCAAGCAGTGTTAATGTCTGTTAATTTGATTTTACTTTAAACGCTTTAGAACAAACCAAAGTATGAGTTTAACTATAACTTTATAGTAACAATTAACACTCTTAAATTTAAATAATTTTATTTTTTAAATAATTTTTATCATAATTATGTTCTTTTTTTCATTTTTTATTTTATTTTTAGTTTGTCTTCCCTTTGTCATCTCTTAATTAGTTAGCTTACTGTTGAAACATGGTTTTAATTTTGTAAATTTAGTATGATGTGAAATTTACTCTATTAATCATTAGTCAACAGTTAGAGAGAAGCTGGAGCTTAATTAAGAAATGCTGGAAATTAGCTTTTAATCAAGGTAAAAATAATTTTGTTTACTGGTAACATAATAAAACCAGTTACTACTATTTATTCCGTGCTTTTTTACTTTTGTTAACATGCTGCTTTGGAAACACTTTCTTCCTCTCCCTCTCTCTCTTAGATGAGAGGGAGATTTAATAAAACTTATGTAATTACTGAGCTCTTACATATTTCTTAATTCCACAAATGATAATGATCATTTATAAGAAATTTAACGAGTTGCTTACTATTTTATGATATAGTTACTCAAATTGTTTAACTATAATTATCCCTTGATTGTTCAAATATTGTAATAAATAAAATCTTTTTAGTCCAAGTATTTAAGTTAATAAAATATCTTATTAAGTTGTGGTGTTATTTGCCAGTGTTACTACATTGTGTTGTCTAGCCTTTTTATAATCTTTTTTAATTATTCTGTAGACACAGAATATATATTATTTCTGTTATTATTATCCTAATTCTACTAACAATAAAATGCAAATAGTACTTTTGTTATTAAAAGTAGTAATTTTTTTTATTTCTTTTTTTTAGGTATTTGCAGGCTTTACTTGACTTTCCTTTTCTGGTACCTGTATTGTGACAGATTTAAAAAAAGAACTCAACTGATGTTAATGCGATCTTTATGTCGTTAACTATAAGCAATGACGTTGCTGATAGGGAATTAAAGTTAAAATATTTATAGATAAATTTGTATTTAATTTTTTAGATAATATATCAAGTTATTAATGTGTTTTTATTGTTATTAATGATTTAATAACTCATAACCCGTATTACGGGTTGCTTACTGCTAGTCATTATCATTATGTTATGAATTTATATTAGTTAATAAAATTGTATTGAATATTCTCTGGTTATCGTGTTTTATACGTGTTTACAAGAGTTTCAAATGCGAGTTTGATACACAGTAGGCGTCGTATTGTATACATGTCTTTATACGCATCTGATTCTATTGTTAATGCGCGTTCGACACGATAAAAAGATATATTCGTAAATAACGCGTATTCTGGAAAGTTTTAAATGCGCATGAAATACCAGGAAAATATCGTATTGAATATTTTCTGGGTATCTTGTTTTATACGTGTTTACAAGAGTTTCAAATGCAACTTTGATACTCAGCTTAACTTTACTCAAAGAACGCAGAGTTTGTAGTGACCTTATGCTGCAATACAAAAATGCTCATTATTTACAATAGTTTGAATTTTATATTCTACAACTACACCCTTTCTCTCCAGTCGGCAAATTTAGTTGTAAATGCGCATTAGAAACTCGTTAATTACGTATCGTTGTGGTATGTATGTTAGCCATTTTATCGTGTCGAATACGCATTAGACATACACATTAGATGCGTATTAAGACAGTATACAATACGACGCCTACCGAGTATTTTTAGCCTTGGATTGTAACTAAAATGTTTAGTTAAAGATGTTGTGCGTAGTTAAACCCGTTTGAATAATAGACCAAATTCTGATTTGAGATGACCACAGAATATAAAGATGCAGATTAATGTACAGCTAATACAGCTTTTGCCATAGCTGGAGATCTCCTACACCGAAATGATTTTTGAGACAACCAAGACAAACCAATCTAATAATTGCCAACCCTTGCTGTTGTTTCTACTTGTACTTTTACTATGAGATTTTAGGATGTTAGTACTCCAATGTTGCTTTGGTATTGATAATTAATTTTTGCGACAAACGACTCGCATTACTTTGCATTTCTCAACGTTAAAGTTCACAAGCCAGTTGTGTGACCAATTTACAGAACTGTTGATGTCCGCTTGCAGTTTTTCATAATCAGAGGACTGACATATTTTACTCCTATGATCTTGTCATCATCGGCGTATATACATCGTTTGATATGGTTACAAATGCAGCCTGGTAAATCTGACGATGAACACATTAGCAGTAGTGCAAAGACTAATCTTTGAGGGACGCTACCTGTTACTCATTTTCACTCTTACGTTTATTCTTCAATTAATGCTCATTTTTGTCTATTAGCTAGCCCATCAGTGATCCAGTTTAATAACTGGCCTCAAATGCCACAGACATGAATCTTGTGAAGAAGTCGCTGTGTGGCACTGTTTAGATGGATTTGGCAAAGTCGGTAAAAATCGTGTCAACCAGCTGTCCCCGGTAAACTGCTTCTGTCAAAATGTTGCGGGATTTATTCAGATTTATAAGGTAGCCTTTGTGATGTACAAATCCATGTCGAGACTTTGAAATTATTAGGTTGATGCCTAATTATTGCAGGTTTTTTGAAATCAGTATTTATTTATTATTCAGTATTTATATATTTTTTGTTATATATTAATATATATTATTTATTATTTAACTACTATATATGTTTATATATTCAGCATTTATATATATTTTTTGAGTACTTATTTATTATTCAGTTTTTATATATAATAGTGGCGCAAAAAAATGTGCAATAACTATGCATTAGCCTAATATATTATAAATAGTGTTTCAGAATCCTATGATAATTTTCTACGCCACCTTCTACGTCACCTTATACGGTATTGCAGTGAAAGACACAAGTAGGGATGGCAAAAATCCCGGAAATTCTCAATCCCGGGATTTCGGGATTACAAATTTGTCCCCGGGAAATCCCGGGATTGAATGAAAAACTTACAATCATAGAAGATAAAGCCTGCGAAGAACTTTTAATTATCAAACACTATTATATGATTAATTTAACTGATGAAGTAAAGTAATTTAAACTATAAATAACACCTTTAAACGATAACACAAAATAACAATGTTTAAAAATAATATAAGTATACATTAATATATAAGAGTTATAATTCGTTTTGAAAGCTCCACCTTAAAAAACTCAAAGCGTCCATCATTTCATCGTTTAATCGTGTTCGATTTTTAGAGCATAAAAACCCAGCGGCTGAGAATGCTCGTTCAGACTCTACACTTGTTGGTCGTATAGATAGAATATAGTTATACACTTTTTGAAGGTGATCACCTCTTGTGCCACCACTTTCAAATAAAAACATTTCTTTTTGAATCTTAGAAGTTATACTTTCTACCCTTATAGGTGTTGTTCGTATAGCTATCAATCCTTTTTCAATAACTTCGTTTAATTGTTCACTAATTGTTTTGATTTTCTTATCACCTTCGTCGCTTCTTAAAACCTGGTTTAGCTGAACATCACAACTGCTGTCTGCTGCTGATGCTATATCTGCGGGATGAAAACGCTTTATCATGCTTACTATAATCTTTTTATTTTGATTACTTGTATTTGGTACAAAAGCATCTGTGCCATTATGAAGATAATAAACTAAGCTACTTAATGGTGTTCTCCTCTCTTTAATTCGGTGACTCAAAGCAACATACAGTTTATTCCTGATTTCAGATTTTTGTTGTTTTATTTTGGTCAACATAAACTCTAATGCAATGTCAGCTGTAATTAAAGTTGCGTCTCGTCGACAAAGTGCTTCCACAGTGGCTTTAACAGGAGTCAAAAGTGCTACTAAATCAGATACAATTTTATATTCATTTCCGTCCATCTTAATTGAATCGTCAATTTTGGAATCCAATTCTAAATCTAGAAATGCCTTTTTAACACAATATTTTAATTTGTCAAATCTTTCAAGCACAAGCAATAAGCTGCTCCATCGGGTTTTACAATCCATAATCAAATGGATGAACTTTCCAAACTCAATTTTTACGTACTTTTGTAAATAATTTTCATTTTTGGTTGGGGACCTTTTAAAGATTTTTACAATTTTCCTGACCTTTGTTATAACAGGTCCAAAAACTTGGTGTTTAATAGTAACCTCAGAGGTTTCATTAAACAAAAATGATTTATTTGAATCTTGAATACAATTTTCCTCTTCAGAAGCATAGTCATTAATACAATCATTATCTTTTTCTTCATCACTGTGGTTCTCTAAACTTGCAAAGGTAGTGTGCTCATCATCTAAAATTTCATCGATTTCCAAGTAATTGGGGTCATTTTTATAAAGAACTGATATTACTGCCAGCTGTAAAGCGTGGGCAAAGCATAGTTGTTGATTACTTTCTATAATTTTTCCAAGTTTCTTCATGACGCTTGCACCATCCGTGGTAATACCAATGATATCGTCCTCAAGTTTTATTTTAAAATTGTTGAGTCTTTCGTTTAGAAGTGAAACGCACTTTTCTGCTGGCATAGATCCTAAAATGCGAATCAAACCTAAATTCCAATAACTTTTCAACTCGTGTACGTTCACATTTATGTATCTGCAGTTTCCAAAAGAAGTCCACTCATCAAGGGTTAAGGAAAACTTGAAGCCTCTTGATATTTGATCAATTATTTCCTTTATAACTAGTTTTTTAATCTGTTCATAGTAGTCTAACACCATTTTTCGAATAGTGTTTCGTGATTTTGGGACATTTTTAAAGCCTCGTGCAACTAACCCAGCTCGTATATCAGAAGAGTTGCAAATTGTATTAAATGATATACCATCTTTTGCTGCCATATGGGCAAATACTTCAGGTAAGCATTCATCTTTTTTCGATGTTGTTGGAAAATAACTTGTGATTTTCGGTTTTTTATTTTTCGGTTCTAATAATTCTTTTGAAGTTGAAGGTGTCGTGGATAAACTTGATTCCTGCGATGTTAATTTAATTTTATGTATGGAAAGTAAATGGGTATGAAGACCTTTTGTCGAACCACCAGCTATTTTTAATATTTTTTTGCATGTAATTACTTTACATAAGGCTGTTTCATCTGCTCCTTTTAAAAAATGTTTCCATATGAGATTTGTGCTGTTGAATTCAGCGTAGTTAGTCATGATATTAGGCTAATTTCTATCTTATTGAAAAAAAAAAGTTATATTTTAAGCTATTTATTGACTAATTATTTTTATTCATAATTTAAAATGAACTTATGTGAAAACAATTATACTTCGAATTAATAAATAAAGTTTATTTAATATACCTTCCGTATTTGATAACTTTTAATGTTAAAGAACTTGTGACAATCACGCCAACGTTAAGAATTTAAAAAATAAAAGGAAAACATTGCATGGAGAATAAGCAGCTCAACAAATTTTATAGCGAAAATTTAGACATTTTAAATAAATAAATTAAGTTTAATCAATTTTTGTTTTTATTTATTGTTTATTACAATCCCGAAATCCCGGGAAATTTTAGAGACTAATCCCGGGATTTCGGGATCATGAATTTGTCTGTAATCCCGGGATTGCCATCCCTAGACACAAGTAGTTAAAGCCATAACTTTGTTTTCTTTTTTTTTTGAGAGTAAGCGTGGCATTTGATTTGCGTTGAGATTTTAACACACCTCATAGAGTTGTTAAATCTAAGCAAACTAAGTTAATCAGTATTTTTTCTTCTTTAAAAACCTTTACTAAATTTTCTTTTAGAATAATCATTTAGAAGTATCTATCTAAATATTTTAATATTCTGAAAAAAACTGACTAAGTTTATTTTAAACAATAAATGTGTTGTTCGAATAGAATTAGTGCATACTTTAATATCATCAATGTAAAAAGCAAGTCAATTTTTTTTTTTTTTTTTGGTTAATGCCCACCAACCAAAGAATAAAGATAAATTATTTTAAACTTTAATTCTTTCGTAATATAAATAAAGCAAAGTTAATTACAATGCATATCACCGAGCAAATTTTATACTTAATAAACGTAAACTTTTTTTTTACTTTTTGTAATTATAATCTCATCACGTCGTTTTTGAATGTTTCAAAACACAGTAAGAACTATGCGGGTTCTCTAATTGGAATCCAGGAAATTTCGGAAAGTGTTAGACAAAATAAATTAAACTTGTTCCTTCGCCCTAAGTGTCAACATTCGTTTGTTGATGATGTCCAGGAACTATGTTGTTTTCAGTTGTTAGATTTTAAGAATTTGATTCAAAATAAAAAAAGAAGGTAAAATTGGCACCTTCCAAAAGTGAAATTCCCTCCGATGTTGAACAAACATTGAAATATGCGATAGAGTGCTAGAATGCGAAAGAGCAAAGAGGAATTTCCAAAGATATTCTTGAAGAAAAAATTCTGAAATAAAAATCACCGGAAATAACTTTCTTATTTTTCTTTTTTACCTTGTAAATTACATCGGGTGTTAAATAAAATTAAATAATAATTATGTTATATGAGGTTGAAAAGCCAATTGAAATTTACTTTACTTTTAAAAAAAAAATTTTCTTCAAAAATTTTTTTTTTACTAAAATAGTTAAATTTTTAAGCTATAAAAATAGCTAAAAAATAATATTTTAAGGTATACTTTTTATTCTTTAAGACACTTGAAAAAACTGTATAGAGAATAACTGTATAGAGAATAACTGTATAGAGAATAAGTAGAAAAAGTTAAATTTTTAATATTAAGCAGCACTTTTACTATTTTTCTTTCGTTCTTCGTTTTCAGGCGCTACCATTATGAAGGAGCACAGGGGATGTATGCCCTATTTTCCCCTTCATTCTTGGCGGCCCTGTATGTATGTGTCTGTGTGTGTGTGTATATATATATATATATATATATATATATATATATATATATATATATATATATATATATATATATATATATATGTATGTATACATTATGTTTGCCGATGATACAAATCTTTTTCTGACAATAACTTACCAACATTATTTAACAAAATGAATAGTGAACTCATTAAAATTTATAACTGGTTTAATTCAAACAAACTATCAATAAATATCAAAAAAACTAAATGGAGCCTTTTTTACTTAGTTTCAAAAAAAAATCTTGTATATTGATAGTACTGAAATAAAAAGAGATAAAGTTACCAATTTCTTTAGTGTTTACATTGATGAAAACCTCACATAAAAAAACCATGTTAACAATCTAAACAATAAAAGAAGTTTAGGAATGCTATACAAGAACTAATCAAGAACTTTTTTAAGTAAATATACTTTAATTCAATTATATTACTCATTTATTCATTGCCATACTAATTTTGCTAATACTGCTTGGGGTGGTGTAAATAAAAGGTATACTAGAAATTCTTTATCGTCAACAGAAGCATATTATAAATTTTAAATACCGTTTTACTCATGCCAGGCCTCTTTTACTTAAAATGAATATTCTTAATTTATACCAACTTAATGTCTATAATATTCTTTGCTTTATGTATAAATGTAAAACTAACACTTCCCCTTATCCTATTTATAATTTATACTAACATAAAAAAGCAAACAAATACTACCTTTGAAATGAAAACTTTATCCAACAACCTTTTTCGCATACCATTTTGGTAGATCTTTTATATCTTATGGAGGAGCTTTTTTATGGAACAAAATAGTTTTGAAATATTTTTATTTTACTCAAGAGTGGAATTACAACATCTTCAAAGGAAAACTTAAACAGATAATTTTATCTATCGACAACATACTCTAATATTTTTAATTTTTATAAAGTTAAATTTTTAAAATTCATTTCTTAGTATTTACATATATGAATGTTATATATCTTTTACGTTTATCTTTTTTACTTTCGATGAGATTATACATATTTAACACAATAAATGTAACGATGTAGTTGAAAAACAAAATACTCATTGCTGAATGTATTCAACAATGAGTATTTTGATAAAACATTTTACAATCCAATATATTATTGGATTGTAAAATCTTCTACGAGATTCCGCGTTCTTCCCAAACTTAATTGATCTTGTAGTCATTCTATAATATTATTGAAATTATTATAGTTGTAAAACGACTAATATTGTATAACATTTTAAGAAAGAACAAAAAATTAAAAAAAAATGTATATATAATAATAATAATAACAATAATAATAATAATAATAATAATAATAATAATAATAATAATAATAATAAAGAAACTGTTGAGATCTAGCGCCAAGTTAGATCTATGACAGTCGTTACCATAGATTGAACAATTAAATGAAGAGTAACAAATATGATAAATAAATCAGTAAATAAATGCATATATAGAAATAAAAATAAATCAATAAGAGTTTAAGAAGCTAAAGATAAAAGCGATAGTTTATTTAGTTTGTATATAAATACATTCAGGTTATCAGCTTCAATAATTTCATTTGGTAATTTGTTCCATACACGTATCGTTCTAATCATGAAAAAGTTTTCGCGTAGTTTGATTGAAAAGTTATAACTATTTTTTAACCATAAACGATGTTTATTACTTCTTGTCTGAGATGCAGGATCAGATACTTGTAAAGAATAAGCTGATACAGGTGTAATATTCCAGTTAATAGTATCAATACCATTATACCATTTATACATTTGAATAAGATCACCTCTTATTCTACGCTCTTTAAGTGTTGTTAAATTCAGTTTTTTAAGACGCTCTGAATAGTGTAGGTGCCTTAATTCCGGATTCAATTTAGTTGCACGACATTGAACATCTTCCAGATTTTTAATATCTTTTTCAAGATAATTTGTTTATTGACAGTTATACCCCCCTTTCCAATCGAGGGTCTGTCACCTATCGTGATTCTATTGCTCATAACGGTCAATAAATGTGCACCAGAATTATGGGGGTGTTAGCCCTATAACCCTTTAAGATGCGTTCGGATAGGATCTTTATTTCTCCTTATCCATGGAGTCCCGCCATGTATTAGCCTTGATCACTAATCCAAGTTTCTAGTTGTGCCGCGTAGAGGCTACATGAACGGATTTACCACATTAAATACGAGAGACAAACCATGGGAAGACTTCTACTCCTCCTCTCAAAAAACCATGGCTACCGAAAAATGTGTCACTGACCCCAAGTTTCAACTTTGCAACAATATATATATATATATATATATATATATATATATATATATATATATATATATATATATATATATATATATATATATATATATATATATATATATATATATTATGTTAGCGTATTATACAAAATTTCTCATTGAGCTTCCTGATGAACCTGCAAAAGAATATGTATATTATAGATTACACTACGCTAGATTTTAAATGTTTCTTTTAAAAAAAGTTAAATTAAAATTAAAAAAAATCAAGTTAAATTAAAAAAAATTGTTAGTATCAAAATCCGTATTTTAATTATGTTCATCCATATTTTAAATCCACATAACAAAGTTTATTAATGATATTGCCTCTCTCTCAGAATCAGGGCCGTATTAAGGCGGAGGTGAATGAGGCTATCGCCACAGGCCTACCACAAAAAATAGGCCCATTAAAAAAAAGAGAAAAACCATTGAACCTGTATAAAAAATAGGCCCAAAAAAATATATCGTCCTAAAAAAAATATTGACAAATAAATAGGCTCACCTTAAAAAACGTAAAAAAGGCAAAAACACCGAATTATCAAAAATCGAATATTTTAACTTGCGGCCTCACATACTAAATGTTTAACTATCAGTCGCTGTAAAAAAATGTTTATCTATCGGATGTTTAACTATCGGGAACCTAAACACTGCAACAATATATTTTACCTCGTTGCACAAAATGTCTTTTTCTCGTTTTAATTTTTTCTCTTTTAACCAGAATTTTGCCGGATATACTTTTTTATTTTTTACCATGTATAACTTAGACTTTTTATACCTTTAACGACAATTTGTTTAAAGTAACTTTTTTCATTTCAAACAAATGAAATGATTAATTTAGTTATGATAATTTATTATTAAAGTTTTAAAGCTAAATGTTTTATATGCAAATTGAAAACACAAGGACATATACATGTATGTTTTATTAAATAAAATACGGGAAAAAAGAAAAAGCAGCAGATAAATTTTTTTTTTTTAAATTGGTCCGTATGATACCCATATAGATCCCACGGCCAAATCCCGTATGGTTTCCGTTTGACATCCCATACGGGTCCCACTCGGCACAAGCATCACAATGCTGGCTTGGTGTTCGCTCGTTATATTATTTATGTAATGTTTTCTTTTTATTCAAATAAAATTAATAATCATGAAAAAATATAAAAGCGGAGTTGGGAGAAAGCAAAATTTAAGAAAGAAAACTTTAAAAAAAGTTCTGGCAGTAACTAAAAAGATTACTGAACTCTATCAACTCCACAACATAACCAAGCCTGAATCGAGTATTGAATTTTGTACAAGTAACGCAATTGCAACTGAAACTTGTCAAACTTGGGATCATGACTTAGCAATAGGTATAGAGATATTAGATAACTCATCAACAAATATAAACTATGAACAAGATCTTCAAGACAAATCAGTTCTAGTAGCAGGTCTAGCAGAAGAGGTTAAGGTGGAAATGCAGTGTGATAAACTTGCAGATGTAGATACGAAGTTTCCTGATAATGTAGGAATGTGAAAAGTTGCTGATGTTTTGCGTGATTACTTCTGTTTCAAAGCAATTGCTAGTTGTCAACACATGGAAAGCGATTTTAGGACATCAGAAGGTAAATTTCCAGGTAATATGTTTAAACGACGTTGTTTAAAATCTTTTTGTTTTCAAGAGCAATTAAACGGTGAGAAAGTTTAGCATGATTGGCTTGATTATCTCCAAAAACTGGTACGATATTCTGTGCTCAGAAGAAAATTATTTAGGATGTTTGGAGTTACTTGCGGAGTATAATCCATTTCTTTTAGAACACATTCAACAATGCGCTAACAAAGTTAGAGGCCACATATCATATTTGTCATCAAGAATTTGTGATGAATTTATTTTAATTATACGTGATAAGGTCACACAAGAAATAAAAGATGCAAAATATAATTTTGTCTCAGTAATTTAACACCGAAATAGTTTCGCATTCAGACCAATTAACATTGATAATTTGATATGTAATAGCAAGCGGACCAGTTGAACGTTTCATAAAATTCATTTCAGTATATGAGCATACTGATGAGACCTTGGCAAAAAACTTGCATTTTTTAGAAAAGAATGACATAAGCATTAAAAACTGCAAAGGACAATCCTATGACAATACATCAATTATGAGTGTATATTGTATAAATTTTTTACAATTTTTCATTACATGAAAAAAATACTCTATACAGTAAGTATTTTGAAAACAATGTTAACTGCATTGAATTATAATAATTATAAAAAAAACATTACCTATCCTTTTTGTCGCTTTTTGTAACTTTTTATAATAATAGGCCGTAGACCCACTCCAAATCTGTAGCCTCAGGCCCACTTGGCTCTTAATCCGGCCCTGCTCAGAATGTGTGTGTATGTGTGTAATATTTATTTGTTTTTGCTACTGTAGAAAATGTGAGCAGTTTAGCAATTACTATTTGCTTCATTGTGTGTATAAAAACTTATACAAAACTATACAATATATTATCTTTTAGTTTATAAATTTACGTCTTTATAAAAAAAGTATTTGTAAATTAGGATTTTATAAAAATGGTGCTCGGTGATAAGACATCATATAAAATATATATAAATGGATATAAAAATGGTGCTCGGTGGTAAGACTTGATAGTCTTCTTCTTATGTTGTATATGTATTTATGTAAAAATTGTATTTATATAGAAATAGGCGAAATAAACAATAAAAAAAGAAAAAGAAAAAGAAGAAGAAACAGCCTGTGGAAGAAAAAAATAGATAAGTGTTTTTACTACTTAACCATGTCGATAATATTTCATTGAGATTTCTTTCATATTTTTAAAATGAGGGGGATGTAAACTTTACGCGGTCGTTACTTCTGAACGCCAAAAGATTTTTGATGAAGCTTGAATTCTAATATCTTATTTTAAATTTTCAAAACAATTATGTTTAAAATACTGTTCCCCTTCCAATGGTTTGGGGAGGAGGGGGTTTCTTTTTGCTCTCAAGCTCCAATTACTGTAATTTTTTGTAACATCCTCGTTTTACACTAGTATAAAAATATAAATTATTGGAGTTTGGAATAAAGTCATATGGAATATGTCAAAACTGTGACTCCAATTAAAAATGCAGTTTTTCTTTTATACTATATTGATGTTTCTTTCATATTCTTTTAACAATGAGGGCTAGGCTATTCACAATTTTTTATAACTATTTACATTAACTCTTAAACTCAAAATTTAAAATCAGTATTTCGAGGCGCATGCAGATCACGCAAATTCAGAAAAAAAAAAGTAAAGTAGCGGTAAAATATTAAAAATAAACCAGCCAAAGCAATACAATTTTTTCCAACGATTTTATCGTGTCATAAAATTTTATATATTTTCTCTTTAAAAAAAAAATTTGTTTTAACATAATCACTACTTTTAAGTAATTTAAGAACACGAGAGTGTATTAAAAGTTACATAATTTTGATTTTTGAATGATTGCCTCAGAATTACAATTTTAATGTAAATAAAGATAAAAAAATTTTAAACTGAGTTATGTCAAAAACTTACAACTATTTTACAGTTGTAATTTTTTAATATATATATATATATATATATATATATATATATATATATATATATATATATATATATATATATATATATATATATATATATATATATATATATATAATATTATTATATTACTAATAAACTTCTTGTAAAGCAAAAACTCATTGTTTTATGTAATTTAAAACAAATTTATGCATTGTAAAAAAGGTTTTATTGAATAATGTATGATAATAAAAAATAAAAATATTTGAAAAAAACTAAACAGTTATTATTTTGAAGGATCAAAAAGAAAAGATAAAAATTTATTTAAAGTCCTTATTTTTATACAAATACATTTTTAAACAGAATTTATTTATATAAAAGAAAGTCAAAAATGGATATGCATATAGGAGCACTCATACAAATTACAACAATCAATGATGAAGTTTACGAAGGTGTTGTTCAAACCATTTCAGTTGATGAAAAAAAAATTATCATTAAAAAAGGTTTAGTACTTTTATAGCTCTGATATATATATTCTAATTTTTCTGAGAAAAAACAATAGACAAACTTAATCTAGTAGTTTAAATAAAATGACAAATAATTGAATTTAGAAAAAGTAGCTGAATTCAATCAAAACTTTCATTACACAATTAAAAGATTGTTATAATTTAAAGATTGATATTTTTAGTTAAAAATTGCAATACTGGAGAAGTCTATGAAAGAGAAGTACACCTATTTGGTGATCAAATTACTGATTTAAAAAGTACTACTTTTTTACTCTATGTATTTTTAAATTAAAGCAATAAGTTATATAGTTTTTAAAATAGCTTTTAAAAAATAATTGTATTTTTTAATAAAGATTATTATTATTATAAGCTGAAACTAAATAATAAATAAACAATTTAGTTACAAAACTGCTTTCAATGTGATAAATGTCTGTCTTTTATAATTAAACATTTAAAGTATAAATATACAAAATAAAAAGTAGTTAAATTGTGAAATTTTTTTTGCCTGATATATCGTCATCAATCAACCAGACAAATTTTTAATTAAAATATAGCAAATCTTTGAATATGTATCTTGTATAATATAAAATAACAAAAGAAATCAAATAGAAAAAAAGTGAATATTCAAAAATATAAAAAAAAGTATGTTGGGGAGACCAAAACTTTAAAAGGGGAGACAGAAACTTTAAAGTGAGAGTAAAAAGTTCTCAAATATTTAAATAAAGTTAATTATTTAAGAAAATTAAAAAAAAATTAAATTGTAATAGAAATTAAGTAAGTTTTGTATTTTTAGATGTAGGGAGTTTAATTCCTTATTTTTTTAAATTCTCTCTCAACCCTTAACTCTGAAAAGCAAACCTTCTTGAATATTCACAGAGGTGTATTGTGGGTTTAACCTTGAACACCTTTACTGTGAGGCAAGAGTTCTACCCCTAGAAAGTAGTTTAAAACATTCAAAATAAGCTATAGTGTCTACATAGTGTTTAATTGTATTTTATTCATCTTTTTTTTTAATTCATTTTTTTTATTACTTTTTTTTATTTAAATTGTTCTATTTTTATTAATATTTTTTAAATCAAGTTTAAAATATTAATAAAAATAAAAATAAATTTTTATTTTTATTAATATTTTATTATTTAAATTGTATTTTATTCATTATTTTATTTTTATTATTCAAGTTGTATTTTATTCATTATATAATTTTTAATATTTAAATTGTATTTTAGTCATTATTTTATTTTTATTATTGTATTTTATTTATTTTATAACTGTATTTTATTTATCTTTTTTTTTATTCATCTTTCTATTTTATTCATGTTCTGCTGCCTTGTAGAATATGCTTTTTTTAGACAAAGGCTAGGAGATGCCAACTCTGATTTAACACACCTACTGCCTTGGGGTTTTTGGTTAAGTAAAGCCTACAGATGGTGTCTTGATAAAAATACTCATCTTGGGCAGACTTAAGAGGAAAACAGATTCCATCTGTTGACCAGCTTCGCACCCCTTCTTCATCAATTTTTTTTTTTTTTGTTGATTCACCTCCCCAAGGTCGAGAAGGCCACTACAGAGGAGGAGGCTACTTAGTTGTGGTTATAACCCTCTCTCAACTCTATAACTCTGAAACTCAAACCTTGACAAACAAGGCCGCTGCGCGGAGAAGCAAATTGAGCGCGGTACTACCAGGGACGTGGTGGGATCGAACTCGGAACCTCTCAATTATAAAGCGAAATTTTAGGCTGGCAATTTGTAATCAGGCTGGCAGGATATATTTAGATTGTTTCCAGTTTAGGATGTTAAATGCTGGATCTACTTAACTCATTGCATAAGTTTTGCTTGTGTTTCTATTTTATTACTAGGCAACTCATTCTGTTATCTCCTTATGAGGGTACAGCTTTAAATCTCAGGTTTATGGTTCTGAGGCCGACTGGTAGTCAGATTTCCCAAACTCTGTGATAGCTTTCAGAGAGGATGATTCCATCAATAGCTGTAAAAGCATGGAAACTTTTATTCCCTCTCAACAATTCCAAGTCAAGCTTCACTCTTCTCCATGGTGCTGCAATTTCCAATTGTAACCATTACTTCCACATCTATCGTTAAAACATTCTCTAGAAAACAGATGTCTGTTTACTATTGGTAGAAACCACTGTAAAAATGTTTTGTTTAACGTCATCTGTTATTCCTGTTTTGTTTAACGTCATCTGTTATTCCTTCTTTCTTGCATGGCTCAGATTTTGCAATCTGACTCGTCTAACTACCATCCCATTAGACTTCTTCTTATCATAAGCTTTATCTATCTTACTTTCTGATTAACAATATGGTTTTCTATATATATAGCTCTTGACATTTCTAAAGCCTATGATAAAGTTTGACATGGTGGTCTTCATATCAAGTAACATCTTTAGGATTATTGAATCCTTCCTTACCAATTGTAGTATAAAAGTTGTCCTCAATGGATAGCACTCTTCTTCATTTCCTGTAACTTCAAGGGTTCCTCAAAGTTTTATCCTAGGCCCTATACTTTTTTTAATTTACATTAATGATCTCCCAGAAACTCTCACATCTAAGGTGACATCATTGTTTGCTGATGATGCTACCATTTATTCTTGTCTTAATAAGAAGCCAGCACTCTCTGATTGTTGGGAGGGGGAATTTTAGCTTTAAAAGTATTTTACTTCTGTTACATCATAGGACTCTCAGTGGCTGGTGAACTCAGATAAAACTCAATTTTTTTCAGCTTGTTGTTATTCCAACAATCTAGATCTTCCTATTTTTAAAAACTGTGATGTACTCAATGACTCATCAAATGATGACCTTTCTCTTTTAAGCAAGGTATAAAAACTCACCGTAAACATAGTTGGACCTGCCCTTGCAGCCAACCTCCAACCAATATCACATCCTTGTAATGTGGGTAAATCCAAGCAAACAAAAATAACACCAGGAAAATTTTTTTAAAAATCATATCTAAAAGAAACGGACTATGTAATGGATGAGCTTGAGGTATCGCCTGATGAACTTTGGTTTGCTTTTAATATGATAAAACCAAACAAAAGTGCAGGTCTTGATGGTATAAGCCCTAGGGTTGTTAAAGAAGTTTTTGATGTTATTGAATACCCCTTACTTATTATTTTTATTCTTTCATTTAAAAATGGAGTTTTTCCTGACCTTTTGAAACTATCTAGAGTGGTTCCAATATTTAAAGATGGTTATATCTCAATGTTATCTAATTATAGACCTATTTCAATACTCCTATGTTTTTCTAAAATTCTAGAGCGAATAATGTATAATAGGCTTTACAACTATCTCACAACTCACAAAGTTCTAAATAATAATCAGTACGGATTTAGAAAAGGGTACTTGACAGAACATGCAGTAATTAAATTAGTTAAAGAAATATAAAATATATTATATAAAAAAATAAGATTTTTTTATTTAATTTTTTATATTGTCTATGTAAATAAAAAATCTATTACAAGAAATATTTTTTATAAAGAAGGTTTAGTTTAATGAAGTTGTTTGGTTTTCCTTTAAATTTATATTGTTTAATGTGTTTATATAAAAAGATTTTGTGTGTTAATTAACTTTTTTTGTGTTTAAAATTTTTTTATTGGTGTTAGGGCCAATCTATGTTAAATCAGCACAAAAACAAAAAAAATGTAAAAAATTCCTAGTGTACCTGAGTAGAAATTAGGCATAAGTTGTTACAAAAAAGGTACAGGATATATGTAAAGAAGTAGAATCAAATGATCAATACTATTGTCACATTGAATCTGAACAAGAACAATTTGCACTTTTTAATCAAGGCTCAAATCTATAGTGTCAAGCTTAAATTAGTATCCAAACTACAACAATTAGCAGCTGCCGAAATCAAATTATTGAGGCAGAAAGAAACAAAACAAATAAAACTTATAATATTGATCCTACATTGAAAACGATCTTATACACCACTAATTTCTTCAAATGGTTAACATAATTAATGATCTATACTTATGAATGACTTATAAAATAAACTAAAAAATGTGATACCATATTCTTTAAATATACAGATGTTAATACTAACTCCAAAATAATGGTCACTCCTAAAGTCTGCTGAGTTTTTAAATGTATCTACTTAACTTATACAAGTGGGTAGAAAAGCTAAAAAAATTTAATTTTTTATAAACTGACATCAAGAAAAAGAAAGTTGCTTTCCCATAAAACCATTGATCTTGTGATATGGTTCATATCACAAGATATGAACCATATCTTTATATGCTAGGCATATAAAGGTATGGTTCAAATCTTCACAATTGATGCCTAGATTATGAAGATATGAATCATATCTTCATATACTAGGCATCTAAGTCAAGTCCTAGCATATTAAGTCAATGATATTTATACATATATACAGCCTGTAAAGGTTAGAAAATTTTTTTTTCATAAACTGTTGACATAAAAAAAGAAAATTTAAAAACAAGTCCAGATTTTTTTTTTAATATATCCTGCCTAAACCCTGTGTTGATGTAGCAGCACTCCTTGCATGTTCTACCTGTTTTAGTTGTAAGTATACCCTGCTGCTTCAATCCTCAAATAAATCTGTCACTAAAAATAATAATAATAGTAACACAAATGAAATTAAATAATAAAATCATTAAAATTTAAAAACAAAGTTTTGGGAATAAGACAACATGGAAATGTTGAACGAAAGTCAAAGTAATTAAAAGTGACATAATTTATTGTCAAAAAATCATTTTTTACATTCGGTGCTCTCAAAGCCAACATTTTGAAGACTTTGCAGACTTCAAAATCCAGAAAACTTCTGATTATTGTTCAGGATGAGGTGCAAAATTACGAATGAAATAAACCAAAATGTACAGTTTATTCTGTTATTATATACTATAAATCAAATGGTATTTTCTGATGACACTGAGCACGGTGTATACTTAGTACATAAAATACAACAGCTTATTACCAATTACATTTAGGCAAACATTCTACAAGTTAGTAATATTAAAAACTTTTTATATATTAAAAACTTTATTAATCTTTGTTATCACAAGAAAGACTAAAATAATGATGCTAAAAAGATTTTTTTTTTGCTACATGACTCTGTAACTGTGCTTGTGATGACATTGGGGGCGCCGTAAAACAAATAACTGCACAAGCCAGTTTAAAAAGGGCATTAGCTGAACAGTTTTTAGATGTAGATAAGATTTTGTGAAACCAATATTAAATTTTTAATGGTATATTAAACAGAAATAAATGAAGTCCATTTTTATTATTTTAAATGATTATCAATATTCAAAATGACTATTTTATTTCAAACAAGGTTTGTATATATATCATTTAAACAATTTAAAATGTATTCTGCAAAATAGAGTGCTCAATGTTAGTAGAAAATCACTTAACAAATTTTTTTTCCATTTAACACTGTGTTTCATCGATAAAGACATCGGAAATGAATGATCAAATTAAAAAAACTTCAACTTATACTAAAAATTAAATATTTGAAGATGCCCTTAAAAATTTTATGTTTCGATTAAATTTTCAAAACCACTTTTTTTAAGGGCATCTTCAAATATTTGTTTAGAGGAATTGAATACATTTTCATCAGAGGAGTTTTGGTTTAGCCTGTTAATAATTGAAATCGGGATTTGTTTTAGAATTTGGGGTGGATGATATTAATATTAATATACAATAATTCATCATTTGGTTTTCTACAAGCAAAATTTAAAATTATTACACAGGCAAACCAAGAATGTTTATTAAACAAAAAATCAGAATTGATTTCTAAATGCAGGCACGAAAGTAAGTTTCTCCTAAAAACTATAAAAATAAGTGAGCTCAAATAATAATTACATTAAACTCCCATTTTAAAAAAAATACTTTACAAAAATACAAAAGTAATCAATTCTAAAGAATTCTTTTTTTAATAGTGTCAGCATATTCCACAAATGTGTGAAAATTTACAGTAGAAAAGACATTTGTGACTTCCTGTAATTTAATTTTTGATATAAATTGAAGTTTTTTTAATTTGATCATTCATTTCTGACGAGTCTTTATTGATAAAACAGTTTTACGGAAAAACTCTCTGACAACCTTACTGGTTGTCAGAGAGTTTTTCCGTATTTTGTTGACACTCTCCTTTTCGCAATGTTTATATTTTTTGGATTATATAGGAATGATGATTTAAAGTTGTTTATTATAACTGTGTGTTTTACAAGTTAAAAAACTACAATTTATAATGTTTTGGTATTAAATTTTAATACTTTTTGAAATGTATATATAAATATATATATGTATATATATATATATATATATATATATATATATATATATATATATATATATATATATATATATATATATATATATATATATATATATATATATATATATATATATATATATATATATATATATATATATATATATATACATTTGTAATACCAAAAACTTAATGTATATCAGCTCATTATTTTAATTAGAAAGAGTTTAGACTTTAAAGTAAAAAGTAGAACATCAAGTTTTTTATACTCATATGTTTATATTTACTTCATAAAAAAACAAGTCCAAAATATAAAATTTAAAATAACAAAACAAGTCATAAAAAAACATTAAAAAAATATATACATGCATACATACATACAGACATATATATATATATATATATATATATATATATATATATATATATATATATATATATATATATATATATATATATATATATATATATATATATATATATATATATATATATATATATATATGTATATATATATATATATATATGTATATATATATATATGTATATATATATATGTATATATATATATATATATATATATATATATATATATATATATATATATATACATATATATATTTATATATACATTTCAAAAAGTATTAAAATTTAATACCAAAACATTATAAATTGTAGTTTTTTTATTTACTTCATAAAAAAACAAGTCTAAGAAATAGTTATCTAACTAAAGATGATTAAATAATAGTTTGCAACTAGTTTTTTTTAATGAGGTTTACCATGTCTTTCTTAGTAGAATTATTGGACATTAATTCTCTGCTAGCAACTTGACCTTGAATGTAAGTATTTCTTCTGGCCTGACCAAAGACATGGCAAGCACTTTCAGATGTCATTTTTACACATCTTTCAACAGATTGTGTATGAAAAGGCCACATTGTTACTTTCATTGGAGTGTTAATAAACTCTTTAACTGCTTCAGTTGATAAATGGCATGTTAGAGGTTGTTCAGTAATATCACTCCAATCTATAAGTTCAGACAAACTGGTTGCTTCCATAATGATGGCAGGAGTCTTTCGAATCCTAAAAGATCTATCTCCAAATTGAAGTGCCTCATTCCCTGCTCCTCTTATTTTAACTATTTTATCAACTGCTTCTTTTCACTCATCTTCAATTTGACTACAGAGCATACTTTGCAAAACTGATTCAGGGTGAGCATACCATGCTGATCGTTTGAAAGTGGGTAAAATAATGTCAATTACCTCCTGAGTTTGATTTTTTAGTAATTGCATATGTTTAAGTAAGTTTATTGGTCCTTCCACCCAGCACAAATTTACTTTAATGCTAAACCAGTTAGGAATATAGACACCTACTATGTACTCAACAATCATTTTCAATCTATTTAAAAGGTCACCTGTTAACCCATGTTTGGATACCCAGATTCTGCAAAACCTTAAAGCAGTAGTTAGATATCTACTATGACAAACAGGACTGATTTCTAGTAATGCAAGTCTCTTAGGCAGAACTCCAGTTTTTATAGATGTCACAATTTGGTACGCATAGCTCTGATCAGTGCTTAGATCTTTGATAATGTCAGGACTAATGTAGATAAGTGGAGAGTTTTCACACACTTTTAAAAATTCTGGGTTAATTTCAAGGTTGGTAGCATCATTCAATATCTTACCCAGCGGTCCTGACCAATGATTGCTGACTTTAGTAGGACCATCAAGAAACTTAATAAGACTTCTTAACCCTAGTTCCCCAGTGTGCAGATCACATACAATCCATACAAGTTTTTTATTAAGTTTTTTTTCAACCCATTGTATTACTCCTCCTGCCCATCCAGTATTTAAATTAGTACTATCACAACCTATAGCTTCCAATGTCAAATGTAAACATCTTCCTTTAAGCCATTCGATTAAATGATCAGCAATTATCTCTGCAGGTTTTTTTAAATCTGACTCTTCAGGAACAAAATGGAATAGATAATTTCCACCAGGTTCACTGCACACAGTATAATGTTCTTCTTTTATTAAACCTGGGAATTTTCTGCCTTCAACATCAAAGAAAATTTTAGTGTCATCTTTTCTACCATCAAAAAAAATACAACTCAAACCATTATTGTTAAGCTCATTTTGGAGTTTTAAGGTCAACTCTTTTCCAATTTTTTCTTGAGCTCGCTTAACTTTGTTGTGGTCAATAATTAAGCAAGTGTTTCCTTTAGTGATAATTTTAGCATCAATAAGGGCAGCAGTTGCTATTTCTGCAGTTTCTCTTAAACCTGTATGATGCCTTAAGCTTGCTAATGCTATATTTTTTATATTCACTGTGTTATATAATTTACTTTTTTATTTCACTTTTTTCATTTTTGAAATATTAATTTTTATTTTATCATTTGTATCTTCACAGACTTCGTCTGAGTCACTCTTGGGGAAAAAAAATCATTTTCTTGATTAAGAATCTCCTGGTCTGTTTCTTATTTTTTTATTTGTGAAACCTGATTTTCTATTGACAATCGTTTATTTTTTTATTTTGTTTTCGAGTTTCAATATGATCAATGCCAGCTATTTGAAGGATAGCTTTGGTTCCAACTTTTTCTCTTTGATATCTAACAAAGTTCAACTCAAGAAGAGGAATTTTTTTTTCTTTTTTACAAGTACATACAATGTGAGCTTTTCTGTCACAGTTTTCTTCACAATTATTCTCTAAGCAAAAAAGTATTTTACAATTGCATGTAAACAAATCAAAAAGTTTATCAAGTTTTTCAATAAATCTATTTCTTATTGGTGAGGCTACATTGCCATTACTAACTTTAACAGCCAATAACCACAAATCTTATACTTTACATTTGATTCTTCTTTCAGAATTAATAACTGGATTTATAAATTGAGAATTAGCTTTTTTCCACTGTAACAAAATTCCTGGAAAAATGTTTTTTACAAGCTGATCTACAGTATAGTTTCTGTAATTTTTTCACTAATCTCCCTTAAATATAGGCCATACTTGAGAATATCTCTGGAAGTTGGGAGTTCTGATGGAAGAAACTCTGAACTCTTTCCAATCAAATTACTAAGTTGACAAGCTGATTTACTTCTGGTTTTGGTGGTATATGACATTTATATATAATTTTTTTTTAAAAAGATTCAAAAAATTGTTTATGCTCTAAAAAATACTTTACTTTATCTACAAATAAAAAAATAAGACGGAGGCGTTTTACTAATACAGTAATACTTTTAAAAACATTGAGCCATCTTTCTGTAAAATAAATTAATTTTATTTATATAAACTTTTATTATAAATAAATATATACATAAACAATTTTTCGAAATAAATGTTTATATATATATATATATACACACACACACACACACACGCACACACACACACACACACACATACACAAGTTTTTGAAAAGTATTAAAATTTAATAACAAACAAAAATCTACAATTTATAATGCTTTATAAATAAAATGTAAGACACACAGTTCATCATTCCTACATAATCTAAAAATAATATAAACATTGCAAAAAGGAGAGTGTGTATTTAAAACATAATTGTTGTTTACACGTTGTTTGTTAAACTAAATTTTGAAATGCAGGATTTTGCGAACAAAGTTAAATCTTAGTTTACTTCATGGTTTGGTAAATAAATGCGATCTTCTTTGGAGATAACGGCAAACTTCAGTTTCAAGAATAAAAAGTCCAATAAAATTATAGTTTAGGGGTGAAAAAAAGTAGCTTAAAAGATTTTTTTTTCCAAATAAAAAGTATTTTCATGTTTTGCATACTCATTTACAAAAAAAAAATACTAGCCATCATCAAATTTCAAAAAAAAGTGAAAATCCACACGCCCTGTTTTGTTTTATTAATAAAATTATTGTTTATTGTTTATATTAATAAAAACATTCAGAATGTTTTTAAAAAAATTCTGGTCAATTAAATTTGCAATTTTGCTGTGTTTTTAAAAAGTGATTAAATTCCAATTAAATTAATGGTTTTAACTTTATGACAACACGGAAATGTTGGATGAAAGTTAATAGTTATTAAAAGTGATGTATTTGTTGTCAAAAGAATCATTTTTTACTTTCCGTACTCTCAAATGCAATAATTTATATATATATATATATATATATATATATATATATATATATATATATATATATATATATATATATATATATATATATATATATATATATATATATGTATATATATATTAGGGTGACAAATAAATTTATTGAAAAAAATTTTTTTTTTTTTTTTTTATGCTCTCAACCTTTTATTTGGTTCCATTTAATGAAAAAATGATACTGGGAAATTTTGGACACAATTTGTTAAGGTTTTGGGGTTGCTCATTCCAATATTTTATTTTTACAAAGCTGCTCGAACTCACATTTTTCATATTTTATCATTTATCTTTTCTATTTTACTAATTAAGTTGACAATGCTATCAATATTTTATTATTTGTTAATCTAATGAGTCATGCATAATACACATTGTTTTTTTTAGAAAATTAAAAAGTAAAAATAAAATAAGTTGGCTGGCATTTAAAACACCCATTGTAATATTTCATCATCCAGTTAAGTTACTGCATCAGTATTGCACTACTGCTAAAACTATTGCATTATCCTGTAAATACAAAATACATTTTTAAAACACATTATTAGAGAGATATTTTCAAAATTGATTTATTGTAAATGGAGACAAGAAGTCAAAATGAACTATGGTGTATTGGTCAAGCTACATCTGTGATCACAGGGCACAAGTTGCCATCTAGAAGACAAGTTTTAAAATCTTATTTTTTCTTCAAAAATAACAACAATGTAAAAGAAAGTGCAGGCCTTGTGACAGATCAGGTTCTAGACTTTTGGCAAAGAGCTAGAATTCCAACAAAACAACGTTATCATGTTATAACACATGTTGAAAAACTTGTTGAGAAATACAGAAAGCTGAAAAAGAATAAAGGCAGAAAAACAGAAACTTAGCAAAGAAATGTGGAATTTTTTTCTTAAGAAATATAAGAACTATTTGATATTGCTCATGAAGATGCTTTAAAATTAATGACAATAGAAAAAGACAAGACCTTTCTTACACTACAAAGAGAAGGAAAAAAAGGCTATATGAGTTCAGTTGATTGTGAATTATTCAAACAAGAACAGCATATTTTAAACAGAAAAAAAGCAAATGAAGAAAGAGAGACAGAGTTAAAAAGAAAAAAAGAAGGAATGTGTTCAACAGTCACAGACCTAGTTTTGACAGAATTAGACTCCTCTCAGGGTACAGATAATGAAGTAGATGACTTTATTCCATCATCAGCAAAGAAACTGAAAAAGAGTGAAAAAACAGAAAAAAAGAAAGTGATTACTCCAGTATTTTGTTCAGGTCTTGATCGTTTGAAAATTCCCAATCGTTCTGGCTCCTTGGTTTTGTCTACAGTTTGTCAAGGGTTAGGTGCCAATATTGAACATTTATCTACATCATATGAATCTCTTCGATGTGCACGTATTGAAAATCGTAAAGAAGTTGCAAAAAGAATTATTTTAGAGTTCAAACCACAGATTCCATTAACTGTACATTGGGATGAAAAATTGTTATCCGATTTGACAAGTAGAAATGAAGTGGATCGACTGCCCATATTAGTGACAGGATATGATGTAGAAAAACTGTTGTCAGTCCCAAAACTGGATAGAGGCACTGGGGAACAAATGAGTTAAGCAACAGAACAAGCTTTAAAAGATTGGAACATTTCATATAACAGAATTGTGGCGCTCTGTTTTGATACTACTTCAAGCAACACAGGTATACATTCAGGTGCTTGTACCTTGCTGGAAAAATTAATTGGAAAGTCTTTATTATACACAGCCTGTCGACACCATATTCATGAAGTGATTTTATCCCATGTTTACAAAACTTGTTTTGGAACATTTTCTGGTCCAGAGGTTAAGTTGTTTCAATGATTTCGTGATCAGTGGAGTAAACTTAATTCTAAATCATGGCTCTTAACTGATGCAGATCTCAAAGTATATGGCTCACTTGTACCATCAGCTATAGAATTTGCTGTAATTATGATGCAAGGATCAAAACAACCTTGCAACGACTACAATGAGTTTTTGCAACTAGCAATAATTTTTTTAGGAAAAACTCCTCCAGGCCAAAAGGGAATAACTTTTCTTTCTCCTGGTGCTATGCACCAAGCACGATGGATGGCAAAAGCACTGTACTCTATTAAAATCTACTTGTTTCGACATCAATTTTATTTAACAAAAAATGAAGAGAAAAATCTTCTACGATTTTCAATTTTTTCAATATTGATTTACATGGAACATTGGTTTCGGGCTCCCATTTCTTCATCTGCTCCTCACAATGACCTGACACTGATTAGGAAATTGAATAAATTCAAAATATTTGACAAAGAAGTAACTGAATCTGCCATAAAAGCCATTGCAGGACATTTATGGTATTTAACTGAAGACCTTGTGAGTCTCTCTTTTTTCAGTAATGATGTTGATAACCAAACTAAAGAAAAAATGTTGATTGCGCTTGAAAAGCCAGCCAATTAAACCCAGATAAAAAGGGTTGAAGGTAAAGGATTAATGGATAAAATTATAAGCATGAACTTAGATGACTTTGTAACAAATAGATCAAAATATCTATTTGAATTGCTTGGAATAAATTGGGCATTTATGAAGGAACATTGCCCAGACAAGTGGAGTACAATAACGGAATACCAGGATGCACATAAAATTGTTAATTCTATGAAAGTTGTGAATGACACAGCTGAACGAGCAGTGAAACTGGTTTTAGATTACACAAAAATCTTGACAAAAGATGAAACTCAATTGCAATATATTTTACAAATTGTGGAAGAACATCGACGTCAAATTCCAGATATGCGAAAGTCTACAATTGTTAACGCATTAATAAAAACAAGTGAACAACCTGAATCAAAAATTGATTAAAATCATATAAATAACACTAAACTTGAATAAAATAATTAAAATTTTGTAGTAATGAAAAAAATAAAAAAGTATATTCATTTTTACTTTACGTTGACCCTTAAATCTGATAATATCAAGCTCATTGAGCCACCTCTAGATATGAAAATATCCTAATAATATTTTGCACAGTATATTTTTTAGTTAAAAGGAACACGATAAAGTGTTGAGAGTTCAATTTCGAGCACTTTGATTTTTTTTTGTTGCCCTAATATATATATATATATATATTAACAATAGTTTATATGATAGTAAATCTCATAAAATTATTTGATGTTTGTTTTTAAGTCTTTATTATTTTTTTACAGTTATTCAAAATCCTGCAGAAAAAGAAAAAAAAGCTGAGGGGTGTGTAAAATTTTATTTTAATTTCAATAATTGATAACATATTTGTAGTGATAAATTTAATTGAATTATATTTTTATAGAAAATGTATTTTTAAAACAGAATATAATAAACTTGTTTAAGTGCTTGTTGTTGATAGCTGTGTGTAAAGAATGAATTAGTAGTTGAAAAGTTATATATATGTATATATATATATATATATATACTTTGTCTTTCTCATTGCTATTTTTTATATGAAAATGATATTCATGAGCTCGAAAACTCCAGACCAATAAGGTTAGCTCTTATGGTGGTAGTTGCTAAGTGTTTTATACAATATCATAAAAGTAATGCTTTTTCAGTGACGCTTAACAACAACATCCATGTGAAATCATTTAAAAGATATGTCGATGATATTCATTCAAGGTTCCAGAAAGAAGAAAATGCGCAAAAGTTTTTAGATCTTTTTAACAAACAGCACAAAAGTATTCAATACACAATCGAATCTGCCGACCAATACATTAAACTATCTTGATGTTTCAGTTACCAACAATAAAACCGGTACATATAGTTTTAAAATACATTGCAAAAATGCAATCACAAACGTTCAAATTAAACTGAATTCATGCCATGACCCTAAAATTACCAATGGTGTCTTTATTGGTTTTGTCCATAGCGCACAATCAATGTTATTTATTGTTTATGCACAAAAAATAACATTGATGATGAGTTGTCATTTCTTATTGATGTATTTGTAGAAAATGGCTATGAGAGGAAAAGTCTGGAAAAACTAGTTAAGTCTGCGAAAGAAAGTACTAACAACAAAAAAGATCTCACGAAAAATCTACATTTCCTAATGTCTCCAAAAAGGTTTGTGTCTTTACACTGGATCCCTGGAATCAGTCCTAAAGTTGCGAAGAGTTTTTAAAAAGGATACGCACCAGTGTTTAAGTCTCCAAAAAATCTCCTGAGTCTAATTAGTTCTAAAAAAAAACCTACACTACCAGTTAATTCCTATCTTGGTGTTTACAAATTAGAGAGCTCTTGTCGCAAATGTTATGTAGGTGAAACTGAAGATATCGTCTAGGATATTCTTCAGTTTCACCTACATAACAGTTTGTTGTGCACTTGTTTGATGCCTGCATAAAAAATGTGCACAACAAGGTAAAGGGAAAAATTCAGCTGTAGCTGAACATTCCAAAATTTGCCAAGGAAATTTCCACTGGAATGGTCGCAATACCTTTAAAATAGAAATAAATAGTTTTAATAGGAAAGTTAGGGAAGTGTTGGAAATATAACACAACAAAAGTACCTTTTGCAACAATGTTCTTAACTGGGATGATGGCGATTATGTGACGACGTCATTTTGGAAACCCATGTTCAAATTCTTATGTCACAAAAAACTCTCTTAAAAAGCTTTTAAAAAGAAGCTCATACAAAGAACATGGTTTCATAAATTTAAACGGTTTTGTATAATATTATTTTTTATAAGGGTTTTTAATATACTTGATAACGAGGGTATAAATATTCCCTCGAAATATTGTAAAAATAAATATATTATTAACAAATAAAAATAAATCCATAAAAAGTAGTTTTTTTTAAAAATATTTATACAAATAAAATCTATTGAAGATGTCAACATTTAAAATATATATATATATATATATATATATATATATATATATATATATATATATATATATATATATATATATATATATATATATATATGTATATATATATATATATATATATATATATATATATATATATATATATATTTATATATATTTATATATATTATATATATATATATATATATATATATATATATATATATATATATATATTAGGTATTGTCCATAAATTACGCAACGCTAAATTCATTTAAAAAACAGAAGAAGGAGATCTTTTATGTGACGGTTTTCATTAAACTTAATGCACTATTTTGATTTTTCATTTAACTTTAGGCTCTGCAAGAGATAACTTTTGATCTTTTTTGTTTTGTTTTTTAGTGAAATTTAGCATTGCATAAGTTATGGACCATCACTTATATCAAAGTTAGTTTTTTTTAAATTTTGTAACTTGCAAAAAAATGCAACCAAAAGCTATTAAAATTCAGCCTGTGTGTATATACCCTGGTGTGTATATACCCTGGTAGTACCCCATGTGTATATACCCTGGTAGTACCGCGCTCAATTTGTTTCTCCACGCAGCGACCTTATTTGTCAAAGGTTCGTGTTTCGGAGTTGTAGAGTTAAGAGAGAGTTATAACCACAAATAAGTAGCCTCCTCGTCTGTAGGGGCCTTCTCGGCCTTGAGGAGGTGAATTAACTGAAAAAATATACATATACAGTGGTGATCGCAAAAATAGCGCACCTAACGTTTTCTTCATTAGATTAATATAGTTTCTTTCTTTATTAGGGAAATTAAAAAATATATATAAATTAATAATTTCCATTTATTTTCTATAAACAATAAGATAAAAAATCACTTTAAACTGAAGTATAACTATAACTATTAAAAAGTTTACTAAATAAAACTATTAAAAGTTTACTAAATACAACAAAAAGTTGTAATTGTAGAAATAGCACATCAAACAAAAAATAGTGCTCTATAAAATCTACATTAAAATATTAAAACTTCTCAATCGGAATCAGATTAAATTCAGATCGGGGTGGCCATTCTAAATCATTTATTTTATTTTCCTCAAGCCAAGATTTTAAAGACCTCTTAGTATGCTCGTGCATTAGTATTTAAGTAGGTTATCATCACCATACAGCTTCATTACGTTTTGTAATATATCTTTGTTTTTGTATTGATCTAAATTTCCATCAATTTTGACTAGTGAACTGATACCATGCCAGGACAAAGCTTACCACTTTAATATTATCTTTACTGTGCTTCACCGTCTTTAGAGTATACAAAGGGTTGTTTTCTTGCTTCATAGGGCGCCTAACTTATACTTTCCCACCAGATTGAAAGCGATTAAACTTGGTTTCATCAGTCCATTATACGTTTTTCCAAAAGGAAACATTTTTATTTAGGAACATTTTTGTAGACCTTAATCACTTTAATCAATTTCGTTTTGAATAAAGGGGTTCCTTCTTTGCTATTCAGCCTTGATCATTGGCTACTTTTAAACAACTACGAATGCCTGGAGCTGACACAACTACAGGGTTCTTAATTATAGATTTTATTTCATTAGAAGTTAAAAAAAGGTCTTTTTTAGACATCCTAACAGTTTGGCAATAAAAATTAGTTGATGTTTTTCTTGGTGGTGGATTTCGTATTTTATCATCAGTTTTCACAATTTTATCATCAATTTTTACAATGTCTTGCTCCAATACTCACTTATGAGTTTTATTGAAAAACTCATTAGTGAGTAGATAAGTGAGTACAATTTTTAATAATAAATTCTCATAGCATGTGCATTTTCTTTAAGTGCTTCTGCACAATGAAATTTGGCAATAAAAGTTTTTTTTTTTTTATGTTGTATTTATGTCCAAAAAATTAAGTATGTAGAAATGCTATAAAATACAATTAAAAGAAAACATTATGGTGTGTGCTTTTTCTATGATCACTAGTATATATATATATATATATATATATATATATATATATATATATATATATATATATATATATATATATATATATACATATATATATATAAAGAAAAAAGTTAGATAAGTGTTTTTTACTAATTTATTATTGCTCTGTTCTTTAAGAACATTGAGCACTCTATTTGTAAAATACACTAACCTAATTTACAAGAAGTGAAATCATATAAAAACTTCAAAAATAATCATCATTTTATTTTAATCTATTTTAAAATAATCAACTTTTTTTTAGGAAAAAGCAACCATCAAAATTGTCAAAAATGTCTAATGAATTTAATAATATAAAAGTGGAGCAAACCTCGTCAAGTATAGATCAGATAGATATTTCTCCAAAAAAAGATGTCTTACTTGACACTAGTGATAATGGATCTTCGCTTACTCAGATTAATCATATCAATCCGTCTGCTTGTAGGTTTATTTTGCTTTAATTTAAAAAAATTTGCTTTAATTCAATTTAAAATTTAATTTAATTTAATTTAAAAAAATTTGCTTTAATTTAAAAATTTTTTTTAAAAATTTATAAGTTATAAAGAGTTATATTTGGCAAAAGTATTTTGAGTCAGCAATTTGAAATACTATTTTAAGTTAGTAAATTTAAGTACTTTTTTTTACGGGGGGAGGGGGTAGTCCAAAAAAAACTTTTTTCGGATTTTGTTTAGTTTAACCACTTTTTCTTAATTGATTTTTTATGCTGATTTTGAATTACTTAATACTTTTTTTTCATTACAAATATTTGGCCTTCTACTTCATTTTAAAAAAAGTGATTATTTAACAAAACAATCAATTGTTAAATTAAATGAATTTTTTGATTTAATAATTAATTAGAGAAAAAAAATTATTGTTAAAGGATATTGAGAAATAAAACTGTTGGAAATTATTGAGAGGTATTATTTAATAATTTAAATTATGTTTGGAAATAAAGTTTCTCTCATCTCCATGTTGCTACCCTTTTTTAGCTTTAGGAGTGTTAGAGGACTACAAAAGTTCTTTGAAACTAAATAGTTAAAATAGAATTCGATAATTAAGACTTTAAAATGATAATTCAAATAGTAAAACTATAATTATTTTTTGTATAATATAATTGGAAATAAACTTGTTACATAAAGTACTACATTTCTAAAAAAAAAAATTGTGTTAGATGATTTAGCTAGTTATTTCATACAGGTGTTGGTATTTTTATATTTAGATCTCAGCGGTTATGATAAAGTACAAAAAGCCAAGGTCACGGAACCACCATTAGCTGTACTTCTTAATTCTCTAAATAATGAATTTAATGCAGTGGTAAGTTCTTTAGATCTTTAAAATAATAAATTTTTTTAAATGATAACTTATTAATAATGACATTATTTATTTCAAAAAATTCTAAAGAATCATTCTAAAGAATCAAAGCTTCTTCTAAAAACATAGGCAGCAGAATAGTTAGCCATCTTTTATTGTCAAAAATCATAAAGTGCAAACCAGTGGTAAGTGTGGCACAGTGCTACATAAGACAAAACAATTTTATAGGCATTTGTTAAATTTTGTTGACTCAATATCATTACTGAATGATATTGTGGCAACAACATGGTGTGTGGACATAACAAGGATAACACCTTTTTTTTTATTATAAAAAAACAAACAAAAAAAACAAAAACATGGCTTCAGCATAACATGCTTTCTTTGAAACTGTTTCAAGTTTTTAGCATAAATTACATATTTTTAGCATGGTGAATAAATTTATATATAAGTCATATAGGTTAATAAAAAAATGAAAATTAAAATGACAAAAAAATTTTTTTTCACTCAAACTGAAAAATCAGTTAAGTAATGTTTAAATTATAATAATAGCAATTATTATTATTTTAAATTTACAACTATTTTTTTTTTTTAATGCATAATTAGTAAGTCATAAATATGTTAAGCAATGATATCCATTTTTAAAATGTGAGATTTTTTGATAGTTTCTGGTATTGTTTTGCTAAACTTTGATCAAATGTCACTACACATTTTTTTTGAGTTTCTTTGAGTGAATGATGTTTTTTAATTGTCTGACCATTTTAAATATTTAATTAGTAAATAATCAATTTTATATTTAAAATCAATATCTAATTATTATTTTAATGAATTATTTCTACTGATTCTGTAAATTAGATGACAAATTTGAACAATCAAAAGGTTTTGTCGATTATTGCAGAAGGGCAAGCTGTAAACCGTTTTGGGCATATTTCTTTACTAACTGTAGCCAGCAGAGAAATGGTTTATATAATAGACTTAGAAGCATTTGATGGTTTCCCTAACTCCTTAAAAGATCTTATTGAGAATGCTAATGTTTTAAAGGTAGTTTAAGTTTATTTTAATGTTTTAAAGGTTTTTTTTTTAAGTTTATTTGAATTATATAGTTTTATCAATTCAAAGATATATTAAAAAAATAAAGAGACAAATCCTTATATAACATTCAGATTATGCTCAGCTGAGGAAGCTTGTTTTGTTGTTGTTGTTGTTGTTGTTGTTGTTGTTGTTGTTGTTGTTGTTGTTGTTGTTGTTGTTGATGTTAATGAGATACACACGATAATATATTATAGTCAGTTCAATCTATAGTGTGGAATCCTTTTATCTGGAAGCAATTTGCATAAAAGTAAAATACTTGATAGTTGTTAATTAAGATGATAATAACATCTATTTTTAATGTTATTAAAGGGTCATTCCATATGAAATCATCCAGACCATGACACCCTTACATCTCAGAATCATTTTTACCTCACTTGCGACTACAAAGCAAATTTGAAATATAGTATCTTCATAATGGCTTGGGGAAATTTCTTAAAATTTGGTACCCCAATAGATTTTTATTAGAGGAATCCAAAAATAGCACCCTCAAGACTTAATTGTCTCAGGAAATGCCTTGTTTATCCAATTTTGTTCAAAATTATTGGCTTGTAAATTAATGATTTTTGGAGGTGAAATGAAAAATGTGGCCCAAAATCCCGAGTAAAAAGTTTAATTGTACATCATTATTTCATCTTAGGTCTACTGAAAAAAATTAGATTCATCAATTATCTCTCTAATACTTGATCAAAATTTGCATTTAAAAATGGTATCTATTTAGAAAAATTTGAATTTTGTTAGGAAAGCAATGGAAATGTTTTTTAAAACATTTATTTAAATAAAACACCAACTAGTGTTATTTAGTGACTTTTTTTAATGATTTATATTCATATGCCAAGGGAGGGCCAGGGGGACCTGGCTAACCCTGCCCCCCCCCCCCCCCCAAATCTCCCTGGATTTTTTTTTTTTTTTTTTTTACATAAAATCAATTAATAATAAAAAATTATTAAAATAAAAATTAATAACATTTTTTTTTAGTTTAAGTTTGAGAAATAGTTTATTTTCATTATTTCAAATTATTGAATGCTAACATCCTGTATATCAAAAACAGGCATAAGTTTTGTTTTGTTCTTTTTAAAGGTTATACTTTACTTGTTTGTATTTTCTTAAAGAATGTGAATTTTATTTTTTTATATTTTTTTTGCAGGTAATAGTATAAATAATAAACATATTCAATATGGAGAAATGTAACATTAAAAAAAGTTTTAACATTCATTGCCACAAAACTGGATTTTCTAGAAAACAAGGTTTTGTTTAATTCAAATATCTTACTTGTGAAAAACAAGAAGAAATAATATGGCGAGCAAATTTAAGGGAAAAATATTTTTCAATAAGAATTATATGTTGTTATCATGAGCAGCACTATGGGAAATATTTTGAGAGAAAAATTACAAAGTGTTGCAATCCATTTGGAACACACAAGGAAAGTAAAAAAATTGCTATAAAAGGTAATCTAACATTAATTTCAACAGAATTGATATGAAAATTAAAAGAAATAGAATTTATTATTTATAACAATTTTTTTATTTTTAGTTATTTAAAAAACTTAAAACTAAATTTGTTTCTCAGGTAATATAAAGATTTCCCTAGACTTGGCTAGATAATGTAACCCCAGGTTGGAAATTCTGCAGTAAATGTTACAAAAAAGCAGTAGAAACGGATAAAGATTTAAATTCACAAAAAGAATGGGAATCAAAATGTGAGAAAAAAATAAAGTTAAATACTACTATAGAATTGCTTGGAATTTCACCAGTCTAACTAAAAAATCTTTTAAAACACAGCAAATTGCCTGCAGCAAAACAAAAGTTTGAGAACACTATTGACAGAGTTGCAAAAATGGTCTCATTAGCATGTAATATTAAAGAAACTTCTTTAACAACAGAAATAAAAAGCCCATTTCAAACAACAACATTAACAATGACCACGATCTAGACATTTTAATGTATGAAATAAAAAAAGAATTTCAGAGACTGACTCTTATCGCCATAAAGTGCAAATGTTAACACTCGCACCAAAATCATGGACACGTACAAAGATATCAAGCTACTTTGAAGTGTCTGGGTATCTTGTTCGAATTGCAAGAAAAGTTAAAAATGAGATGAAGTTCTATCATTGCCTGAAAAAAAACTGCAAACCCACTTTCACCAGAAACAGTTACTTTAGTGATTAACTTTTATCAAAGTGATGAATTTTTAAGAATGATGCCAGGAAAAAAAGATTTCATAAGTGTTAAGAAAAACCAATATTTTCAAAAAAGATTATTGCTACTCAATCTTAATGAATTACATGTTGCGTTTAAAAAAGACTACCCTAACATCAAAGTCAGTTTGTCAAAGTTTGTACGGTTAAACCTAAATGGTGCATTAAAACTAATGCATCAGATACTCACAATGTATGTGTATGTATACATCACCAAAATACAAAATTTCTCATTGATGCCATTAGGTGGAATAAAAGTTATAAAAATTTCATGGCATTGATTGTTTGTTCTCTTGAAAATGCAGAATCTATGTTGCATCGATGTAACTAATGCCCTTGTATCGAAGCATTAAATACATTTTTAGTGCAAGAGTTTATGGATCATGAGCTCAAAGAAGATATAGCATTCAAGCAATGGCAGAGTATCGATCGTACAACACTATTATTGCAGTCTTTGCCACTAGATGAGTTTAATGATTTATTATGTGACAGCATCGGCAACCTTACCACTCATTTATATATCGCAAAAACACAAAGTAGATACTTGAAAAACTGTAAAGAAAATCTTAACCAAAACGAATGCTTAATTTTAGGAGATTTTGCTGAAAATTATCAATATGTTGTTCAGGATGAAGTTCAAAGTTATCACTGGAGCAAAAGTTAATATTTACTCTTTACAATTGTACTTTATTTTATAGAGGAAAAACTTCTCAAACATAAATCTTTTTGTTACCTTTCAGAAGATGTTGATCATATCACAGGATTTATTTACAAGACTCAGGAAGATATAACTAGATATATCAAAGAAAATTTACCTGATGTATCAAGTGTGAAATACTTTTCCGATGGTTGTGTAGCACAATTTAAAAATTTTAAAAACTTTATCAATCTTTATCATCACAGTAAAGACTTTGATTTAAGTGCTGAATGGGTATTTTTTGCTACCAGTCATGCTAAATCCCCCTGTAATGGTATTGGTGGGACTGTTAAAAGAGTAGTATGTCAAGAAAGTCTAAAACAAATAACTACTGGGCAGATTTTAGATGTTAATTTAATGTACTCCTTTTGTAAAGCCAAGATAAATTAAATTTGTTTTAAATTATTTTCAAAAGATAAAATCAACCAAACAAGAGTTCAATTAGAAAAAAGATATTTAGGTGGAAGAACAGTTCCTGGCACAAGGATGTATCATCAATTTATTCCAATTGCTTCAAACACTATAAGTTATAAAAAAACAAGTATTGATAAATGCACTGAAACATTTGATATCATTCAAACAAGCAAACATAATAAAGAGGTTTCATTAAAAAAAAAAAAATTGGATTATATTGCATGTTTTTATGACAGATTTTGGTGGGTAGGGATTACTGAAGATGTAAGTGACCTTGATATATAAGTCAGATTCATGCATCCACATGGACCAGGTAAAATTTCTTTTGGCCAATGAGAAATGATGAGTGTTGGGTGCTCAATTTTGAAGTTATGTGCCTAATTTCTACACCCGCAACAATATAAGGTCGTACGTACAACATACCTGATTTAGATTTGGAGAATATTAGCAGTTGGTTACAAAAAAAAATTAACTACATTTAAAATTGTTTTGTTGTAATTTTATTTACCTGTTTTGCATTTAGAATTTGTCCTTCTTTTTTTCTTTTTTTCAAATCCTTGGATGTAAGGCTGAAAAGGAGGGGAAGTTTAAATAATTCCCACTGTCTACCTAATAATGTCAATGACTATATTAGTCTTAAACTACTAAATAATACCATAAAGATATTGATATAAATAAAAATGTTTAAAAACATTTCAGTATCTTTGGTTTTAAAATTTAAAATTTTTTAAATTGTGAAAAGATCTCAGTTTTAAGTGCTTACTTTGAAATAAGAGGTAAGTATTTATCAATTTGAAGTAATCAAAATAAATTTTAGAGTTTATAAAGTTTCTAAAACTTAAACTAAAAATATATATATATATGTTTTTAAATTATATTTTAATAATTATTAATTCAATTTATGTAACAAAAAAAAAAAAAAATTAGGGAGATAAGGGGGGGGGGAGATAAGGGGGCAGAGTTAGTCAGAGTCCCCTTGGCCCTCTCTTGGCATATGAATATAAATCTCCTAAAATAGTCACTAAATAACACTATTTGGTGTTTTATTTAAATAAATGTTTTAAAAAACATTTCCATTGCTTTCCTAACAAAATTTAAATTTTTCTAAATAGATACCATTTTTAAATGCAAATTTTGATCAAGTATTAGAGAGATAATTGATGAATCTAATTCTTTTCAGTAGACCTAAGATGAAATAATGATATACAATTAAACTTTTTACTCGGGATTTTGGGCCACATTCTTCATTTCACCTCCAAAAATCATTAATTTACAAGCCAATAATTTTGAACAAAATTGGATAAACAAGGCATTTCCTGAGACAATTAAGTCTTAAGGGTGCTATTTTTGGATTCCTCTAATAAAAATCTATTGGGGTACCAAATTTTAAGAAATTTCCCTAAGCCATTATAATGATACTAAATGTCAAAGTTGCATTGTAGTTGCTTCAGATAATCACTAAAATGATGAGTCAGCATTATTTCAACTTTTTTTTTTTTTAATATGGACTGCAAGTGAGGTAAAAATGAACAAATTCTGAGACGTAAGGGTGTTGAAAATATTTTTTTTTTGATGATTTCATATGGGTTTAGCCTAAAAGCTATTATTTTTTATAATAAAGCATTTGCATTGGTTGTTAACTTGTTTTTTTTTTAAAGTTTAATTTTTTTTCTCTATAAAGTAGATCATATTAGAAATAAAAGGTTTTTAAATATTTTTTTATTTAATTACTCACTTAAATGTGCTATAAGTATTTAACACAAAACCATTTTCCCTTAGAAGTTTGTAACAGATATTTAGTTAATAATAAATAAAATTTATGTAAATATATATATATATATATATATATATATATATATATATATATATATATCTTTGTGTGTGTATATATATACACATATGTATTTATATGCATACTGATTTATATAGCTTTTGTTTTATTTTAAGTAAATGTGGTATTTCAGGTTGTTCACGATGTACGCATGACAAGTGATTGCCTTTATCATATTTATGGCATTTGTCCAAAAAATATATTTGATACTCAGGTATTTTTTATTAAGATAATAATGTTGTTTATGTATTACTTACAATTATTTATTAAGTTTACAGTAATATTTATATTATATATATATATATATATATTTTTTTTTTTTTTTTCTAAATGTTGACATCTTCAATAGATTTTATTTGTTTAAATATATTTAAAAAACTTTTTTTATGGATTAATTTCTATTGGTTAAAAATATATTTATTTTTACGATATTTCAAGGGAATAAAGCGTGTACACGAAATAAATGTGAAAGTAGAAAAACAACTAAAATGAAGTACTCCTCAATTTTTATTTCGAACCAAGTAATAATTTCAATACAATAATATAAGAAGATCAAACATTAAAAAAAAAATTAATTATTCCTGTGGGAATCTAACAAAATTTTGAGCTTTTGCTTTATTGGTACCCATAAGCTTGTGCACAGAATAAGAATCAAAATTATTTGATGCTTTTTTAAATGACACTTTTATATCTTTAATGTTTCTGCAAAGCTTTTTTGTTTTTTTCATTTTTCTTTTAATAATAGCTCAGTACTTTTCAATAACTCTCAATTCTGGGCAGTTTGGAGATTTTCTGTTTTAGGCACAAATTTCACATTATTCTTATTAAGCTAAATCAGGCCAGAACACAGGTCTGTTGTTGTGTGATTTAATGAGATGTAAAAGGCGTTTTTGTGAACATTCTTTAACATATTTGAACCAGAAAGTGTGGACTGAGAAATATAAGGTGCTGATTTTTTGCCACAACTGCAAATAGCGTGCCAAATCAAAGCTTTTTTAGCGAACTTGTCATGTTTTGTGTATTTAAATTTCTTTTCTGCTTTTTCTCCATATTTGGCAATATAATAAACAGCACCATTAATTTGTTGATGATCGTACTTGATATAAGTTTCATCATTAATAATACAGAAATTTTTAGAAATAAAATTGTCATACAACTTTCTGCCGTGGGTTCTTGCACTTTTTTGTTGAGTTTCAGAACGGTTGGGCACTTTTTGTGCTTTGAAAGAATGAAAACCATGTTTGTTTCTAACTTTTGCAACAAAACTATGAGAAAATCCATATATTTTTGCGTGTTCCCTGAGTGAAAGGCTTGGGTTATTCTTAAAACTGTTAACCAGTTTTCTAACTAGTTTTATATCTTTAAAACCTTTCTTTCTTCCACCAATAGAATTGGGTTTGATCGATTTTGTATGAGAAAAACGTTGCATAACATGACTAACGGTGTATGGATGTATTTCAAAAGTTTTTTGTAAATATTTGGGCATAATTTTTTCTCTTACGTCTTCTTCTTTTGTCATTTTTAAAACTAATTTCAAGTTAAATCCAAAAACGAACATATTTTTTTGAAACCACAACACGTTGTAAATAAAATACAAAACAATTAAAAAAGTTTTAATACAACCACTGAAAAAAAATGACGTGCTTATTCGTTCACATTTATTGCGTGTACACGCTTTATTGATACCCTCGTTATCAAGTATAAAGTTTTTAGATCTACTTAACAAACAATACAAAAGTATTCAATACACAATGGAACCTGCCAACTTAACCAGTACATTAAACTATCACTTTAATGTATTGGTTAAGTTTCAGTTACCAATAATAAAACTGGTACATATAGTTTTAAAATGCATTGCAAAAATGCAATCACAAACGTTCAAATTAAAGCGAACTCATGCCATGACCCTAAAATTACCAATGGTGTCTTTATTGGTTTTGTCCATAGCGCACAATCAATGTTATTTATTGTTTATGCACAATAAATAACATTGATGATGAGTTGTCGTTTCTTATTGATGTATTTGTAGAAAACAGCTATGAGAGGAAAAGTCTGAAAAAACTAGTTAAGTCTGCGAAAGAAAGTACTAACAACAAAAAAGATCTCACGAAAAATCAACATTTCCTATTGTCTCCAAAAAAGTTTGTGTCTTTACACTGGATCCCTGGAATCAGTCCTAAAGTTGCGAAGAGTTTTTAAAAATACAGGATACGCACCAGTGTTAAAGTCTCCAAAAAATCTCCTGAGTCTAATTAGTTCTAAAAATAAACCTACACTACCAGTTAATTCCTATCTTGGTGTTTACAAATTAGAGTGCTCTTGTGGCAAATGTTATGTAGGTGAAACTGAAGATATCGTCTAGGATATTCTTCAGTTTCACCTACATAGCAGTTTGTTGTGCACTTGTTTGATGCCAGCATCAAACAAGTGCACAACAAGGTAAAGGGAAAAATTCAGCTGTAGCTGAACATTCCAAAATTTGCCAAGGAAATTTCCACTGGAATGGTCGCAATACCTTTAAAATAGAAATAAATAGTTTTAATAGGAAAGTTAGGGAAGTGTTGGAAATACAACACAACCAAAGTACCTTTCGCGACAATGGTCTTAACCAGGATGATGGCGATTATGTGACAACATCATTTTGGAAACCCATGTTCAAATTCTTACATCAAAAAAACTCTCTTAAAAAACTCTTAAAAAGAAGCTCTTAAAAAGAACATTGTTTCGTAAATTTAGACGGTTTTGTTTAATATTATTTTTTATAACGGTGTCAATATTCCCTCGAAATATTGTAAAAATAAATATATTTTTAACAAATAAAAATTAATATATGTATATATATATATATATATATATATATATTTATTTATATTACTTACTTTATTTATTGTAGTTTTGTTTCAGGTAGCTGATGTATTTATAAAAAGACAAATGTTTGGTGAGTTTCCTAAGTAAGTCATTTTTGTTTGTTTGTTTAAAGTCATTGTTTTATTTTTTCACTGATTTATTTTCATTGTTAATAATGTAGTGAAGTTACATCACTTGCAAAATGTGTAGAAACTTATCTTGGTATTTGTCCTTGTACATTTGAAACTGATAAATCAAGTATAATACAGGTAAAGTAAAGTTATGTGCTTTTTTTAGATGGATAAGATAAATAATAATAATTAAGAAAAATGTTTTTTGTCTTAATTGCTGTCTTACAATAATATATACTGCTTCCCAAATCTAAACTCTTTGTTAATTTATGTACTGAAGTGCTACAGATTTGTTTCAGTACAATGTTATCAATGAGCCTATATAGCCTTGCATGAAATGTCATTGCTTATGTCACACTGACAACATGAAATGTCATTGCTGATATGACACAGTAACAGAAATTCCAGTATGGTCACCACAATTATTACTGTGGAAATGTTTAGTAAATTACGGTAACACTGTGGTAATAGTAATAACAAACTTGGTTATACGCGGTATCAGTAATAGGTGTTAAATAAGATAGAAACCAAAAGTTATTTCTGCATGATTTAAACAAAGAATAAGTGTGCGTAACAATATAATTTAACCATGAACAGATTTGATTTATGAATTTAAAAAAATAGTTAAAATACAAGGTTCTTATATATATGAGTTATTATTTAAATGCGGTTTACTGGTTTGTAAACCACATTTAAATAATGGGGACAAACTGGATGGAGTTAGGAACAAACTTGATAGGGATGGGGGTAAACTTGATTGGTGGTGGGGGAAAAATTTATACGTGGATGGGTTTAGAACAGGGATGGTTTCTTTCTCTGTCACTCTCTAATAGGGAGCTGTAGGGGCTAATACAAGAAATTTGTAAAATGAAAAACTAATTCATAATGTAAAAACATCTAAACATAAGTCTCTCCATCATAGATAAAAATTTATGAAACCAACTAGATCTAGTTTTAATGTGATGGTAAAATGATAAGAAATTTATCCTGCCTTCAAATTTTGAAAAAATTCATAAATCTATTTTTCCCTAATTTCTCGAGATGTATTGCAGCATTATTAATATTCAATAATGTGTGATGACACTTTGAATTTATCAGCATTATAAAAATAAGATTTTTCTATATATATTGGGTTTTTTCAGGGGTTTGGGCTCCGATCTATATATATATATATTGATATCATAATAGCTATCGGCATTTTACCATTATCTTTTAGTACTTAATTGTTATCTTACTATATATATTAAGTTTACTTTAAAATAGTGAAAAATCCGATTTAATTATTTTACTATCATCTATATAATTACCCTTAGCAGCAATAACTGCTTTTTTCAGTTAATTTTATGTCACTCACTATTAGTTTTTTTGCACATATCTTTTTCACTATTGCTACATAATTTTTTGTCATTTCTGTCTAATTAATCTTATAAAAGTTCAAAAAGAGAGAGATCTATGGATTCAGGAGGCTAAATCATTTTATTTAATGTATGACGATTCTCTAACTCACTGAAATAATCTTTACATAGTTTTGAAAAATGCTTTGGATTCTTATCTTCTTGAAAGATGACTTGCTCCCCAACAATCCCTGGGGAGCCATTCACTTTTCAATAATCTC